>NC_056534.1:16404489-16724489 GCF_910596095.1 Thunnus maccoyii
GAATACACTTCATTCAACTACTTTCATAAAAGTATTAGCTCGTTATATTTGTTTTGCCTCCAATATTAAAACTGGGTAATGAGTTTCATGTGCTGTAAATTTTCTTGGAAACATCCTCTAATCTTAGTTCCTTGGATTTTGTATTGGAGGATAACATCTGTTGATCTTTCAAATACACCTACACAACATTACTAAACTATTGCTTTTACAACTGATATGTGGGAGAAATGTTCCAAAGTATTTTTAATATGTTTTTTTCGTCATAGATTATGCTGTTTTAGTGTATTATATGGAGCACATTTGGGACTGAAGGTAAGCGAGAGTATGTTGTTGTGTAGGTGAGGCTGTTAATTAAGTTGAGGAGGATATGACTCATACGCAATCCACCTTTAAATGTCACTCCTTCACTTCTTGCTTTGTGCTGGTCACCGTGGACACTGTCTGGACGGATGAATGCTGTAAGAAGCAAAATTATTCATATGCTTTTTTATCACTCCTGTTAATCCTAATGAATGTTCTAAAGAATATCATTTAAATACAGTATGTAAATAAAATGACATTCGAAAGACTTGCCAACTTTAATAAAACAAGTCGTCCTGTAAAGACCTTCTTGTCAAGTGGCTGTGCTCATTTAGCGGTGATCATTAACATTGTGGGAGAGCACATAAAGCTTTGTTTGCCTTTCTGCCTAGCCATGGATCCCCACCATCTGTGTGCAACTCTGGCACGAGCAGTCCCCATTCCCGAATGTCTCTCAAACATCTCTGAAATGAGAGGGGCGCAGAGCGGAGAAGAGGAGGGATGAAAGGATTAAGAAGGATGGAGAAGGATGACGGAGAGGTGGAAGAGATGAAGAGTGAGGCCATACAAGAGGAGGAGGAGGAGGAGGGTGGTGGTGGTGGTGGTGCTGGGAAGCAGACCGGGATGTCACGTGACCCCTACTTCAACTCACTGCAGGGGGAGTCAGGCAGACAAAAGAACCTGTCAACCCGCACGTTAAAAAAACGCACATGCACACACACACAACAGCATAACACTGTAGCCAGATAAACCTGAGTGGCAGAGGGTACGGATGAGGGAATGGATTTTTTTTTTAGGTCAAACTAAACCTTCAAACATCAAGGTGCCTGGTATGAATAACCCATCTACCAAGAGGGATATCTGGCCAGCACAGAGGGGGGTGGTCAGTTCTTGACATCTACTATCATCAATATCGTACCACTGTAAACGCTCAAAATGTTCACGACAGTGTATACAACTACATTGATGGTCTAGAAAGCTGAATTGAAACCAGAATTTCCACATACTGTTCAAGAGGTACTGTAAGGAACCTTAATTCAAAATAACATTGACATTTCTAATAATACAAATTACTACTACATATTTTCAGCCCTATAACTAGAACTGGTTTTAAGTTTTTGGATCTGGTTCATATTTGGCAGAATACCCAGATTCACCTCAGAAACTAACAAATCTCTTTGTTAACATTGAACAATGAAATTAAATTGGATCTTTTAGTTATTTATTTATTTATTTTATTTTATTACTTGAAAATGATGAAAGTTAAACCTAAATAGATTCAATAAAGGATTTGAGATACAATAAGTGAATTTAATACTGGCCACCAACCCTACCTACTACATTACCTTGGTCAGCAAAAAATGTAATATAGTTGTCTAATTTTCTGTTTTTACCTTAAACACAATTTCCACAACCCTGTCACCAGAAAAGCGATATCAAGATGATTCTGCTAAACCTTGGATGTTCAATGACAGCTTTGTTTACATCCACAGCCAACATTTTTTTTAAGTGACTTCCCATGGCAAGTACAGTATAGTTAAGGTTAGGGAAAGATTATGGTTATGGAGAATATACTATAGTTAAAGTATAGTTTGGGTTAAACAACTAAAACACTTGGTTAGGTTAAGACTGTGGTCACATTTTTTCTTAAAGCAAACAATAATTACAGGTCTCTGATGGGAGGCTTCGGCCTGCCATATGAAAGTTGGATGGGCTTCAAATCCATCCACCATCCCAAACTTCCCCACCTTTACTTTTCCACCTCGCTACATAAAGGGCACTACTGGATATAAATTGTGAGATGTGGAATTATCTCACATCAACTTAATTCCAAGGCATGCTGGACTGCCTATAGTAAACTTACAGACTGGTAAAAAACCTCAATGGCAGATTACACTGAGTTACAGAAGCTTGTGTAACAGCAGCTAGTCCACATGTGATGTCCAACTTCAGCTCTCTATGTGTTTTATTGTTTTTTCAGTTTTGTGTTTTTTATCTTTATGGTCTAATGTCTCTTAGCATGCAGTTTCAGTTCCAGTATAGTGCTGGGTGAGGAGGGGAGAGCCATATCTGGGCCCTCTTGCTAATTGAGTGCAGCACTGGACCCCAAGGTCTGCCTCGCTGACGCTTTTTTAATCCATGGCTGTTTAACGCTGGCTGTGCTTGAGTAATTAAGCAGATAATCTTCAATTAAACCGAGCTCGACACCACAACCCCCTACCCCCATCCTGAGACAGATGGGCCTTGGAGCACACCGCTCCTCTTCCCCAAGATAAATGGTCCACTCCCCTGCCACACAGCCCGGGTGCTGCCATGCTTTATGGCAAGTGTGTGTGCCATTATCATTTTTTACCACTGGACTTCATTATAACCAGGCTGACACATTTTTGGCCTTGCATGTTGTGTATACAGTATGGCTGGAAATTACAGTAATCTCTTTACACATTTACTTTGTTTACATTACGTTTTCAACATTGTGTTGTAGTTCTAAATGCTCATTTTTATGTTTTCTGTATAAAATAACATTTTTGAATGCTGCACGGTATAGAACAAATTTATAGTAAAGCTCGACAGGATTTATTTAAATTAGAAATTCATCAAAATTACTTGTAAAACACTGTAAATAAGTAATTTAAGTCATGCACATTTGTAAATATCTAAATCAAAGTCAGTCATATGACCTGATCATAGTCCATATTTACTATCTTACTATCATTGTTGTGTTTGCAACTTAACCCTACTTTATATTAGGCAGGGGGCATATTCAGAAGTTATATCAAGGAAAGTGTCTTGTGTCTTGACCCTCATTCAAAACAAATCATGTGATGCTAATTAAAAAGGTCTAATGAATGCAGGCAGTGATTTAGCAGCCCAGATGAGAAAAAACATCCAGGGCACCAATTTTACTGCGTGATCTGTGCCTTCAACTCTCATCTTGCACTGATTCCAGATGTAAATTATCTCATTATTTGGCGAGTGTTCATATCTTTTGTGCCTTGTGAATTTTGACGTACATCTACTACAGCACGGTTAAAGTGTTACAAATGTAGAAATTAAAGCCCCCCTCCACTCAAAAATGTGTTTTGCTTATTGTAACTTCACTTGGATGTTTGAGACTCACTGTGCAGAATGACATATGTACGAGTTTGACACTAGGAGGCTGTTTTCATATTCACCTAGTGAAAGTGGAAAGTTTCTCTGTGCTCACCTTAAATCTGAATTTAAAGTTTGTACTTATGAGCATGATTTGTGACAGTATGCAACTTACACAAGTGTGATGTGGAATCTTGAGGCCTCCAGTGCAAATAAACTAAGAATTTAAAAAATCTTTTAAAAAATATATATAGTTTGTTTTTAAAGGTGAAATCATTTCTTTACAGAGGACCATCACACTTTTTTTGCAGTACACATAATCACACAGATTCTTGTTGGCATATGATGTTAATACAGTTGATTTTTCCAGCAATACATATATTGTGTGTATAAACTGCTTTTTATGCACAAAATGAATTTGTATTTGTCAGCTTGGATTTGGTGGTTCAGTTGGACCGAATTTTCTGGCCTCTCCGGAACCGTATAGGCAAGACTGAGATATATTTTGTATGTTGACCCCCCCAATGACTATAAACAGCGTAACACTAGCTAACTGTAGACCCAGTTCATGCCTCTTAAACAGGCTTGAACTGGCAATCTGGCAATTCTGGCAAATGCCAGATGGGCTGGCCCACCTAGTGGGCTGCAAGGCCACCAGCAATGTAGGGGGAAAAAATTGTGGGGAAAAAATTCAACCTGCCACTGCAGCCTTCTTGATGTTGAAACAGCCCACCTGACTAGGGGTTACAAAGTCCCAATTGTGAGTAGGCTACCTGTGCTGTAAGGCAGGTGCAGGAAGGGCTACCGTTGTCCTCCCCCCACAACGTCAAGTGGATGCATCTATTCATGTAATATCAGAGGTCAAACGGGAACAGAAAGAGTGGAGTTTCAATCAAAAATAATGCTAGCCTATACAAATGGATAAAGGTCCCAAAAAGCAAAAAGATGGAGTGCAAAAGGTCAGAGAGAAAAAGAAAAAAATCTCATGGCTGATGCTGAAAAAAGTTTTAAGTTCAGTAACACACTTATTCAAAATATCGATGCCACTGCCACGCAAAATCCTGTTAGTGTTAGCATGCCTAGCTGCCTTAACCGTGAAAAACAGCAGGGCTATGACTATGTGCTGGACACATACAAACAAACACTGAGAGAGCCTCTTGAAAAATGGTAAATGGCTGCATTTATATATATGCAAAGCGCTTTACAATGTTTCTGCTGCATACTCACCCATTCACACACTTACTCACACGATGGGTATCACCCAGCCTGGGCATAAGATTTTTTCTTTAGCCCCAAATAACTCTCCACTTTGAAGACAGTAGTGTTGTAATTTTGTATGTTCAGTGAGCGGAATGAAGGCAAGACCAATCAGAGAGGGTTTACAGGAAAATATGTGGAAATACTCATGTTTTATTGGCTGACAGGTCTCTGTCAATTCTTCAATTGATGGGGTTACTATGCCAAACATTAGCTCATACAGTCAGTCAGTGTGAGGAAAAAATGGATATATGAAGATTTTTTACCAGTAGAGGGTTGAAGCTGAAGCAGTGGCACAAACATCCTCTCATGCTGAGCCAGGAAAACAAGGTGTGTAAATGTCTTTATGAGTTCCAGGTTATGTGAACATGATATGAGCAGAGCATAAGTTACATACAGCTAACATACTTTGCATTGCACCAGTGATGCCAACTTAGGGACTTTGTCACTAGATTTGGCAACTTTTAAGAACCCTATAGCGACCTTAACTCCTCTCCTTGAAGGGAATTGCCAGTATTTCGCAGTAAATGAGCGCTAATGTGGCTCTCTGGACTGACTGTTCGTTGGGTGGGACAGAGCAGCAGCTTATTCAGTGGACCAATCATCAGCCAGACAGAGTCGTGAATGAGCTGTAAATTTGTGTACCTGATGACCAATCATTGATTCTCATTGTTTTTATTCTAAATGCTTTTACTTTACTATCTAAGTTTGATTATGTTATGTCAAAATAGACAGAGTTAACAATAGTTAATCTATTCCAGTGCATGATCATCTCTCTATTCATGATACTTTAGTTAGACTTGATACAGGCTGCATAAATATTATTATTAGAGATAGATTTTGATGCACATTGATGTGCTGCTTGAAAAGAAAAATAGCTAATGAAATAGCTAGTTACAGTCAGCTTAGTAGTTTTAAAAAATCTTGTATGTATGTAATTACATCATGACGTCATAGATATACAAATTAGCATGTGACGTCATTTAGCGACATCTAGCGGCTTTTACTGCAAGCTGTAGCTACTTCCCACTGAAAATAGTTGGCAACACTACATTTCACTGTTGCCAGCTAAACAACAATGATAGCTTAGTTGTGCCTTCCTTTGGTTAGAGACACCGAACTAGACTACTCTCATGTTGCAAGATCTTAACCTTATGTCTGTTTCCATCTGTTTATGTCTATATTGTAGCCTGGACAAGTTGGGTCGTAACAATACTGATGTAGGCAAAATTAAATGGATAGCTTAATATAATTTTAAAAACACAGAATTCAGTCATTGTCTCCATTTTCCACAGGTACCAATATTTTCTCATGTTTTACTACCTGTACCATTGAGGTGGGAATTGTGGTTCATATCAAGTAGGTTCATCAGCAATGATTTTACAGCCAAATTATGAAAGTTTACTCAGTCACTTTAAGTAGTTTAGTAGCCGTTTTCAACTCTCATTGGTGAAATATTCATGTGCAGATTATATGGTAAATCAAATCCAAACCCTTCCTTCCTTCTCCAATTTTCACATTTTTAAGCAATGTGTAGCCCTAACATGCAAGAAAAAAATGCATGGAAACAGTCTATTTATAAGTACATTTTTGATGGAGAAGAATCTGGGCTCAGCGTCTGATGGTTTACAGTCCAGCCAACGCCCCTGACTCACACACAGACCAGTGGCGCCAAGCTACCACGCAGGGTGCTGGCGGAATCATTGGGAGCAATTTGGGGTTCAGTATCTTGGCCAAGGACACTTTGACATCGGACAGGAAAAGTCAAGGATCGAAGCACCAAGCTTCTAATTAGTGGACGTCCCACTCTATCTCCTGAGCCACAGCCGCCCTTGCAGTAGCTCTTGTAATACAACCACAAGCCCAGCTACAACACAGGTACCCAAACAGAGACTCTCTCAAAGGGCCATAAATGTGCTTAGTGACTGTCAAAGCCAGACTTTCTGTCATTCCAGCAGAGAAAGAGTGTCTGACATTAGCTGCTCATGGCTGGTTAGCTATACATGCTACATTGTGCAATGGTCAGTGTCCCCACAACCTCCTACAGTTGTTTTCCCCCGACTCTTCTGTTACATTTTTTGAGTTCGCTGGGAGGGAGGCTTCTAGCAGAGTCTGAGGGTGTATTTAAGATTTAAACAGTTGGGAGTAAATGGTGCATTTATTAGGGACTATTTTCAGCTGCGGATTAACACACATTTGGCACGCTAGCGAGTCTTTACAACAGCAGGATGGTGTATGTGGGATTGACTCAAAATCAACCATGTTCATGGTAATGAATGAACATGTCACCCAGTGCTACAGCGTAGCACACTGATGTGTTTTTAATAGTTTAGGGCAACAGTGGAGCCTTATGCCACAGACTCTGTTTCAGGCTTTGAATACACAGACAATACATGTTCGTAGAACACTTTCATTGGTCTTTTCATGGGATTTGCAGACAACAAAAGAAAGCCTTCTCAAGCTTTTGAGGGTGCTGTGTTTTGGCACTGGGTTAGACCAAAGGGTTGTTTTTGTCATTGTGAAATTATAGGAGGCAGCAACTTATGAGAAATCAATAAAATATCTCTGCAGTTATCTCAGCATTTTACAATGGAAATGCGATCTCATACCATGCAAAATACATTATTATTCAATGAGCCTAAATAAGTCTCAGAATTCCCCTCACCCAAAGCACATACATTTAAGATGCCATATGGGACCTCTGTGCCATTTTAGCCTTACGCTAACGATCCTTACAAGCTTATCAGTGCTGCTAACACTTGCACATAACCCTCTCTCCCTCTCCCCCTCTCTCTCTCTATCTGTCTCTTTCTAACCACTCCTGTTTCCACAGCGATAATTAAGCCATCAAAGCGCGCAACCATGCCCATCCTCTGTCTCTAAGGTGAGAATACGGGCCCACATGTCAAGTGGAGCGCAGCCACCCGTGTGTCTCTTTAAAGGGGAAGGCACAAGGGACAGGCAAAGAGAGAGAGGTGGTGTGTGTGTGTGTGTGTGTATATGTGTGTGTGTGTGGGTGGGCAGGGGGGAGGGAGGGGGTGGCAGTTTGGCTATCACCACAGCAGCTGCAATGGGCTGGTAGACAACACTGATACCTGCTGCCATACCATGCTGGAGATCCACAGAGAAATGTGCAAATTCTGCAAATGAAACTGAAGTTAGAGGACTGCTTTGTGTGACTAACTTGTCTTCTTGTGATGTTGTGTTTAAATAATTTGTTCTCAGGTCTCTCTTGTGAAAGACATCTCAATAGCAAGATTTACATCCAAATGTACAGTTAATCACCGAATTTCAAGAAAATCTACAAAAGAAAATTCAAATTAATGCATTTCCATCCACTGCCATTGTGTGAATATTATGAGTTAGGTCATCGAGACAAACAGATGTGGTGCTGATTTTCCCGTCAGGGACCATTAAACCTTTGCACAGGAAACAACAGCAAGATGACGTAATTGAAAGAGCACCAGTCACACCTCAAATGGTGAAAAACAATGTAGAGAACATGATGGAAATATGGCATTTATCTTTGTTTCATGTATTAATTTGAGGTGTTCATTTAATGTCCACTTGACATTAATTGAGTGTATCATGTTTTCATCTGCCACTATTTTTCCATCTTCTCGGCGGAGCTCAGTGGTTTTTGCAGTATCTATTCAAATTTTCTGTGTTTTCACTCTGGTTTTTTTATGTGCAAACTGAAAATGTGAATACAGGTGGATGGAAACACACATAATAAAACTTCCTGATTAAATAGCGCTTAACTAACTAGCCACTAACTTACTAATGTGAACTGTTAACTACGTGCTCAGACAGCATAATTTACTTTTAATTATAAACAAGTAAACAGAACAAGCCCGCATGTAGTTGTCAATTTGTTAAGTTTGTTATTTTGTGTAAAGCTGGATGCTGGTTGGATAGCAGCAGTGATTAAGTTAGTCAAAGCTCCATTCGCTGATCATCATGTTAAGCAAATATATTTCCACTTAAGAGGCGGAATGGCAGAGGCAAAGGTGGAAATGACAACAAAGCCCGATGTTCCATAGTGGTTTAGTTTTACCAGCGGGGTGCATTCACAGTCTGGCAAAAGTATTCTTTCTTGTTTTAACAATATTTACCTGTTTTAGGTTGCTTTTTCTTATTTTGACATACAGCACTGCGCTTTGTTGCTGCCATGTGTGCCAGCTCCTTTAAATGCAGTGTTTGTGGATTTTGTGAACAGGTGCAAAGGTGCAGATGAACAGCCCAGTACAGTAGGAGCAGACCTAGAAACTCACTTGGCATGTTGCCAGGTTGGTAAACTTCACCCCATCCCAGCTGTGACAGAACATCAGAAGGGACAAGCCCCTCAGCCTTCATCCAGTCAACTACAGGCCAGGCACATGGGGACCATATGCAGACAGACATGACACACTCACTGACCTCAATACCAGGCAAGAGTCAAATGTCTGAACAGGGGGCTTGTTTGTGATGGTAATGATACATTTTGTAGTAACAGCACAAATTGCTGTACAAACAGTTTCTGTCTCATCACCCTAATCAAGTCACGGTCCATCATTATCTGTGAATCTTCTTAGAAAAAAAGTACAATTTCTTTACTCTAACAGCCACAATGATCACAGGCTAAGGATTTAAAGGTTCAGTGTGTAGAATTTAGTGGCATCTAGCAGTGAGGTTGCAGATTGCAATCAACTGAATACCCCTCGCCCTCCCCTTCCAAGCATGTAGGAGAACCTATGGTGGCTGCGAAACCTGCGAAAAACAAGCCAGTGTTTGGTTTGTTCATTCTGGGCTACTGTAGAAACATGGCGGTGCAACATGGTGACCTCCATGGAAGAGGATCTGCTCCCTCTGTAGATACAAGGGGCTCATTCTAAGGTAAAGAAAACACAATGATTCTTAGTTTCAGGTGATTATCCACTAATTAAAGTACACTTATGAATATTATATTCAATTTCTGCCAAGTCCGTTCCGCTAGATGCCACTAAATTCAACATACTGAACCTTTAAATGGTTGATGTAAAAACCTAATATTGCCTGATATTAAGGGATGCGAATGTGATGATGGATACAAATAGAAAAGCTTGATGTCATCAGACTCTGACTGCTATCTATGTTGGATCTCTGCCAGTGACTGTGTATATACAGTATGTGTGCTTTGAGCGTGCTGAGCAAGTGTGCAATCTAATGTGTTGGTTTTCCCACCAGATTGGCATTACTGATGATCATGTCATGATAGATTGAGCATAGAATATTCACTGCTTTTTTGGAGAAACAAGAGCATTGATATGTTGAGGAATTTGATACTGGTTAACAGTATATTATTTTTTATCTCTTTTGATGGCTATTACTGCTAAGTTCAAGTTTAACTTAATTATCCAAAAAAGACATTTACCTGGTAGAAGGTGAAAAAAACACAAAAGCAATACCACAACATACACAACATACCATACATAAATAAACAGGTATTAAACCTGAGTTTTTAAGTGCAAACTTACTAACCTAAACCCACATTTAGTATAAACCTCAACTCACAAACACACAACTGCTGTATACACATCTTTTATACAGATCCACACATTTATGAAAAGTTAAATACTACATAATAATGTTGCTTTTCTACACCTCTGCACACATGTGCAATTATGTTTACCTGCAGTAATTCTCCTGTAGCTCTAAAAACTGAATTAAAGAAAAAAGTCAGTTTGGGTCACAGCCAAAGCCACATACAAAGGCTTGCATGACTTGCTCACAGTATACACACACACACAGTCTGTGGCAGCTTGTGGTCATGTCTAGATGGTAATCCTAGATTTGTGAAACTCGTTCACATGCGCACTTGATTCAGCACAGTAGTGCTTGACTCTGCAAGTGGTAACAATGGCAGATATACCGGGAGCCACTTCAAAATATTCTTGTCTTGCCGAGTTTGAAGCGCATCTGCATTTGTACGAGGAGAATGATGTGACAGTGCTGTGGTTTAGTTCTGGTTAAGTTTAGACACAAAAACCACTTGGTTAGGGTTATGGAAAGATCATGGTTTGGGTTAAAATGATCACTTGAAACATGGTGTGGGTTAAAGTTAATACTTCCTTAAATGGGACCTTTTATACTTTTTATACTCCTTATTTTCAGTCATGTATATAATGTTACAATGTCAGATAATATATGTTACATGTTAAAAGTGGCCGCCATGTTAAATAATGAGGTAAACATATATAGAAATAATCCCTGTGAGCAAAAAGCACCAACTTCAGACTGCTCTCAAAGCTTGGTTTCCAGTGGTTTTTTCTACTTTCAGCCCAAGCCGACGTCAAATTATGACGGATCTGCTTCACGCACAGCGCACTAATTTACTGCTCCCCTCCGCTTACATTATGGCATTTTTTGGGGGTAGTCATGCCGAGCCATGACTCCATTGCACAGCACTAAAATAAGTTGTTTACCTGTTGGAGGTGTGCTGGTCGTCTGCAGCTCTTCATCAAACACCATCATCATTATGGCTGTTTCTGCTTGTACTATTCCTCCCTGCATTATTTATAACTGATCCACTGAACAAAGAGCTCCAAATATCTCCACATCTTATTGTGTTTCAGCAACGCTAATGAAGCTCTGCTAATTGAGTGAGGAACACGTATCACTTCCTGTAAATTCTTCACAATAAAAGTCTCCTGTTATTTAGTCAATTAAAAGCTTTTAATTTGAAGCAGAAATGTTGGGTTTGCAGCGGCAGTAACATAACACGACTCTGATACGGCTGCCCCTCGGCAGCTTCCATAAAGCTGGCCAATCAGAAAAGAGCGAGCTCATCCGGAGGAGGGCCTTAAAGAGACGGGAGCTAGAACAGACTGTTAAGAGACAGAGGCTGAACTGAGGGGCTGTATAAAGGGCCAGAATAAGATAAATAAGGAGTTTTTTTGAACTGTGAACCATGCAAAGCTACTCTAGTGGATCCAAAAATAAAAATTTACAGATGGTGATGAGCATCCTCTTTAAAGTTAGGCAACCTTCATCATCATGATAACAGTAAACACCACAACAGTCATAGTTACGATTTTTAAAAAATTGGGAAAAATCGCGGATGGAAACGTGACACTCGTGGCTGGAAGCAGGAAGCGAACAGCGGTTTCCTGCAGCAAAGTCCACTAAGTCCACTTTTTGCAAGTTAGTTGCAAATCTCACAAGAGTTTCACAAGTCTAGGGTTACCATTTAGACACTACTGCAGATTGTGGTGGACTCCTGTTCTTTAGTGACTGGTTGCATTCCCTCATGTTACTGACAGCTCCTAATGGCAGTGGGAGACCTTGCGTAATTAGGAGACCGTACGCCTGCCATGACGCCTGTCTTTCAGAAGCCAATTCTCCCTGATGTTTTCCTACACCACCACAAACCCACCGATCCCCCTGCCCACACACACACACACACACACACACTCCTCCACCTCTTTTTCTCCTCACTGCCCCCTGAATGGCTGCCGTCTGCTCTCACTGGCGCAGTGCCCCCCGTGGCAGCACGTGCGTTGTTATCCCTATGTACCCGTACCTGGGGGAGGTAATTATCGAGATGAGCAGCATGAGGGAGGAGGGCCTGGTGTGTTTGAGTTTGTGTGTATGTGGAAGTGAGGTATCATGGCCGTATAGTGTTTCTGGATTCCCAAACTTAGACATGAGCCCATCAGGGGCTCCCAACACTAAGCAGGAGGAGATTTATGTTCATATTTCTGTCATTACTTCCTTTCGTCAATTCTGTATCTTGCTGTCATTCTGTCACTCTCCCCAGTATCATTCCTTTTCTTTTGTCCCTTACGCCCATCTATTTCTGTTGCTATCTGCTCTGCAACCCTCTCTCCATCAGTTTTGTCTCTCATTCCTTTATTATAATTTTTCTCTTGCTCTGAACTATTTGCTGAACAATGCTTTCACACTTTCATCTGCAGGGCATCAACTCACCAACCAAACCGCTGATTCTACGCACAAAACATGTGACAGAGTTGCATTACATCTAAATATCTCTTAATAATTCCATCCACATGAATGGTATGGTATCAAGTGCTTTTACCAGTACAAGGTAATACCTGAGCCAAGAAGAGACTGAAATGGGTGGAAGAGAGGGAATAAGAGACTGGTAATTATTCTCATCTAATGGGTGTTCACAGTCAGGGCGGTGGGCGAGGAGGGAAGAGATGAGAACCTTTTATGAATGAGTGGATTTACACGCATTTCCAGGCCAATGTGTCAACAAAGGAAGCAAACACTGAGATACCTGAGGAACACAGCAAAAGCACAAATAACGCTGATGAGCACATCAACACACTTCAGGTAGTCTTAATATAATCTATCACTATGTTATCTTTTTTCTCCAGATTGCATAAATATACATGACAAATCTTTAAAAAATTAAGGTCATTGCTGTGATTAATTCTTCACTACAGGGGCTGATGATGTGGTGATAATAGAGCAGGTTTGTGGTCTACGGTCAGCCGCCAGTAGTCCTGAAGGAGAGAGATATAACCTTTGTCTCAGGGACGGCAGATATACGAGCCAGGCGAGCGCCAAGGATTATACACCGAGGTCCTCGCGGGGAGATGGAAAGGGGGGAAAAAAGCCTGTGACCGTAGAATAATTTCAGCCTCTCTCCCTCCCTCGAGACCACACGCTGTCTGAGCCAACCACCCCACCCCTCCACCACCCCCACTTCGCCTCCTCCTCCTCCTCCTCCTCTTCCTACTTTCCTTTCCACCCCCCACCCCCCTTCCCTCCACCTCTCCCGCCAATCCCCTAACTGCCTGCCGATGCCGGATGTCTCTTCTTCTCCTCCTCAACATAGTGGGAGAGAGGCGGGGAGGGTGGTGGTGGTGGGGGGGGGGGGGGTTGTAGGTGGAGGGGGGGAGAGAGACAGAAACTAGAGTCAGGTTCCTGTGCTGCTGCAGCTAAGTGCTGCAGCAAATCATCCCCACATTAGGAATATGGGCAATTAGCACTGTGGCACATCCATCCAGACACACTTGCAACTACTTGCCCGCACTCACATGCACAAGCACACATGTACTTACAAAAATATGACTCTCCACATTAGCATTCAAACATTACAAAAAAAACATCTATATACATCCATATATATGAGGAGGCCACATGTCAAGATCACTTGTATTTGTTTTGTTGTAAAATCATAATATCATAAGCACTGGATTTTTAGTTTTCATTTATATTTACCTCAGCACTCATATCAAAAATAACTGTAAACACCCTTTAAATAAGGCACAAGAGGCAGTTTGAATGACGTAGAGCATGCATACCACCTACGATAAACATCCCTAAACAATAAATCCATCTTTAGCATTCAGGTGTACGGAGGAGGATGCAGAGCGGGAGTTGCCGTTCCACCTTAAGAAAGGTACCTTAAAAGATTATCTCGGTTATTTCACCGCCACTGAGCCGGCACTAATAGTCCAAGGCAGATATTGAAGAGCAGCGCAGGGCCGCAGAGATCTATTAGAAATTCCCATCTACGCGCCTCATACATATTGATTTCTGACACCAAGCAGCAATGAAAGGCCCAGGGGAATAATATATTTAGCAGGGTTTGCAGTGAGGAGGTCACAGAGTGCATAAAGATTAGCTGCACAGACCCCTGACAGGACGATGTGTGAGCCCAAATTGTAGACAGACAGGCACGCACTTATGCACGTAGCCAGACACACAAACATGCACACACACACGCACACACACACATATATATATTCATATATACACTGTATATAGTCACACACACCAAGTGGAAAGCTTTTGTGCATCTGCATGATGTTGGAGCAGGGCAAACTTGGGCAGCTCCACTTTTTAAAGTTGTTACCCCTCACTGGATGGAAAAATAACAAGAAAAACACATGCTTAGTGTCAGACAGTCACAGCTGGAAATATTCTTCTTTCTTGCCTTATAATGCAACCTTTTGTCTATTTGTGAGAAAGAATCCATTGTTAATTGATTCAGCCAATATTCAACACTGTGTTCAGAATGATCTTATGCTTCTTATGAACAACAAGGGCTTCAAGTGGAGCCTGTTTACTATTATATCTGTTGAAATGCATGCAGTGGGGTGAGTCAGGGGCAGAGCTACATACTGTATCCAGGGGGTGGACACAAAAACAGAAACACTTGTGCAGTCTAATGCCACCAAATACAACAGACCCAATATACACTCACCGAGCACTTTATTAGGAACAACTGTGCGATTTAACACAATCCAATACAACAGCTCTGCCATAAATTCTATTTCTAAGAAGCACACACATTTTCAGTTTTTGTTGACATTGTCAGAAAGGTGATAATTCTACTTTATGTTAATTATTGAGGTCGTAGTGGGTGGTGATGCTGTGCTGGAGTACATTATATTGAAAAGTGTTCCTAATATTTTATCCACTCCATTAACATATATGAGGGTGGCACAGATGTTCCTTAAGCCCCTTTTACCAATGCAGTCTATCCCTAAAATGTTCAGGAATATTTGCTGCATGGGGTCATGTGAATAGGAGCAGGGATCAATATTCAGGGAAATCTGTACAGCCAATTTCCCATCTCAAGACGTAGTAACATGTCAGGGAAAATGCCGGTACGACTGTGTTGTGAATGAAAGCAGTAACATTGCAGGGACAAGCACATAAAGGGTTACGTCTGTCTGACGAAAGACACTTTCATGTGGAGCGGGCGAACTAATCACAAGATTCCGCTGATGACATATTTGAATCCGCAACTTGTTTATGGTTGCCTTGCTAATGCTTTCGCGGGTGATTTGTCTCGCAAATTTGTTGAATATTAAATACATTAGAAGAACTTTGGCACTGGACAAAAACAGCTCCTCGCCCGCCATTTTCCTGGAAACAATGAGAGATGTCTTCCACAGCGTACACGTACATCTGGCCTTGCTTATCTTCTTCTTCTTCTGTTGAGTTTTATGGCAGTTGGCATCTGTAAGCGTTGCATTACTGCCATCTATTCCCATCTATTCCGCCATCGCTATGGCATGTTTGAAAAGGCGCAAGATGGAAATGTTCCTGAATGTAGCTGCATGTGTGAATAGTGAAAATCACTAGCGGTGCCTGAAAGGTTATCCCAGTAATTTACCGGGAACTATGTGTGAAAGAGGCTTAATAAAGGGCTTGGTGAGTGTATACTACCTTTGTGAATCTTTTAAAGGATAACTGCTTTATTTCAATGTTACTTTCATAGCTCTAGCCATTGGTTCTGTTGGTTATAATAATACTGTATTCATGAAAGTAATTGCTGAGATCTCAGAACACAGCAACAAACATGTGCAGTCACACAATCACACAGGTTGAAACAAGCCAGATTAGCAACAACTCTATTTCGAGTGAGAGCACCTATAATTTGGCTAATAATCATTCACTTCGAGGGAAAAGCATGAGTGCACACAACTACGCCAAGTCCGATCTGTGTAAATTGACAAGAACTGTCTAAAACAGAGAGTTTGACTTGTAATTTTACTGTTCGCCATTTTTCCTCTTTTGAGCAAATTGAAGTAACCTGGGGGGTTTTCTAAATGATTGTCTCACTGCTTCTGCTTGTACTATCTCCTATTCCCTCCAGTATTTTGCAGTCTTGGTTGGAGTCCCGTGCTGTTGGAGTGGAGGTGGTGGTGGTGGTGGTGCTGTGGTGGGGATGGCCGGAGTGATTCTGTGATGAGCTTGTCCAGGTGAAAGGGTAATTGCTTCAAAGGGGATCAGACCGCCGAGAGCGAGGCTGCGACCAGTGAGAGGGAGGGCTTGACTCCTCCGCGAGAGCACTTAACACCGCCTCCCCATCCATCCATCCTCCACACCCCTCCCTGCTCTCACCTAGCTTCTAGCTACTGCATGCTCAATGCCATCGCCATCACTGCCTCTTCTGTTTTGTTTTTTTTTCCCAGTCTTGCTCTCCCCTCCTCCTTCCTCCCCTCCTTCAAAGCACCACTCGGCAGCCTCTTCAGAAATTACAATCGCTCAGGGTTTAGGCAATTTGACCAAATGCAGGGCCTGCATGTAAGGATTGGGAAGGGGAGGAGGGGGCGGTTAGGACTGCAGGGTGAGCCTGGGGGGGGGGACTGGAATGAAATTACCAATTCAATGGCTGAAGCACCACATGACAGTGGCAAACCATGGACATAAAATGAGGATTATCCGATTTTAGGAGGGGGCGAAAAGTGCCACAAAGAGTCTCAAGTCCACAAGAGCTAACGCCCCCAAGTTTGCTTTGACAGTTGTCTGTCCCAAAATAGATTTTTTTTTTTGCCAAAACCACTCATTGTTTTGGTGAAAAACATAGAGATTTGTGAGAATAATGCTCTTTATGCATCTTTTTCATCTTCCAATCACAGAGAGTGCATGATTGTTGTGGAATTGTTATAGTGAAGTGAGTAAGCAGAGAAGAAAATATGTCTCTTTCATGAAGAAATACAAAACAAAGACAGAGCTAATTTCATAGACTATTTTAACAAAGAGGTGAATTTCCACAATTCAAAAAAAGATGGAAAATAACAGGTGAGGGTAAGACAGTAAAAAGGACTGAATGCTGATTTGGTAGTGTTAAAAAACACAAGATCCAATTCCACGCAAAGAGACGTGATATACAGTACCATGGGTCATAAATGCCTTGGGGAAAACTCCTCCCTTGTGCCATTTGAAACACTGGAGAAGGTATTCAGCAAGCGCTGCCTGCTCTAAGGAAAATACCTGATTTCCCACTCCATCATAGGCTGAATGGTAGGCTTTGGGCTGACAGTCCATTTCAGAGTTTTCCATCTCACTTTGGTATAGTATAAGAAGTGAAAGGAAAAATGTTTGAATCACATACATGCAGCACCATCTCAGTATACTCTTTTCTGCTGATCATCTGGGAAAGAAGATCACAGATATTTTTACAACTTTTTCCACGATTTAATGTCTTTACATTATTGCATGTTTGTAATAAAATACCTTAAATTCAGGTCTTGTACAGCTGAAACATAAATACATTTTTGTCACTTGTCACTTCCTGTCGAGGCAAAGTATGACAGCCTGATGAGGCCAGTCGTCACACCTTGATGACAAGCCTCACAGTTCGGATGATGTGACAAACAAGCATAAGCTAATCCTAATGCAAACCAGTGAATTTGATGAATCACAATGATTCTCCGTGCCGTGATGAATGGCGATGATGCTAACTACGACCATTCATCAACCCACCATCAGTTATCCTAAGGTGGCTTAATGTTTCATCCACTCAGACCTCAGAGAGAGCAGACAGCCATCCCTCATCACAGCCGACCGGGAGAAGTCCACACACGTTTCAATCTTGTCTTGTCATCTCCCCCTCAGGCGCAGACACCCTCCCTCAAAATCATCATTTTTATCAGCCCCAGTAAACCTTGGACCCTGGACAGCATTCGAGATGCAGATTTTTATGGAGTAGAGAAAAATAAAAATCAGCCCAGCTGAGCGAGCAAGCCCACTCTGCTTGTTTATGTGTGTGTGTGTGTGTGTGTGTGTGTGTGTGTGTGTGTGTGTGTTTTATGTGTATTTTTGCTGGGAGCTGATGGAGACGGCCAAGACGGGACTGAGGGGGTAGCTGCAATGACAGGAGGTCTTTTAGCATGTTGGTTACAGTAAATTAGCATTCGAGCTGCACTGCACGTTTAGCACTTTGCGATTGGGTTCAGCAGAGGCCTCGCCCAGACTGTCCCTGGGGGAAACGTCGGCAGCAGTACAGCGGCATGATGGGCGGGACCGGGCTGTCAAAATTAGATAATAAAGCACCGCGGCGCTGGCGGATAAATGCATGTGAGAGGGCATCCATCTTGCAAGCGTGTTGCTGAAGAGGATGCTGCTAAATGACAGTGAGGGCTGTGTGTGTGTGTGTGTGTGTGTGTGTGTGTGTGTGTGTGTGCATGAGATGACTGTAGGGAACCAATAAGAAACCAACTTTTCTTTGCAGCTCAGCTTAGCCCTCTATAAAATCTCACATAAGGAATTATGATTCAAGTGTTTATGGAGAAGGAGAGGACCAAAGAGGTGGAAGAGAAGAAACAGAAAGTCTAGAGGAAAGCGACACATATACAGGGCTGGAGGAAGGAAATTAAATGTCGGCCGGGCACTTAACCTTTCCCTAATAATGTGTGGCCTGCTGAACCAGCAGAGTCCCTGATGTTTTATCAATACTCCTAATTAATGTGCAGCTGCCATATTTCTGACAGTATTTATACAATATGGCTGAGTAATGCAATCGATAATATCCGTATTCATATTCTATATCCCTCTCCCTTTAAAATGTGCAGCAGTTGTGGCAAAGTTAAAGGATAAGGCTGATTTTCTTACTGTCAAGAAATCACATGAAAGTATGACTATGGAGCACTGTTGTTATGACTTTTAATGAGTGAGTCCCTGTTTGGTTTGTATCATGCACTTGCACACTTGCAAGCATGCAAGTCACAAGATACACAGTCCTGCTGCCAGTTTCATGCTACTTCACTGAGCGACAGTGCAATAACACGCAAAATAACAAATGCAGTGAAGAAGAAGACGGCTAGCTAGAAACAATGCAAGATATACAGTATTTTTAAAAATAGCTTTGCAAATGTTTCATTAAGGAAGTGTAGGTGCAACAGCACAAAAGGCTATCAGATATCAATCAATGTTTATATTAAATAATAATAGAATTTAACTTACATTAAATTCACTTCAGGGCACCACCATTTGAAAAGGGAAAATTGATAGCCACTTAATTAATTTAGTCTCATCAAATATAAACTATCAATTTGGATTAATGATTAAATGAATAACTACAACCAAAATTACCAAATGGCGGGCTTGTACCCAAAATGGCAGCTTGGATCCAAAATGGCAGGGTGAGACCGCGTGTGTTTGGAAGGAAATAGACAAAAGGGAAAATGGCAGACTTGAACCAACAATAGTGGTGTGGACCCAAAATGGCGGGGATGAGACCGCGCATGTATCTGATTCTTTGTTCTGCCTATGTTCTGCGTGCACGGCATGAATACACATGTGGCTATATTTGAGACCAATTCAAAGTACTGTATATGTACATGATATGTATTGGATAACGATGCCAGGTTATGACATTGGTTTGCAAGACATAATAGCTGCTAGATGTAACTCCAGTTCTATGAGTGTGTGCGTGAAGCATGATTGACATCTACTTAGCGGTGTGGCTCCCCAATAACCTGACTATGACAATAATAAAGCCCGGTGAATAACCGTAAACAAAATCAATATATGTACAATGACAAAAGTTAAGGAGTCCTGCGCTTAGCCGTGTACACCATTATGCTACGCTATGCCCACTTAACTTTGCCAGTCCATGAAGGGAGAGGGTTCCTTGGTGTGCTTTGTTAGCTGTGCTGCTTTGTTAGCTGGCAATGTTGTTGGTTGCGGATGAGCCAGGTGGGGAAGAATTGTGGTTCTGATGTCGAACGCAGTCTTTGCTGTGCAGTGTCCCAATCGTGCAGGTCGGAGGAAACCGGTCACACCTTTGCTCTCTTTGCACAGTTAGCAGCTCAGCGCTGACTTGCTTTGTTGCTCCCGTTGCTTGTTAAAAGCTAAGTTAAAAGTTAACAGACTTTGTTAACAGTGTTTGTTAACAGACTTTGTGTTGTAGCTGCTGGCTAAATAAACTTGTTTACTATCAGTTAGCAGTGCATACTTAGCAAACCAGGAATCTATCAAGTTCTCTCTCGTATTGCTGCCGTAAAGAAAGAGTTCTGTGCGTCTGCTCCAAGTAGACTACAGTGGAGGACAGACAGCCAGCAGAGGAGAAGAGTGTAAGAAAGGATAGAGTAAAAGAGAGGAGAGAAAACAAAGGGGGAGCTGGGATTTTGTTGACGTTATGGGTCATAGGCCACAATGACCAATGATGACCGTAGGCAGAGGGTCCACAGGCAGAGTTCAGGTATAGGTGTGAAACCTGGGGAATTGTGGGAAACTGAGTTCATGGGCAAAGGTCCTAGAGAAGGAAATGCAATATATTTATTAGGCCTCAGCGATACACAGAAGTGAGTTTTGGTGACAAACACAAACAAGAACACTTGACAGTTTTTTTTACTCACTAGACAATCGTAACGTTTGCTAGAAACAATATTGGCTAGTTGTTTAACATTAGACTTTTTTTTTTTAAAAATGAAAGTACATATTAATGACCTGTTTTTAAAGAGTTATATCCTGAGTAGGAGGGAATAGGCTTGAGGCTTTTAGTGCCATGGACAGGCTGGTGCAGTCTGTTAGGAAGTGGGAGGAGCTATTTCAGGTGCCCCTGGCTCCGGAAGTAGAAGTCCCAATAATTTCTCCAATAGACAATGTTATGTGACTCACAGTTGGAGCTCTTCCGCTGCTTGGAAGGAAATTATACTCTCCTGGTTGAATTATCAGTACCAAAGATTAACAACTGTATTAGAAAAGATCTGGTTCTTTGATAAAAATGTCAAACGTACACCCAATCACCAAACTTAAAATACAGTTACAGTTACAATTTTGCAATCTCTTACATGAATCCCTTTTGGATTCCAGGTTAATTTTGGATGAATTCAGCAACCATGGTGCAATGTTTTGTTCACAAAATGAAATAACAAGGCATTTTGAATTTGCAACAGCTCTGATTTATGCCGCTGACTGGCTTTTTCTCCATTGCAATGGCAGCTTAGGTTCATGAGTATTGTAGTCACAACAAAATGATGGACAAAACATGAATTCTCAGTAGAACAAAAATACATAAAAACCTATAGGATTGTCACATTATCCAGGAGACTCCTGCATAAACTTGCCTTGATTTTTACAGTAACTAACTGGTGGCTATTGACAAGTTATTTACTGTAAGAATAAATTAAAGTAAATTTACTGTGTTTATATTTACAGTAACAATACTGTAACTGTAAAGTGAAACATTGTAATTTAATGACACTGTATCTACAGTTACAGTAGCTGTGCCCAACTGTAAAACAAAATACAGTATTTTTATGCTACTGTGTATTGGATTACAGCACCAGACATTTTGCAGTTAATTTAAATTACAGTTATTCATGCAATGCTGTAAACTTTCAAACCACAATCTTAATAAAAGAGTACAGAACCAACTCTTTAAATGGCGATGATTTATTGTTAACTGTTGAAAAGCAACAAACATATATACTTATTTTAACTGTGCGCAGGTATTGTGCATGTTTACAGAAATCTAATGGCCTTCTTCCATATGGCAGAAATATCCACGCTGAATAGTGAACTGCTGCAATTATATCTCTGATGTAAAATGGTGCAAATGGTTTTTTCCTCACACAGGACAGCAGAACAAAATAAGTTGTTGTCAAGTTAAACTTGACAATATACTAGACACTGTAATTTCCTTGAAACAAAACACTCAGGTAATCTAAACATGGATATTCAGCTCTGGGAGATGTCAAGTCAGCAGGTAGTCAGGTGTCCTTAGAGTCTTCAAAATGGTGTTTGATAATGCGTACTTGTCTGTAAAGACTCCAAAAGCCCATCTCAGTCCACTTTGCAACACAAGTCCGCTGGGCCAAAAGGCTTTGGATCCGCTGGATCATAACTGTCTGTGTAATAGCGAAGCTATGATCAAAACAAGCATTTTTAAGACTGTCACACACAGAAGTAAGCTTTTGTAGAATAGGTCACACCTAACAAGATTTTAAATACCTATTGTAACAAACTTTTAAAGACATCTTAATAGCAATATTAGCAATCACAGGGAAAATGCAAGTAACAAGAATATAAAAGAAATGGGATGTGATGTAAAAATGTTGATGAGTAATACCTTTTGAACAGACTCCAGTGATGTTGTTGTTTCCTCCTGATATTCAACTGTGAATATACAGTAAAATGTGAAGAGGATAGCCAAGGTGGTGGTGAAGTCAGGTCTCCATCATCAGCATCCATTTGGTCGTACACAGGATCTCAGGTTCAGGTTCTCCTGATGACTAATAATCAAACACTGAATTAACAACAATTCTATTACCATCAAGTACAGTTTTCTCTGTGAAAACTAAGAAACTTACACAACAGAGACAGCATTGTTTGTGTGAGTTAGTACATAAGAACAGGTCTAAGCAAATGACTGCTGAGGTGCTTGTGTTTCAGCCAAAATAAATATAAGATATAAATATAAAATGTCTAAAAACAGACACACAGTATAACAAGCACAACTGCCACAAGAGCTGACTAAATTGGCTTTGTCTGAGAAGTTTCAAAGAACTACTTTTAAATAAATAAAAATCTTACCTTGCACAGTGAGACCTGGGACGATGGGGAGAGACTGGACTCATCAGCAGGAGTGATCGTCACCTGTGAGTAGAAATAACAATATATACATACATATATATATGTACACATATATTTGTGTGTGTGTGTGTGTATGTGTGTATGTGCAACACATTAAAATACTTAATACATCAATGGACATGTAGAAACTAATTGCATCAGTCTCTGCATCCAGCTGGGTAGAGGTGGATAAAGATGACTCATATTCAATACGAAAATAAAAACAAAAATATCTTGGTACAGAGTAATTTCCCACAGTTTGATGGAAGACTGTTTTCTTCTTTGCCTAATTTTGCCATCTCTATTGGGCCTAACATTAGAGTAATTAATTGTTACAGAGTTAGTTAGAGTTAGTTACAGAGATTAAAAAACTAGGGTGATGTTTTCACAATGACTTGGGATAAACAGTACTGAGTTAGCCAGGGGGTGACACAGGCTAAACCAAGCAGGTATCTCTAGGTCTGAAAAGTAAAGCCAAAGAAAACCTGCATTCTCTCTAATGGCCAGCAGGGGGCGACTCCACTGGCTCCAAAAAGAAATCCGTTTGTAGAGAAGTCTATGAAAAAATGACCCTACTTCTCACTTAATTTATTACCTCAGTAAACAGTTTCCTGATGAGTTTATAGACTCAATCTCTAGTTTCAGGTCTTCTTCATTACAGCATGATGTTCATTTTGTAAATTATGGCCCCATTTAGAGTAAAATAGACGATAAAGCAGGATATTCTTTAGGGCATGGCTACTATGTGTTTGCAAATTGCTACCACGGCGGTGTATGAGGTGCTGTACCCTGTTGGACCCTGGTGAGCTCCTCCCCAACTATACGCTCTTGTCCAAATATGTTCACTTCTCTCTTCTTCTCATCACTTCTGGCTCCAAAAAACCTAGATGACAACGGTCAAAATGCCAAACTTGAGGCTTCAAAACAGGAGTCCACAAACCAATGGATAACATCACAGTGGGTATGTACACAGAAGATACAAAGCTAACATTTGTTCCATTAAGGCATGCTGACAAATTAAATTTGTAACATGAAGCTTTTTCAGTTTAACACAATGCACAGTCAGGTTAACTATGGATTTCTTTTAGCTAACAGACCACTAGCTATTGCTAACGAAATAATGTTAGCACAACACACTTTTGAGCAGCCAGAGATCAATGTAAATAATTTAACTACAAAAACTTACTGATCAGCTGGTGATGTCCTTTCCTGCTGCTCAGGACTGATGGCCAACGTTACTGAGGCATGTGATTGGCAAAGGACAAAAAATATACAGAGCCCCCCCCCCCCCCCCCCCCCCCCCCCACACACACACACAGTGACATTTCATAATGAGTAAACTGTTTCCCTTCATTTGTTTTATTACAAACTGTAAGATCTGGAAGATTCAGATGTATGAATTATAATGTTTAACCATTGTATTTAATGACATATAATACAATTTAATGATAATGAACATGTCCCAAGGCAGACACAGTAAATGTCCAGAACTGCTCACTGATACTGAGACGGGAGTATGATTTTGCTGTTTTGAGAGTTTAGCGCTTTCAAAAAACTGAGCTGAGAAATAAGCTTCCTACTTTGAAAGTAATAAGTGTTTTCAGTGTGATCCTTTAATTTGCCTTTGATCCACACATAGGCTAATTCTTTGTCTCAGACAACTGTGAGCGGCTTTGAACACATCTGTCTAATCTGATCATAGTTGCATAGTTTGTGAGGGAAAATTGTGAGGGTGTCATAGAACTAAGAAGGTCATAGCTAAAAGGTCATAGGTTTGATTCCCATTAATACTACATGTAGCCAGCAGAAAGTACATGGAAATAGCAAGCACACACATATCATCTCGTCTTGTGAAAACCATGTATCTTCAAAACATCAACTTTTCATGAGTTAATACAAACAGGTCTGTTTTCAGTTTTGTGAATTTTCATCAGTTTGTCTGAAAAATGCTGAAGTTTTTCATTGGATAGCAATGACATGCAGACATGCTTTTGCAATGTATTTTAAAATAAAGCATGAGTAAGTTAGCAGCCTACATTAGTTGGCTACTTAAGCTAACCTGGTGACCAGTATCATTCATCTGTGCCTATCTAATATGTCATCCATAAGGTTACATTCCAAGAAATCTTCCTCAAGAGCGCAAACATCTGCTTATGAAATATGTTCCTGTATGCATAGATGCACTTGTGGACATCTGTGCGGTGTAATTTGCAATACTGATTCACAAAATAAGTGATCATAAAACAAAGTGTCAGACAGCTCTTAACATTGCTGTGACTTGTAAGCACATCAGCCAAAATGGTGGGTAGAAATACAGTTCGCCCATGACAAAAGAAAGTAATGAAGACATACAGAAACAAGGCGCCCATCAAAACCCGCTCATACTTTTTAAACTAGCGACACAACTGTGTCGTTTGCTGGCAGCTAACGGCATGCTCACTTCGTCTGGTAAAATACACTAAACAACACGCACATAATTCTGCTGCAAAACCCACTTACCGACAGTTCCCCCTTTTTAGAGTGAAATCCTGATGATTATGTCATTTTTCCCAGTGAATTCTGCCCTGTTGTACTCATTAAAACAGCCAAGATGGCGCCAGTCGCCTTCCTCCCGCTCACCGCTGTCCTTTTAAAATCAGCAGGTTGAGAGCTTGAGCTGAGTGCAAACAAACATCCTCATGGATACTTGGAAAGAAAAAAAAATATTCACACACTTCAACCTATATACGTCCTCAAATCCTCTCTATTTCACTCAGGCAGCTCATTCCCACTTTGCTATAACCTCTATTTTTCAGGTGTTTGAGAGAGCCTAAAAGCTTCTCTCAACAGATGCTACACACCTTTTTCAGAAACTTCCACAACACTCAGAAATCTCCTTGCTGCATCTACAATTATGTCAGTTTTCTCAGATTTTCTTTCTTCTCCAGCATTACAGTTAATTACCATTGCCAAAAAGGCCAAAAACTTCACCTGATCCTTAAAACAGCAAAACTCAGCATGTCTTCTGACTGATTTGTCCTCCATAGCTTCTTGTCTCACATCATAACATTTCTTACCTACTTCCTCATGCTTAAGTCTCTTCTTAGATCTAACCCTAATTATTTCTGCCTCCCTTACTCTCTCTGGACAGTCAGCCTCCCCTGCTGCATGATTCCCTTTGCAAAGAAGACACTCTGGATCTTTCTCACAGTCTCCTTCACAATCATTCTCCCCACACTTACCACATGTGGCAAAATCACGGCTTTTTCCATTTGTGTCCTTTACATACACTCAACAACTATCTATCCAAGTCATTTAATAATAATAATAATAATAATAATACTTTTATTTATTTAGCACTTTTTAAGCCAGGAGCTGTTCAAGTGCTGTTCATAGACAAAAAAAGAGAAAGCAAAAAGAAACAATCACAAATATAAAAAGAAAAACACAAGAATAGCAAAATTCAAGCACACAATTAAAAGACTGTATGAAAGAAGTTCATACAAAAAGGTAAAACAAGTGAAACTATTGAAATAAACTTAAAATCATCACAGCAGAACTGCACCATGTATACAAATAAGACTAGTTGTCAGGCGAAAAGGTAAGTCTATAAATATCTTAAGACTGGATTTAAAAGCAGACACAGTGTCAGCAGATCGAATACTAACTGGAAGACCAAAGCTGAGATGCCACTACAGCAAAAGCTTGATCACCTTTTGACCTTAGCCTGGACTCTCTGTAGCAGCTAGCAGGCCTAACCCAGCAGATCTAAGAGGCCCTTTTGGACAATGAGGAGTTTAGGGTATCCATTGGTAACCAGTGCAAAGAGGCTAAAATTGGGGTGATGTGAGTCTGAAGCTCAGCTACAGCTCAGGCACTAAGGCAGGTAAACAAGGCATTACAATAAAAAGCATGAGTAATTTTCTCTGTATAGCGAAAAGATAATATTGCTCTGATCTTGGAAATATTCCTGAGTTGGTAGAAACATGAATCAATAAATGTATCAAATTCTTTGTGTTTTGTTCAAAGCTTAGCTCACTGTTGAAGATAACCCTCAGGGCCTTAGCAGTGCTCTTAATATTTGGGATAAGGGAACCGAGCAGTGGCTGGACTTGATTTTGGCGTTGTTCAGAGTCGATGATAAGCACCTCCATTTTGTCAGAGTTTAACTGCAAAGTTTTATGAAATCCAGTCTCTCACATCAGCTAAGCACCTCTGAAGTGTGGCCAGCTTGTTGCACTCAGAGGGTTTAATGGAGAGATATAACTTTGTATCGTCTGCATAACAGTGAAATGAGTTATGGTGACGAATGATATGACCTAATGGTAGCATATACAGAGAGAACAGAATTGGTCCATGAATAGATCCTTGAGGTATTCCACATGTTGTCTCTGCAGTTGAAGATATGATTGAATCAATAGAGACATAGAATTTTTTGTTTGACAGATAGAAGGAGAACCACTCCAGAGCTGTTCCAGAAATGCCCACCCAATCCTTAAGTCTATTAATTAGCATAGCTTGATCGATGGTGTTGAATGCTCCGGTAAGGTCAAGCAGCACCAGTACAGAGCAGTGTCCGGAGTCTGCAGCCAATAAATCATTTGTAAACTGTCAATCAATTTAACTTCGACCACTTCATTTTTCAATCCATCTTGCCACAGTGTGCTTTTCTGACAAAGCTCCACATCCAGCACCTTCTATCAAACCCCGAATCTTCATTCCAACCATAAGGGTTTCTTTTTCATGATCACTCTAATTATGTCTTGATGAATCAACTTTCTTTTTCTTTCTCTTCTCTGAGACTCTCCTTTGTTTCCTCTCAATTTTCCCCTGTCGCCATCTTACCTCCCTCTGGTTCCCTCTCCACTTCTGGCCAACACCATAACATCATGTCATTTTACCCTATTTCTTAAATTCTTCCCACCAAATTGTCACTTAAGAAAGTAAAGAGTGCCTTGTCGGTGACTCTTACCCCCTCTCCCTTTCGTTCTATTCCCAGTATCCCCATCAGATCCCACTTCCCATCCAGCCTCTCAGACTTTATCATTTAACCTTTCTCTTTCCGCTTCATACATGGTTCAATACAATATGATATATTCAACATTTTCTTTAACTCCACAGTTCCCACACTTGTCATTGTTCCTTTTAATCCTGTCTGATCCAGTTTGAGTCTTGTTATGATGATTTACTGTCTTCTGTTCCTTTTTTATAGTTCTTTGTTATGACCAACTTTTGTATTTCGTGATACCACCTCCCTTTCTGGTCTTCCTCCCACCTTTTCTGCCATATTGCTGTTCCTTTCCTCTTAATAGCTGCTTTTCCTTCTCCTTTTCCAAGTGGAACTGGTACTGTTATTTCCTATTGCAAGTTTTTTTGCTAGTTTATCAGCACGCTCATTCCCTTTCAACCCCTCATATGCTGTTACCTAACAGAAATGTACATCTACACTACCTCTATGAAGTATTAGCAAACTATGGTAAAGTTCATGGGTAAATCATGAAGCATGAAGTAAGAAGTCTTGAAGTATTGGAATTCATGTTAAAAAAAATAATTTCAAACCAATGTTTAAGTTCTTTAATTTGCACCATGAATTTGAGGGACTTGAAAGTTTTAATAAAATAGTCTTTAAATTTGTGATTTTCTTTACAAAAGGGAAAAACAGCTGCCACCTTAACTACAATAGCATAATGGTTACTTTGATTCTCTACAGTAATGTAATGTTTACTGTGTTTTTCTACAGTAGTATAATATCAACCATGATATTCTACAGTAGCATACTGTTACGACTGTGATTTTCTACGGTAGTGTGAATATTACTGTTATTTTCTACAGTACTATAATGGCTACTGTGATTTTCTACCGTACTATAATGGTTACTACAGTAACATAATGGTTTCTGCAGTTGTATGAACATTACTGTGATTTTTTTTACAGTAGCATAATGTGTACTGTGATTTTCTACAGTAGTATACTCTTTACTGTGATTTTTACAGTATCATGTCATCATTACTGTGTTTTTACACCTAATACACAGTGCTGTAAAAAAATATTCAGTTATTAACGGTGCAGAAACAGTAAATTACTGTGGATTTCATAGGCATTTTTTACATAACATATAAGTAACATTGAGGATATTGTTTAAAGAAAAACTCATTGTTGGTTTTAGTCTGTTAATGGGACAAAAATGTAATTGATTTACAATAAGAAAACTAGAATATCATCGGATGTATAACAAAAATATAGAATGTCAGATCCTTAAATAGGCAACGAGTGGCTTACACTTCAATGAATTTTTAGAGTTATGAGCTCACAAGTTCTAAACCTCTCACCTCTAAATTAAACACACCTTTTCCAGAATGAAAACCTTCTATTTTTGTCTTCAGCTTTTTGTCTTCACTACTCAGCCTTTATCCCAGGTTTGAGTCCATTTGTCCAAATCTGAGTGCTTGTACTCTTTAGATTTCTTTCTGTCTTAATAGTGCTTCACGTGTATCTGGCATGGAGAGACACTTTACAAATAGAGATATCTTTCATTTAATCATCCGTCGTTCATTCTCCTTGGTGTACATTGTGCTTGCCATTGTGAGCAGCACTGCTGCTTCTTGATTAATGGCTTTTTCAGAGGTGCTGCTAATGGCTCTTTAATTGCTCCGACTTCCTCTCCAAGCTTCCAGAATTTCTACTCCTGTTCTTTACACTGCAGGAAACAGGCAGTTTATATGGCATGGGGGAAAAATGTTTTGTGTGATGTTCCTCTCTGCGGGTATGCTCTTATGTTGGAGCATTAATAACTTGTGAAGAGACTTGATGGTGGACAATGTACTGTACCAAAACTGTTCTTAAAGATGCATGTGGTCATCCTGGTGAAGAGACTGGTGTCTTTTATATGTGCATTTCTGTCAGGATCATATTGTACAGCTTTCGAATCACTGACTGCATAGTGTGTACACTATATTCAAGGGAAAAGCATATATGTATGTTTTTGTCAAAAGAAGGTTTACAAACTCATTTATTCCTAATAACCAGGGCTCAAAAACAAAATACATGTGAAACCCCAGCCTCTAGCCAGTAGGAACCTGTTTCTGTGCCCATTTTTAGAGGGGAATATGCAGCAGGCCCTTTGTTGTGTTTTTCACTGCACAAGTTTATCTTATCTGGAGGTCCATAGCTGTCATAAAGCAGAGAGCAGGGAGAAGCATGGCAGGGCATGGTGGTCATCTATCACCAGTGCACAGGCTCGGAACTACTGCCCCCATCCATAGAAGTAAATCCAACAATAGAATCAGCTATCACAAACATTTACTGGTACTATAAGCTACACAATGCAGCATGCATTATCCAGACAGAGAGGCATCACAACTATGACAGACACAAAGACAAAGAAGGGAAAAATCTGCCAAAAATTTAATTATCAGAAATATCAAGTAACAGGGGTCCAATATGCTAATCTATAGGTTATACAGCAGGTAGCAGCATGGTGATACTGACTTCTGATACTGACTGAAGGTAGAGAAATTGGAAATCGTTATTATAGAGGCTTGTTGTATCAGGTGTATACAACAGTGCTGCAAACAAGCTCAGTGAGTGATCAGATATGTCAATGCTCTGGAAAAAATTATTTCACATGGAATAGATTATGATGTAAATGTAGAATATGTACAGCATCCGTTTTTTGGGGTTTACACTGCGTCCTTCTCGCTCCCCACAAAGAAACATTCAGCTCTGGACAGCAGAAAGTGGAGAGCAATGGTACTAACTTTCTCACTAGGAGAAGGTTGACTCAGAGCCTACAGGTGAATGCTGGAGTGGAGGTGAGGCTTTTAAAATTCAATATGAATGGCAGCAGCGGCAGCCATGGCAGCACACAACAGCATAGCTTGTGTGAGCAGTGTGGCAGCAGATATGCAGCAAAAGTGTGAGCAGAACACTAACAGCTTAAGTACGCCGCTATGATTATGAGGGTGTGTTGAATATGTATTGCAGTTAGAGGAGTATGCCATAGAGCGACAACTCGAGTTGGACTGAACTGGCTCACAGTCTTTGCTTCATTTAATTCAGTACCACATTCCAAGTTGATCAATGTCATTTAATTTGCCATCTCTAACTATTTCTGGTATGTCCATCCATCCTGACAATTTAGTTAATGTTATTCATTTTGCCTGAACCAGAGTGCTGCACACTTTTTTTCCTTCCATCCCACTTTTATATAAAAAATTTCAAAAAGTGGAGAATGTGCATGATTGCACATCAGGATGAAAAACGACAGTGTGTGTAGTCATCTCCTAATATCACACGAATTGTAAAATAACTGCAGCTGTTCTGCAGTAGTTTTAGGGATTTTAGCTGTAAAGGTTTCTACTTTTTCAGATGACACACTGCCAAAACCACATTACTGATGAACATTAAAATTGTAAAATGGTAAAAGCCATTACAGATTACATTGTTCCCAACAGTCCAGTTTAATTTGTCACCACCGATGTGAGACTTAAGTGAGGGCCAGTGTAATCCAAGGAGTAACTCTAAAGAGTCTGACTGAGACTTCAGGTAAAAGACAAATTTTTTTTGTTTTGTTTTGGGGGTTTTTTTGTTTCTTTGTCTCTTTTTCTAGCCTCGTTCATGGTGTGCATGTTTCAAGCCAAATTCTTACTTGAGGGGGCTTACAGTCTATGTTGTGTAACTACATTGTACAAGAACTCTGGTTACACTCAGTGATATATGTAAAAAATAATAATAATTAAAAAAAAAGATTATATCTGATTTTTTTAAACTCTCAGATGTCTATAACAATACTGGCCTCAAAAATTTTGTATCGGTTGGACTATACACCATGATTTTAATCAAACCGAAAGTTGCATGTCACATTGCTCACTGACACATTGCTTTACCTGGTTTTAATGTATTTACTGTAGAATTAGTTTGTGGCTTAACAATTACTCCTATTGTATCCTCAATTGAATGTCTATCATCCAGCAGAATCCAGTATATTAGATACTATTGTAAGGGAGTAAAACTATGAAAATTAACCATATGATAGACATTTTAAAGATTGTAGGCCTTGAGTGAGTTGTTCCAAAGTGGCTGGTCAGTCTTCTAATTGCCTTCCAAGTGCCAATGTAATTGTAATTCAGTCCAATTATTTTCTTTGCAGATCAATGCAGTTGAATTTGTATAATTTATTATATGTCTAGAAATGCTAAATTTACACCCCTTGTTACAACAGTTATACCCCTTGTTACAATATGAGAAATGTACATGTTCTCTACTATAACTTGGTCATATCTGTCACATCCTTGTCTAGCCGTCTTGGATGTCATTAAATGAGTAGACTTCAAATAACAGTGACTATAGCTTTTGCTCACAGTGCTTAGATTTGACAGCATTTTGACAACCAGCTGGGTTTTTGTGTGATGAACCATGGCCTCGGACTTTGCACATTTGAAAAAAAAATCTGCTGTGGGGATGTTGACCTCTGATAGAAAATTCACCAAGTTTGTTATTGTGGACTCACAACCTTTTACATGTTTTGTCCGATGGCACTCTATAATGCCAGTGCACTGGACTAACCCAGCTCCAACATAGCCATTAAGTAGATGATGATGATGAAATGTCACCCATATCACATATCATATCCTAACTTGCCAAAGGGTGAAAATAAGATCAATGAAAAAAAAAAAAGATATCAGATACTACTCAGTTTATCCATCTTCCTATGACACTTAATTTGAGTGATCTTGTTTAGTTAATAACAGACAAAACAGTCAAAGGTGCATCTCATATGTCCATGACAAGGTTAAAATGTTTGAAAACAAAGAATAGAACAAAATAAGATAGAAGAAACAAGAAAAAAGATGGACAATAAACATGTCTTAACAAGCAAGCAGGGAAAACAATATTGTTCATTATCTATCTATCTATCTTGCCTCATTATCTATGTGCTGTATCTACCCTGCCATCTACCCTTAATGTCACAATGGACTGTACAGCTGACACTACAGACTTTATTCTTAATCTGCTCTTTGCTAAAGCAATACATGTGAAATTATTAATAAATGAATGGTTGTGTGCTTTATATATAGACATGCTCAGTCCTCTATGCTCATATTATGTAGAAAAGCATTATCAAACTTTGGCACAAGGTGATCATGTTTGGATATAAACACTCTGGCTCAGATGACACAGCTGTCCCAAATGAATGTGGATCATAATTAAATGCAAGAAGATAGCATTATTTTTTATTAACAGCAGAATGGCCCCAACTATGAACAAGGGCTATCAGTTTTTGAAAAGTCACATTTGAATGAATGAAAATACATAACTTCTTCAAATTGATTTTAACACAACCCACAGAGCCTAATCAAAATGGCTACAAATGTTATTGTAGATTTGACGTTCCATCCATTCGCGGTGACTCACTGTAGTGAATTTAGTGACAAGCTAACAAGTGACTTCAGGTTTGTTATAAGGGCAATATTATTGTAAGGCAGTGGCATTTTACAGTCAGCAAACAGCCTCACCTTTATCCGTAACTTCATTTATGGTGTCAAATCTTAAATACTTGCAGATATATAACTTCTCAGATGGTTTGGTTTTGTGTTTATCCACTCAAAAAATGATAGCACATTTTATGAACTGTTGCCTGTTGAGTTCACACACTGGAAATTTTTAATTTCAGAAGATCATTACAGATTGAATAATAACTTTTTTTCCCACATGCAAACAGTAGTTTGAATTTCGTATAAAAGTGGCAGCCCGTTTGACCACTTGCAGTGTTGAGTTACTGTGTTCAAAACTGTAAAATGATTTTTCAAAGATAGCTGCACTGTATGTTTCATAGGCTGATAAAGACAGTAAAATGTTACATTAAAGGGGACATGTGATTCTTTTTGTGATTTTCTGTTACTTTTATACTGTTGATGTGTAAAAATAACAGGCTACTGATGTTGGATGTCTGTATTAAACATGGTCAAAGGTCAGAAACTTGAAGTGAAAGTATGTAAAAAAGTTTCCTGCAAGTCAAAAGCCAGGGTTTCAGCCTGCTCTGATCATTTGCTGTGCAATGTGACCTCTACTTCCTTCTCGTGATGACATCAGATTGTTTGCGCATGCTCACAAATGGTTGTACGTTTCATAGCCTTTGTTGCTAAGGTTGCTGTGAAGGTTGTTCCACATGTTGTTCATGTTGTCCACTTGCATATTTCAGATTAGATTCGAGCTCAAACATGTACAGATGTATTTGAGTAGTTTCCATTTCCAGTAAAGACCAAAAGAAGTGAAGTCCTACTACTACTGTTTGTTTAGGTAGCGAAGCTGGCTAATCAGAGCAGAGTGGGCACATTGACAGGGGTCCTTAAAGAGACAGGAGCTAAAGTAGTCTGTTTCAGACAGAAGCTGAACTGTGGGGCTGCATAAAGGGCCATTAAAAGATAAATAAGGAGTTTTTGAACTGAGAATCATGCAAAGATATTCCAGTAGAGCCCCCAGAATATAAATATAGACCTGGAAATGTCCACGACTGAGTTAAAAAAAAAATGTGTGAACCTTGGCTCAACTGTTGCAACAAAATACAATGCCAATCTGGCATTGCACTGTGAGGCCAATCAAACACTTGTCAGTGCACATTCCAGGTAGATTACTTACCTCTTCACCTCATGATTGTTGAGACAGATAATAAAATGATTGTTGCACTGATAACCTACTTTACAGACTTGTAAAATTCTGTCTCACAGTGTTATAAACCTTTGTGCACCTCATGGAGGTCTAAGTCAAAATTAACTAAACATAGCACAAAAAGTAAGGAAATTTGTGTTTGGTAGATTATTTCTTTTTTGTAACAATGCTTCTTGGCAATAAATCTTATACCGCTGGAAAGCCTGTTTATTTCCCTTTTAAATGGTGCCACATTTGTAAGGAACATGCATTTGTGGGATGAGCAGCAGAGCTGAGTATGTGGGTTGCGCCCATGAAAAATTTGCCAAATCATCTTTGCCAATGCCAAACAGCTTATTCTGCCATTGACTCTTGTTTGGTGTTTGGTGGATTGGATGATTGAAGTTTGAAGAAACAAAACATATTGGCAATTTAACAATTTATTCATTTAACAAACAGGAGCCTCAGTAGTGTGTGGAAGAACCATACACAGCCACAACAGCCTGGAACCTCCTCCTCATGCTGGTCACCAGCCTGGTCACACACTGCTGTGGGATAGCATCCCATTCTTCAACCAGCATTTGTCGCAAGTCAGCCAACGTGGTTGCGTTGGTCACTCTGGCATGAACAGCACGCCCAAGCTGATTCCACAAGTCCACAAGTCAATGGGGTTGAGGTCAGGACTTCTGGCAGGCCATTCCATCCTCTCCACTCCCAAATTCTGGAGGTAGTCTCTGATAAACCCTGCTCTGTGGGGGCAAGCGTTGTCATCTTCAAGGATAGAGTTCGGTCCCAGACTGTGGAGATATGGGATTGCCACTGGTTGCAGAATCTCATCTCAATATCTCTCTGCATTGAGATTGCCTCCAATGATGACAAGCCTCGTTTTTCCAGTGAGGGAGATGCCGCCCCACACCATCACACTGCCTCCACCAAAAGATGTTACTCTATCAGTGCAGCAATCAGCATAGCGTTCTCTGCGTCTTCTCCAGACTTTGACCTGAATCTGGACTCATCGCTGAACATAACGTTCCTCCACATGCTCAGGTTCCAGTGCACGTGTTGCCGACACCAGCGCAAACGGGCCTGATGGTGAGGGGCAGTCATGGCAGGCCTCCTGGCAGCACCTGGGGTTACCAGAAGCTCAAAACAAGAGTCAATAGCAACAGCAAAATAAGCTGTTTGGCATTGGCAGAGAAGATTTGGCAAATTTTTCACGGGCACAACCCACATACTCAGCTCTGCTGCTCATCCCACAAATGCATGTTCCTTACAAATGTGGCACTACTTAAACGGGAAATAAACAGGCTTTCCAACGGTATAAGATTTATTGCCAAGAAGCATTGTTACAACAAAGAGATAATCTACCAAACACAAGCCACACTTACTTTTTGTGCTATGTTTAGTATTTCATCATCTCACTTGTACCTTTAGTAAGACGCCCACCATTGGGGTTTTTAACAAAACTCTTTTTTCTGTTTGAATATCTACTTACACTCACAAGCCACTTTATTAGGTACACCTGTTCAACTGCATGTTAATGCAAATATCTAATCAGCCAATCACATGGCAGCAACTCAATGCATTAAGGCATGTAGACATGGTCAAGACGATCTGCTGACGTTAAAACCAAGCCTCAAAATGGAGAAGAAAGGTGATTTAAGTGACTTTGAACGTGGCATGTTGTTGAGTATTTCAGAAACTGCTGATCTACCTTTCAACAATCATCTCTAGGGTTTACAGAGAATGGTCCAAAAAAGCGAAAATATCCAGTGAGCAGCAGTTCTCTAGGCAAAAATGCCTTGTTGATGGCAGAGGTCAGAGGAGAATGGCCAGATTGGTTCAGGCTGATAGAAAGGCAACAGTAACTCAAATAACCACTTGTTACAACCGAGGTATGCAGAGGAGCATCTCTGAATGCACAACATGTTGAACCTTGAAGCTAATGGGCTACAGCAGGAGATCACCTCACCGGGTGCCACTCTTGTCAACTAGGAGCAGGAAACTGTGGCTACAATGTGCACAGGCTCACCAAAATTGGACAGTAGAGGATTGGAAAAACGTTGTCTTATCTGATGAGTCTCGATTTCTGCTGCGACATTCAGATGGTAGGGTCAGAATTTGACATAAACAACATAAAAGCATGGATCCATCCTGCCTTGTTTCAACAGTTCAGGCTGGTGGTGGTGGTGTAATGGTGTGGGGGATATTTTCTTGGCACACATTGGGCCCCTTAGTACAAATTGAGCATCATTTAAACGCCAAAGCCTACCTGAGTATTATTGCTGACCATGTCCATCCCTTTATGACCTCAGTGTACCCATCTTCTAATGGCTACTTCCAGCAGGATAAGTCACCATGTCACAAATCCCAAATCATCTCAAACTGGTTTCTTGAACATGACAATGAGTTCACTGTACTCAAATGGCCTCCTCAGTCACCAAATCTCAATCCAATAGAGCACCTTTGGGATGTGGTGGAACGGAAGATTCTCATCATGGATGTGCAGCCGACATATCTGCAGCAACTGTGTGATTCTATCATGTCATTATAGGCCAAAGTCTCTGAGGAAGGTTTTCAGCACCTTGTTGAATCTACGCCACAAAGAATTAAGGCAGTTCTGAAGGCAAAAGGGGGCTTAACCCAGTAATATAAAGTGGCCGGTGCATGTAGTTTGAGAATGCAATAATAAGAAATGGACCATAAAAAAAACACCATCTAACTGGCAAAATAAGTCCACACTGCACAGGTAGCCACAGTGATTTCAGACAGCCTTGTTGTCACATTGTAAAATGTTTTGGTTTGACAAAATAATGGTGTAACAATGTGCAAGGTTGTAAATGAAATTGTTTCCTCGTACATTTAGAAATTTAGAAAAGTTCTATCTAACCACTTTATGATTTCAAAGATATTTGTTCCAATAATATATTCTCAGAGTGTCTTGATTTTATCTTCAGAAAACACTGCAAACCATGAACAACAAACTACTACTTTGTGTGCAACCACAACCCTGTAAAATAAGGGGAGCGCGCAATAAATCCTCTATTTTTCAGTGGCCACAATGCCAGTGGTTGTTCGTTTCTCCGTTTCCACTTTTTTTTCCTTTTTTTGTGTGTGTGTAACAAGGGAGGTTCGGGTGGGCATATCGTTAATAACGGAATAGTGATTCATCATTTAATTATGATTTGACAAATGCTCGCGCCTTCCCCATTCTCGGCATCCTCCTCCCTTTCAATTCTCCGCTCTGCCAAACTGTCACGCACTCCCCCCGTGGGATTAATTCGAGCTGTCTGTCTTTGTGAGGCTGCCGGCGCTCTCGGGGCGGCGGGTGCACGACACTGTCAATGAACAGAGAGCCTGACACTTCCAGGGAGCCGCACACAGACGCACGCTCCCCGCTCCCCTTGTTATTGTTTTCACCTTAACCCCTTCCTGCCTGCTTCCTTGCCGTGCCTGAGTGCATGTGTGTGCACCTTCCTCCCCTCCCTTCTCCTCTCCTCTGTCTCCTTCTTCTCTTGCTTTCTCCCCTGGTTTTTCTTTGCCCCTGTCTCTCTCTTTTCTGTCTGTCTACTCTTTCCCCGTCTGTCGCTCCCCATCCTCCCACCCAACCAGCCTCTCGCTCTCTCTCAAGCCTTACAGAGAGAGGGACAGCAGCATCAGGAGGAAATATCACACAAAGGAAATGCTGGTTTTAGCACCAGTGGAGAAGCATTGGGAACAGAATGGGGAAAAGTCATATAAGTCATAAAATCAATAAAAATGTTTGTATCTGCATAAGTTCAGAGAGAGATTGTATATATTTTAAGACTTGGTAAATAGTCACAGCATGAGCATGATGGAAACTAAAAACTCAACTGATAGATTTGCAGCCACGTCAAACCTCCTGGTGACAAGCGATACTAATGGGTGGCCATTAAAACAAGGCATGTTTGAGTTGAACTGTTGCGTCTGTGTAGCCAAATCCAGCAGGCCTTAGCCCCAGCTGGAGAGATAAGGTTTAATACCAGGCACAGGGCCCAGCCTTATCTCCCCTACTGATAGAGAGAGCACAGACGAGGGGGAGGAGGGGGAGGGGGTGGGGGGGTGCAGGCAAGGAGAGAAAACAAGAGGGACAAAAACAAGTGTCTTGCAGGGACCCTGGCTGGCTGGCTGCGTGAGTGCGTCCTCCCACCGTTGGCATAGAAACTAATCCACGTTCACATTTAGCACCTGACTCGTTTTTTTTTTTTTCTCCACCTCTCTCTCTCTCTCTCACTCTCTCTCTCCACGACTGTGGTGCAGTGCAAGTTGGGGGAGGAGAGGGTATCCGCGAGCTTTCTCCCTCTCATAATGAGGCCCGTAGGAGGGAGGGGAGGGAGAACATTGAGGGAAGGCGAACAGTCTGGCTGGTTGGCTGGCTGACACCCTTGGCCTGGAGGATCCAGCTGTGTCTCTCTGTAGGACACAAACATGCTCACACACACCTAGAGCCTCACCACCACTCACTGCTAGTCTACATCCTCACACCTGGAGGACATCAGACAGTATTGGAGACGGTATTGATTGACCAGGCTAAATACACATAAACTGGCTGCTCGGAATCATGAATTGGTTTTGGCCAGCGTTTGATTTTCCCCAGTGATTTGTTGATACTGGCATGTCTCACATTCGTTCATTACAGCACACAGTGGATGTGATTGTCTAACCAGTCCACACTTTGCACTCAACCTCACGTACTTCTTTTCTCATGCACACAAAGAAATTGCGTTAACACTTTAGATTACAGCCCGCAGCGTACAGTGTAATTACTCCGGAGTTACAGTGTAATCTTTTATACTAACAGTGTACCAGTAGAGTTCGCACCAATACTATATGTAGGTACAGGGGAACAAGATGTGAAGTTATGGAGTAAGGGGGTAACAATTCAGGAACCTTGCACTTACCCTGAGACTAAATGCAACAAGGGGGGAACTACCACCGCATATATATAACTTACTCTGTAACTACAGAGAACAATGTGAGAACAGTTTGTTTCAGTTTTACCTTACCTCAAAACATGGAAGATCAAACTAAATTAACTGTAGAGTTTGCTGTCAGAAGAGCATATTAACCATGTGCATCGAGATTCATACCTTGTGTTTTATCTTGCTATGTTTGTATTTATTTCCTAGGATAAAAGGAGGCCGTGCACAGAGCTTGAAAAAGGGTACGCTTGCACCTTGAGGAGCTGTAATGCTGGTTGAACACAATTGGCAGGGAGAAGAATTTTTAACATTTTAACAACTTCAAAATTGTCAACGTGTTTACATCGAAACACGAGTTACATCTAGGGTGGGTGAATTCTGTCCACTGATTGCTGGCTGAGCCACACGGCAATAAATGAGTGTCCAGTAATGAAGTTTGCTGGTGAGGTGAACGACAGGTGAGACAGTCTTCAGAGGCCGACAGTATCCATGACAATACACTGTCCCCTGGGCACAGATGTACCTCATAGTTATTTTAAGTACCCCAAAATTATAAAGGAACAATATAGTTGTAGTTGCCTGTTTGTTGATAATAGGGTCATTTTGAAATAATTTCACGTCAGATTTATTAAATGCTGCAGAAGTCATTGCTCCATCTCCCCCGAAACATCCAGATTTTTGGTCAGTTTATGGTCACACTGTATCTTATAATAACTGAAGAGGTACCCCATAGTTAAAAAAAATTACTACAGTATGAATTCTTTGTAAGTTCCCAAATTTTTACCCCCTTAATCCATAAATTCACATCTTGTTCCCCTGTACCTACATATATGTATTGGTATGTACCTCACTGGTACAAAAGATTATACCGTAACTCTGGAGTAATTACGCTGTACATTGCGGGCTGTAATCTAAAGCATTACCAAATTTCGTTACTTCTTGGGAATAGCCAGACCAAAGTAATAGTTCAGAGAAGTTGTTCACATAACTTGATTTTCTTAGTGCCACAAAGTACTATAAAGAAAGCTAAGCAACTTTTGTGATGAAATTAAAAAGCATCTTAACACAATCTCTTTTACTTGTGGTGTTGGTTGGAAAATGACCGTATCTTTCAAGGTACAGAATCGAAACATCCAAAGAAACCAGCCTAGATTTATACATGCATTTGAACGATTAGATGTGTAATTTATGGGTCCTGTTCCTGTGTGTTCATAAAAGTGAGCATAATCGTAATTTCTGTGCTTATGTTTGAAATAGTTGAATAAAAATAGGACAAAAAGGTTGTGTTATGAAGTGTAAATGAATCTTAAGTACATCTGATACATAAAATCAGCTTGAGGGAGAGTGTCTTAATCTGTACAGTACAGATGTGAGGCTGCCCAATGTGAATGACTGATTTTGAATTCGGGATGCATTTCTGCCAGATCAGTTTTCGTTTGTCGTGCAGTGTGGGTGTCACAACACTGATTAATTACCCAAAGACCAAAGTTTTGGTCAGCTGTCTTGCAGTTTGGGCAGTTCCATGGTCTGATTTCCCACATGGCTGCTGTCAAAAAATGCATTTTAAACTATAGTGAATTTGTTTTAATATTACTGGAGTAAAAGTTAGTACATGTCATCGCTAAACGTGTAGTCTTGACTGAGACTGCTGTAATATAAAACTGAACTGAGCTGCAGAACAGACAGATCATCATGTCTACATCTTCCAGCCATCTGTGGCTCCATATTATTCTTTTTTCTTTTCTTTTTTTTTTTGCTTATTACTTTTCATTGACAGTAGAAATGCACAAAGTAATGTTGCCTTTCTCTCTTTTTGTCTTTGTCACAGTTGTCTTGTTTGAATAAACTACACTGGAACTGTCACTGGACAAAGCTGACAAGAGGTTCTGTGCTCACAATCCAAATTTTTTCTTTGGAAACTCAGACTCTCTGTAATATAGCTCTGGCATACAGATATTTTTACTATATCCAATCCTGTTTTTAACTGAAATTACAATTAATTTCACTATTCCTCATACCTTTTACTGATCAGACATGCCAATGAATGATTTAATTGTTTCATTGTGAACAAACCGTTCAAATCTCTCCATCGATTGCTAACCTAAAAGAAATTCATTTGTTAAGTCTGAAGATTGTGTGAAGACAAGATCATTTGCTTCAGGTACCTGCAAGACATGAACATGGATTCCAAGAAGTCCAGTATGAATGACAGATCAATGAGTTTCAGACTTTCAGATGGCAAAACACGGCAGCAGTTATTTTATTTTTTGCCACAATAATTGCAAAGTAAACAGTAGAAATACACTGTTCATGTCATGTCATGTCATAATCTACCAAAAATGTGCACTTACATGTATTCGATTGGCCTCCGATGCACCTTTGCAGATGAAAACACGTTGCGATGGAGCAAAAGTTTAGCTAGGTTGAATTTCTTTGCCTGATGGCACTGTGTTTTTTGCCAGAGCCCACTGTGTTGGCACCCACTCTGCACCCCTGCAAGCCAAAGTCAGGATGAGTGTTACCTGGATGCAACTCCATTTCTTTGAGTACCTGCATTGGCTACCGTTGCTCTGGATCAAAGGTTCACCTTAACAAATTTGAATATAATTAAAGAATGATGCAGCTTGATCACATATGATACACCCATCTACTGTTGCAGTAGTGCTATCAACCAGTTAAATCCAACAATAAACTATAAGTCAAATCTATGCTGTATGTATCGACAGTAGAGCTGCTGTTGACCCCTTGTATCAAATACTGTAAACTGAGCTGTAGGCTAATACCAACCTGATCAACAGTTTCATCTTAACATACAGTTCAATCATGGTAGCAAATTATAGGGGAGTATCGGGTCGAAAGTAACAAGGGATGAAAGTAACAGCGATTTTCTCCAAGCCCATACAAGTCTGATATGCCAAATGCCTGGGACACACTGCCTGTGTGAGAAACACATGTGCATCGCAGAAGCTCTTGCTTTTCATTTTGGCACCCGTGTTAACAGGTTAGAGCAACCATAAAGCCTGCATGAGCCACACAAGGCTACAGTGGCACCTCATATAGAGATTCACCATATCACCTAACAAAAATAGACAGTGAATGATCTGTTGATAGTCATATTGACATCATACCAGCAACATTACACCTTTCACTATAGTTTCAATGTCCATAGCTGTAGAATATGTCACAGACATGAAAAAAAGTATAGTGTAACTGCTGCGGGTCAGCCTGTGTGGTGCATGCTGGGGCAAGGAGAATCTCTGGCGGGGAACTCCAGAACAGAAAGTCGGTGACAAACAGAGCTGCTTTTCTCGACTCTTGCTCAATTTCTGTGGTATTAGTTCAAATTGTGACTCCTGTGTGTTGTTTTATCTGCTTCCAGATGGAGATTTGGTGTTATTTTCCTTATTTGTTGTCAATTTCCCTCCTGACAGTTAGTTTGGAGGTTTGTTTGTTGGAGTGTGTTTGGTTCATTTGGGGTACTTGTTGTCATTGACATTGACAGTGGGGCTTTAACTGGTAGAATAAGCAATATAATCAATTAAAAAAACCTGTCCTGTATGAAAAGTGTATGTGGCTAACACAGAAGTAGTCCCAACCAGACCCCACCATGCCTGTCAGAAAGAAAGCCGCGTTCACCTCACATTTTAGTTATTTATTTATTTTTCAAAATTGAGCACACACCTCTTAACCTTTTTCTGTCTAAACAAAATATGAATGAAATTTATAATGAAATGATACAAAATATTCTATTATTGATGGCCATTATCAAAGTCAAACTCTTGGTAGAAAGACCGGGCTGGCAGTAGCAGCTGTCTGTGGTGACACCGCATGTGTGCAAGTCGCAGCAGTTCATCAAGGCACACGCACTGCACAGGTAGAGGTAGGCAATGTTTCCCATGCAACTGCGTCAGCACGTACAGCACGCAACACTTACCAGAAGCACGAAATATCGCATGGATATGTCATACTTTTGTTTTACCTGAAAAGCTGTTTTTGATCATGGTAAGTAGATTCACTAAAGCGGTAAATTTTATTGTTTCATATGTCATAGTCATGGTTATTTGAAGTTTGGTGAAGTATGGTGACTTCGAGCACATTTAAACACACTGAAATTAATTCAAAATGACAAAAAATTTCCAGTGGAGTAAAAATTGTTTGAAATGGTTGAAATCAATTAGTGTAATTCAACCAGCATTTTACTGTCTTTCACCACTCTTCTGGTTCAGTGTTTTGATAGTCCGTCACAAAGACATATTTCCAAGTGATCTCGTTAAGCTGCAATATGGCGCAAAAACACTAATTTGACAACAACAGAATGTGGCGCTCGCATAAACACAGACCAATTTCATGTTGTGTTTATACAACTGCAAACATACACACATAAACACACCACCACAGCCTGATGGGCTTAGCAAGATTTTTATTTTCTTCCCTTGACGTGGGTTGCACTCTAACGTCACTCCTTTTTTTTTCTTTTTTTTTCTCCCAATGGTGCAGCTCCCCCCTCTCAGTCTCTCCCCGTGGCATCAGTCAATGAGCTGGAAGAAGGAAGAGACTAGAAGAGGCTGCTGGAGCGCCATCTCGCTTCTACCCCCTACTCCACCCCACCTCTCTTTCATTTGTATGTGTGTGTGCACTCGTACACTCACACAATAGTCTCTTAAGGCTTTTGGAGGATACCGTATGAGAGTGTAAGGTGCTTACCTTACACTCCTCTCCCATGGTTGTCCTTCAACTCCCCACTTACCTCTCAGAAGAGCTCTCTGCTGCTGCGCTGCCCATGTCTCAGTCATTGTCCCTAATTAGGGATTCAGGACCCAAGCCCATTCAATTAATGTGCAGCCACAATGCACCACAGATTCACCCCACTCTTCACCCTTTCAACCCCTCCCTATAGTCCTGAAAAGCCCTCTCTGTGGCAGATGGGGACATTTTTTAGTTAATTCAAATGACCAAAACTAGTGCCTGTTTGGCAAAAAAGACACCCTTACAAGATGATAAATCTAAAAAAAAAAAAAAAAGAAAAAGAAATTGCATAAAAACTGTAATATTCATGTCATCACTAAAGGGAAGAAGGTTACACAAAATCATCACCAAATATGCCTCTCCACCTGAACTGCAGGTGGATAATGACTTTTTTGCATGTCTCACAGTGCATGATTATGACTTAATGAAGAGGTCTGATGTATGCAGTCATACTGTATTTGCATAAGGGCAGCTGAAGCCATGATACGCTGGTAGCGCAAAAGCTTAAAGACAAATGGGCTCATATTCATAATGTCACCAGTTTAAGTACCTGGACTGGTTGGGAAAATCTGCGCAGGGTGATGAAAATGTGTCTGCAACTACAGTACCATCATCATTTCGCCTTCCAGCAAGGCACTTAACCCCCAGCTGCTCTGATGGAGCAGCTCAGTGGCCGATAGACTATGGCCGTACTTAGCAGCTCACTGTGGCCAGCTCCTACATTACCAGCATAAATAAACCTTTCAAATATTAGGATCAAAGTTTTACTGAAACCTATTTAGGAGGAAGCGTCCACACTCTTAAAGTGTATAACTCCAGACAAAGCTGTTTTTTATAGTGGATAGCTCTTCACAATGGAAAAGTACTTGAGTCCAATGACTTATTTAACCTGTTACTTCACCTCACCCTACTCCTCTGTGAAGCAAATTCATACTTCAAGTCAAATCATATGGCCTAAAATCACACATTTTCTGAGAGGGCTTTACAAGGTGAACCACATATTGGACAACACCACCTGACACTTGATTTGGATAAGTAGAAACTCCACAGAAGAAACCTTTTAACAGGGAAAAATCAAAAGCCTTAAGAAGAGCAACAGAGCAGGGCTCTGTTCCAGGATGAACAGACACGCAATAGATGCCATACAGTAGGTAAAGTAGATAGAAATAGCAGTCATAGAATTATGATATAGAGAAACAGAATTCCAATATTAAGTAAATAAAGTACATAAAACATAATCTTAAACTTGCGTTAATTGTATTTATTTGTTTTAGCTGAAAACAAGCTGAAAACACATCATTTACATATTATCACTATATAAAGTTACTACTTGCAGGCAAATAGTTACCTATTTACACACCCAGCAGACACTGAGCAACATTAGCATTTATTTGAAGTCGTGTTTGTGTCCATCCAATGAATGTATGACCAAATTTCACTCCTCCTTTAGCTAGCTTTGTGTTTGGTGCTGGACAGATAGTAGACAGTGGGTTTATCAGAGTTGTTGCAGAAAACAGCCAAATACTGTTGGAGACACGGTTGTAGTAGCAGTAGCAGTAGTTACCACGGCTTGAGGTTGAAGCCAATGCAGTGGTACTTTAAAGTGCAATGCCACTGACAGCCACTAGATGCTGGCTCCAATTGACTCCCATTTAAAAAGCCTCAACTTCTCTCTAGAAATACTACTACTTTCTTTCATTGAGTCATTATGGTCTCAGTTGCTAAATTCAGGCCCTCTAATAAGTGTGCTGGTGGCCATTTTGGCAATAGTTGTTCTGTTAATAAGATGCTATTGACAGTTTGCTCACCTGCTGCTCTCCCTGGCTCCGGGACTCGAACTGAATCAGACTGTTGTCACTATATATTGCGGAAAGTTTAATGTTACTTGATTACAGTACCTGCCCTGTTCGCACAATTTAGCTTAAGTAGCTAATGTCAGCCAAAGTGTGCACTGCTGGGTGTTCCCATTAGTGTTAGCTTCGGTTCAAGGTAGCGAGGCGTATTTTCCAGAGCATGAAAGTCAACACCTCACACTCCTTATTTGGAAGGTCCTAGCTCCAAAAGGAAGAGACGACACCAAACATAAGCAGCAGCTTTAAATGGCTCCAGTGTAAACCAATGGGTGACGTCACAAATCATTAAGTCCATCTTTATATACAGTTTATGGAGTGGAGCGGAACACACAGGCACTTTCTCCACTGTTACTAATGACTGAATTAGAGCAGCTTTTGGTAAATATTAAGTGTAATAAGTGAAAGACTTTCCGGAAAAGCATAAGACTGTGGATCATGCTTGCCAGAAAAAATGTATTTCTTCTCAAATCTACCATACTGTTTAAATCGGCAACATAAATGACAGACAGTCCACAGGCCTGATGACTTACCCATGCAAGATCTATCTAAATATAAGAATTAGCCAAAATGTCAAACCATACAATAGGTGTACACTAAAATCTGTGGCCACAGCCTCTCTGAGTCTGCGTACACACCTCCAACTGAGTGATACTTATCTTTCTTCTGTGCCAAATGATTCAATTACTTACACTCACCCAGACAGGAAATTAGGGATTTTATGTATGAAGTATTTTGCGGGGCTAGGAGGTGTGAACAGGCTTCTTAATGAAGCAAGCCAGCCTGAGTTCATAATGAAGATATCTGAGGAATGGGAGAATTATTGTGACCTGACCTGTAGACCTTCAAGAGACATTTACAAACACACACACTCTTTCACTCTCTTATAAGCACACACACACATTCAACCTAAATACATTCTGTACATTCTTGCCTCTTGACTTGAAGCTTACGTTTCATTCCACTGCAGCAGCAGTACTATTTAGGGGCAAAAAAAAGTGAAATCAAGCTACCCAAGTGGTGTAGAAAAACAAATACGCAGAGAGAAATTTAAGATTTGTTGACAACTTTGATATTGACATCAAAGAATCAACTGTTAGTTGCTGTTAGCAACACTAACATCATCTCCAAACTCAGCTCCACTGATACTAAAGAGACTAACAAGATTGAATGGATTGAAAAGGGTGAATGCAGGGATTCAGGGGCCCCCTGCTAGACTTTGTGCACCACTGGATCTGTCCCTGCACACGCTCAGCACAAATCCACATCATGATGGTCACTAGAGTCACTATTAAAAGGAAGTATTTTTACGCACATTCATCACATACTGTAGGTGCATTGCTATTGGAAAAACATAGAGGGAAGAGGAATGTCTGCACACTGACTCCAAACCACAAAATTCTTTAAACATCTTAAAACAATTAACAATTCAAAAAGTACGCATTGATACTTAGTCAGATGAAGGCTACATCACCTCTCAAAGAGTGGGAGTAAAGAGACAGTGTGCAGGCACTACAGTCACTATGTTAATGAATACACAAATAAATAAACAATACCCTGTATGTATGTACATGATATTGGGGCGTCATGGTGGAAAAGTGATTCAGGACACATACAGTGCCATGTCACAGCAACATGACTGGTTTGAATCCAACAGGGGACCTTTGTTGCATCACACCTCCCTCTTTCTTTCTCCTTTCACATTCCCTGTGTCCTTCTAAAAGGAAAAAATGACAAAAATGTAAAGGCACAGTCATTGAATGTGCTGTAGTTTAAGATGTGTGAGTGTTTTCTGGTCTGTGTGCTTCCTTTGTAACATTGGAGGAGTTTCAGTAGAAAATAAATATATATTAGTGGTGTAAAAACTAAACTCGACTGTAAGTTAAGTTTTATGGCCCATGATGTTGATGTGTATTTCAGATTTAGGAAAAATTATGCCTTTCTACATAATCACTAAAAGGAATTGCAAAATTCTCAAGGTGTATCATATAATTGTGATGTCTAGTTATATTGTACATTTCCAGTTTGATTGAACAGTGTCACACTGAACTTTGAAAGTGATCTAATTATGTTTTCTCAAGTATCAAAAGTTTGCATTATGTATGATGTTAGAACCAGTATTGAACATGATTTATCCATCTATCCATGTCCTGCACAGTATCAAATATGAGTGAAAATGCCTTAAACAAAAGTAGTCTTGCTTATTTTGACAATGAATGCAGAAAAAGGGAATATGGCTGAACATGCAGTCTAATGCTCACAATCATTACAGCTGGTGTCATTTTATTTTGCAGCTTAACTAGTAGAGGGCAATAGCTTCATTCTAAGTGGAATATATTTATCCTTCACAAATGTCAAACTGTTGTTGTCACAGTGCCATTGCTAGAAACAGCATTGGTGTGTGGCAAGCAATTGCCCCATGGGTATATCACACAAACACACAAATGTACGCATGCCCACACACATACAAACACACCTGTAAACATATACCGTGCGCTGGTATGTCAGCAACTGTCTCCTCCTCTCATCACATACATATACACATCTCCTCCTCCTCTTCTCCCACCCCACCATCCAATTCCACACACAGAGCCTCCCCCGATGTTGTGGCCTGCCCGTGACAGTAATTGAGGGAAGCTGGCCGGAACAGCGCGAAGATGGGGGGGAGGAAAAAGGGAAGGATAGGAGGAGAGAGAGATGAGAAGAGGAAGGGAGGGGGAAACCATTCATCTGAGACCCATGGATGTGGAATGGCATATTACAGGTCTAATGTGTAATTAGATAGATAGGGAATAAGGTCAGTGTGCTCTGAGAGGAGGATATCGCTGTCAGCACAGTGCCATCTAGTGGTGACGGGTAGCATAGGGCGCCTCATCCTCAGGTGGACAGTTGTGGAATGAATAGAGATCAAATTAGGAGTTAACAATGATTTATGACATATTCTTCACCATCTGCAAGTGGAATTTCTCGCATGTTTTTTTCTCAAACTGCATGCCGTGTGACTGTCACGTGCACTACCAGACAATGGGGCATTTGTTCATTTTCGTCATGTGAATGTTGTGCTGTTGGCAAACTGATTTAAATGATTTTCAAACTAAAACTTTTCATTTTGACAAATTATGTCTTGATGAATTGGTTTGGATAAGCTGAAATAATAAAAATAAAACATTCTGTGCGTCAGGTTGCGTTTGTGAATTTGTGAGACACATGAAAACAACAGACAGACAAGTAGACAGTCTTCTTTTTTGTGACCAAATTTTTATTGGTTTTCCTTTTTTGCTTTTATTATGAAGGAGACATTACATATCATAATCAAGTAAATGAAATATTGTGTAGACATTGCCTAACATATCTACATCTATACACTAAGGGAATCACATATGCATTATAAATGTACATATATTTACATTGACATAGAGAGATGAACTTAAATACATAAATGATGTGAATAATACAGCAAAAGAATATGTACCCAGGAGAACCCAAAATAAACACATTGGTAGCCAAACTTTAAAATAAAATTCGATCACAATTTATTATAAATAATATTCAAACCTCTATTTAGCCCTCCTATGATTATAACTTAAACCTCTCTTTACCACCGCCCTCCCAGCCATCTTTTTCACTTAATTATTTATTTTAAATATCAATATAGGAGATATAGGAATAAACATATTGTGGCTTATTTTATACCCCAATTGTAAGATGTTGGTTAAATGTACAAGTTAACCTGTGTGGCCAAGTCTGCTGCTGTAGACTGAATTGGTAGGTCACATGGAGGGTGATACATAAAACTGCATTGTATTAGCCTACATGAATATAAGAATATAACCATAGCTTGTGTCAATTGTAACATTCATAGTATTTCATAGAAATCCAGAAAACAAATTAAAAAACCAAAAAATTTAATACATATACATATTCACATTGACATACAGTATATTCACATAAAACTGTACATATACATCCATACAGACAGACAGGTTAACAGTCCAAATGTACAGTATGTCCATCTGCCTGCGTTCATGCCTGTGTTTACATGTTTGCTATGGTAATGCTCCAGTCCCTAATGAGAGATCCAGGCCTCCTCTCCCTGCTTCCTGACAACAGGTGTTTGGTCCAGACCTCATGGAGACAGTCAGATCACATGACAGGAAGCTTTTAATGCTGCTGGGGCAGTAGTAAACAGAGAAATTACCATCCTGGAGCCAGGCAAATATTCCCTCCCTGCATTTACAAGCCCCATGCAATAAGTATTTGTGCAGCATAAAGCACTACAGATATGTGTAGAAGTTATTTCTTTAATTATTCACTATTTTGAATGTGTACAGGGGCGGCCTGTGGCATGGGCCACATAGGCAGTTGCCTGAGGCGCCAAATGAGTGGGACGTGTTTTCATGTGTTTTGTTCTTACCAACAGGTGTGCTTGTAAACAGCTTTTGGGAACACACACTTGTTCTCCCTTTGTTACATTTTCTTCTCTTTTTTGTCCCATTGACTTGCATATTTTTTCATCTGGTTTGATTTTCAAAGCCTTACTGGTTGGTGAGTTTTGGCCCAACAGCCACCAAATTTCATGTGCTACCTCAGACATTGAATGCTACCTTGACTCCTACTTTCCTTTTTGTTTGGAGGACTTAGAGGACTTTGCCTCAGCTGAAGGTACCAGTGTTGCACTTTATTTTAATATGAATTCATATTTGAAGTTCTTGGATTGGAAGTACCAGTGTTGGATTTTTTGTAGGGCTCCAAACTAAAATCTCATCTAGGGCACCAACATAGTTATGGCAGGTCCTGAATGTGTACCATATAGACAAAGTAAAGTTTGGTCAAATATTATTCAACATATTTTATATATCTACAAAATATAGATTTCATTTAATAGTGAGAATAACATTATGTTGGTGTGTCGTCAACTGTTGTGTAAAGGTAACAAATTTTGTACCTTTTCCATACAGTGTTTATGTATGCTTTCCAAATTAAGACAGCTAAATTAGTCTTACTAGCTAGCTGATATGGACAGATGTTATAAAAGAGAAACCGGCTGAAAACATCACAGAGAAATTTGTGAAGACATTTGTGAAGACAACAAGTATAACTTCATTTATTTAAGCATTTGCTTCAGGAGAAACAACCAGTTTGAAGATGTATCTTGGACTCTGGGGCATTGTGATGAGCATTTTTCACAATTTTTGTGAGACATTTTTCCACACTTAACAATTGATCATCATGTAAACAAAAGTAAGAAGTGATTTCTTGAATTCCAATGTGTCTGCATTGTTGAAATCAATGCTTTTAACACTTTTGTTTGAGCTGTATTAGTTGTGATACACTCATATTTCAAAAAGTTACTTCATTAAAACAAAATTAACCCTAAAAACATCAAATTACTGCCAAAACTAAGGCTTGACTGCTGGTTACTCTGCTGTCCAAACACTGCCTAATCAAACCGCTCAGCATATTAACATAAAACTTATAAATGTGTATGTGCGTGTCTCTGTGTATCTGTGTCCGTGTCCGTGTGTGTGTGTGTGTGTGTGTGTGTGTGTGTGTGTGTGTGTGTGTGTGTGTGTCCACGCCAGCATACTCCTCTATCGTTCTATTACATGGGCCAGTGACTGCGCCATCTCTCCAGTTTCACCCCTCTGCTCTCCCAGACGTCTCATATTGCCCGGAGGGATGGTGTTGATGTGGGAGGCAGAGGCGGGGGGGGGGAGTGGAGGGCGGGTGACTACACACATTATCTGTCTGAGCGCAGCTCAAACCGCACGGCCACAGCCTCTATCTCCTCTCTGCTGACTTCAACATCTAACATTTGGTCCCAACAATCTTAGATTTCTTTTGTTCACTGGGCACTTGTTCATTCTGATAGGCAATAACTGAATTATTCACTGAGACAAAATGAGTGATGAGACAGTGCAGAGTGAAGCAAATGTGCAAAATACTGCAGTAGCTTTCACTCAGATATCATGTCCAGTTAAACTTTTATAGATCTAAGCCTTTTAAGATTGTATTGCACGATGTGATAAACTCTATTCATGTGGAATTAATCAGGAATATTTTAAACTGCAGGATAATTGATGATGAACAACAGCCCCTCCTTCTATTTAACATAATAATTAATACTTAACCATATCTATATATACCATATAATTGTGAGAATATCTGTGCAGGTGGAATAGATGTGTTTCAGAAATCTATTAGATGGCCTTAGTCTAATTTAGAATCAATTCTGCCCTCTGGTGGTGACATGACAGACATAAAATCTACACAGGAAACTAAAGTAGAACAGTCATTTTTACTACAGGTAAACTGGGGTAAAGCTGAATGGAAGATAATAATCATAAAGATAATTGCCATATAAAATGTAATGATAGTTGTATTTTATACTGATTGGGACACATTCTCTTATCAGAAAGCAAAGGTCTGTCAATAAGTATATGAGTTGTCATCTTGATGGCATGAAACTTGTGAGTCATTACACTTTTATAGGCAATCATAGTACTTAACACTGGCTTAACATGTGATGTTATTCTGCTGGTAGGTTTCTCTTTCTGTTCACCTGGCATATCAAAAAATGGAAAAGAACAAGACAAAGACTAGTAATAGTTCATTTTCATCAGTCACTTACTATACTAAGACATAATAACACATTTAGGCATATTTTTTCTTATTGTTCTCTCATCTTAATAGTGTAAGTTAAATACGTATTGTTTGTTTGAATAAAATTCTAATAATAATAAAATTCTTATTCTCACTTCCTTTGCGCCCATTAATGTTTTTAAGATGGTAGAATCAGACCACAGTAATATTTCCACTGAGTTACTGTCTCAAATCCATTCAGTAAACGCCCCCTCAACCGATGGCAATGAACACACAGGAAGACAGCTTACAGTAGCGTGTGCGGAACTGAATTTCTCAGAGGCATATCGTTTTATCTGGACAAATATCACAGAGAAGAAAACAGAAAGCACCTTTACTTTACTGACTTCATAATCACAATCCAAGACAAAGAACCAGAATCCCAGTGCTGACAACAAGAAAAACAGCAGGGCAGAGACAACTGACCACACCCTCAGCAAAGAGTAAACACTTGTGCTGACGCTCACCTTTTATCAGAGCTGTAGATTATCTCCCCATGCTCTGTTCTATTAATAACAAAATACACTAGGTGTTCCTTTATCTTTAAGAAGAGGTGGGAGCATTAGTAAGCTACTATCAGAAAAAAAACAGATACTACAGATTTAAGAAGCATACTCTTCCCCAAACTTGATTTTAAAAAATGAAACTCTATAAATTCCCCGAACTAATCTCCCTGTGATAAATACCAAACATTTCAATAAGGCTGGATTCTCACATGCCAGAGGGCTTTTTGGCCACCCACGCACCTCTGAGAGCAAACATGACTAGCTTTGGCCGGAACTCATTGAGGGGAAGAGCTGATCTTATGTAACATTATACTGAAAAACCTCAAAACAGTTTTACATCCTCACGACTCAGGAAGAAAATGCTGATTCCAATTACTGCAAATTACTTGAAAGGTGTCCAATGTGGAACAACAAGAACCATGTTTTCAGCTTGACTGTGTTGCATACTGGTAAGAATATGTGTCAATACAAAAGTATATTTACTCCTAATTAAGTCTTTCGGCTGAACAATTCTCCATCAAGTGTGATATTAATGTCTCACTGTAACATATCTAGAGATTGATGCTGATGTGTTGAGTCACCTGTCACTTGTTTCTTTACAACCCTATCCCTGGTGCATTTCCTGGTTAAAGGTTAGGCTCAGGTGCCCATATGAACACTGAAACAGGTTTTTCTTGCTGTAATCATTCCTCCTGCTCATACAGACAATTAGAAGTTCTCTAAGTAATGGGCGACAAAATCGGCAGCCCTTGTTCTGAGCAAAAATGTGTTTAAAAGTTTATCTGAGGATAATATGAGGCTTGAGCTTCTGAGTTAGTTACAGTATTTTTAGAAAAAAATCCCTCTTTGTGTTTCCTGTTCAGCTGCAGTGGAAGGATCTTAACAAAAAATGGAATTTGGCACTAAAAAGGAAGTAACTTTGAAAGATATTGATTTGGTTTGACTAATTTGGACTGCTGAAGCCTCATATTAGCTTCAAATACACTTTCAAACACATTTTTGCACATAAGGAGGACTATGGATCTTGCCCAAAATCACTTACATTGAAAGTGCATTATGAAGAGGTTTCTTAATGGTCTATGAATGGTCTATGTATGAACAGGAGGAATGGTTAGCAAGACATGTCAGTGTTTGTTTGGGACTATTGTTTCAGGACAGACTTGAAAAACTGTGAACTCCTCCTTTAAGTATGAAGCCAGAGATGCTTTTAGCTCTCTGCTAGCACACTGCAATTGAAGTTTTCCTTTGTATACATAATTCCACCACCTCAGGGAAAAAAAACTGACCTTAAACAACCTACCACAAATAGACTATTTGAGAATCAGTCTTGTATCAGTGCGAATAAAACACAAAAGAAGCACTTTGGAACTTTTGAGAGATAAAAACTGGTGAATGTTTTCATACATAAATTGATACGACATAAAAAAAGACTCTTGACAAAGTGCTCCAACTATCTTGGAAGCAGGTTATAAAGCCAATGTTTTTGCATGTGCAAGCAGGAATGATGTCAACTGCTTGTTAATCATTATCCAGGATGGACAGTATGATGGAAGTAAATGCTGCCTTTATTACCCAGGACGTATTGCTTTTTCATTGTCTGGAAAAATAAACAGCTGTAAAATGACTACACTGTATGTTTTAATATCTCTACACTGAATACAGGAGCTAAACTGTTCAATATTAGCATGTGCCCTAATTCTGACCCTAGGCAGTCTTCTCGCAAGTGCACAATAGACTCCTTGTGAGAGTAGTCAAAGTCAACTATTTAACCGTTGTAAAAACGGTATGTTAGCCTTTTGACAGTTAATTCTTTCTCCCTTTTGCGGTCTCATTCTTTCCATTTGTCTATCAGTTTCAGCATCGTGGTGGCCCAGTGGTCATATGTGGGTGGTGGCTGCTCCGTCTGCACGTGACGGGCAAAACAAGAAAACAGGACCGGAAGAGAAGCTACCTCCCTAACTTCCTCCCTCTACGCCATCCACAGTCAAGTCCTAGAAAATCTGTGGCCTTACATGCCTCTGACACACTCACAAACAGCTTATTGATATCATCTGTGTGTGTGTGTGATGAAATGGGTGACACACACCACACTCAGCAGCTACTATCCACAGTGCTGTGCTCACCAGACTAAATCTAAAACACTGGGATTTACTGTACTTACCGTGTTTGACAAGCAAACACCACAAACAAGGGGGTAAAGACTATGAATTAATGAGCGTATAAGTTTGTCAATATTTTTTTTTTTTACAATGGAGAGAGCAAGAACAGAAGCTATTTCAAAAGACATGACTAAAAGCTAGCTTTCAGCTTTTATGAACATGATAATAACAGGCTTATTTTCGTTTAGAAGTGAAAGCACATTCCCAACCGACCGTTAAATATCAAGCAGTAGTGATCTCCAAAGGTAGCACTAGTAGATACAGATTTTCATTTGTTCCATCTGCTATTGATTTTTTAAGCAAACTATAACCTCGGATGTCATCACGTCTTTCTTTTTCCATGATACATGGTGACAGTGTAGGAGATTTGGATCTTGCGTTGTGTTGTGTACGATTATGTTGTATTTGTGTTGGACTACTCTCTGTAAAGTAAATCGCCCCTCAGGGACATTGAAGTTTTTGAATCTGAATCTGAATCTAATGCGTCACGCCATCGTCTTACATCAAACTGGACCATGTTAAATTGAAGATGTTTACAGAAACATGAAACCACTTCAGTTACCATGAGAGCATGATTCAGCGTTTACCGAGAAGCCGGATAACCTTTCCGTCGTGCTTGACATTTGGTGTCTAAATGAAGACCACAATAGATGCAGCAACATGTATATAACAATATAAAGCTTGAGCTGATTGGCCATGAAGTATTTGGGCATTGCTTTAGATTATTTTGTAAAAAAAAACAAAAAAAGTGTGGAGTTGAGTGGCCTAAATAAATGTGTAATGCATCACAAACACAAAATAGCACACTGCGGTTAGATAGCTTGATTTATATTTAGAGATACAGTATTTTTCACAGAACGAGATCAGTCTGGTTAGTGACTGATTCGCCAGAAGGCCATTAATTCTAATACACGCTGTGGTGTGATATAAAGAGGCTGCCTCTTCTTGGTTACATAAAATTGAGTAGGAGACTTCTCTGATTTGGTAGAAATGTCTCACTTTTGCTAAACAATAAACAATCCGGCGGACACTGTTCCTGTTTCAAAATGCCGTGCCCAAGGTCAAACTGGCCTCAAAAAAAGAGACAAAGCAGTCACTGATCTACATGTATGACACCACTTCCTCTTGGATGAATTATTGTCATCGTACTTCAACTTTTAGATGACTGAGAATTGCAACAGAGCACTGTAAAAACAAATCATAGAGGAAAATATTCAATAAACAGTTTAATTCCTGCTCAGCAAATTGTGATTGGCTCTATTGTGTTTTAGACAAGATGAGTAAAGAAGAAAGAATTTAAGACTAACTGCATATTTTCACTGAATGAATGGATCAATTATGTGGGTATTAAAAAAGTAACCTCAAGTATGAAGCCAAACCCGCCCTCTGTCTGGTTGTTATCCCTCTGATCATGGAAAGTGTTCCAACAGGATGACTTCAAAGCAAAAATGCCAACATAACAAAGGCTTTATCAGCAATACAGTATACTGAATTGTGTGTTTAACCTAAGTCATGGTTTGTGATATGCCTTTGATGTGATGCGCGGTCTGCTAATAGCAGAGGAAGGGCTGGATCAGTATGTCAGTGTGTGTGGATCCTCTCAAGACACATGAGTCAAACTGAACCATATGTTCTGCGTGTAACAGTGATACACAGCAGGTCTGTAAACAGTTTGTGTTCCTCATTTTAATTCTCTCGGAAGTGTCAGAGTATAAGACACAAATAACACCAGGCAATACAACTTAGAACAATGTGAAAGGCCAGTGTGTAAGTAGGGCAGAGCCTCTGCTCGTCACAGCTTGGTGAAATACCACATATTGTGTAGAACTGCTTACAAGCAATGAGAGGCTATCAGTAGAAGTGTGCCTCATGAAAAGTAGCCATATACTGTCTGCTGATGCCACTGGGTGGAGGCAAAATAAAGGAGATGCATGACAGTTGTAGACATACTGCACATAATTTTGTTAAATTTGTGTGCTCTGAAGAAGCTGAAATATAATATTTCAACTTATATCATACTATATTTGACTTTACTGAACATACTATACAAAAACGGCCTTTTCTGTATCCACAAGCCCATGTGTAAATGACAGAGAAAGAGTAAACAAAACCAAAAAAAAAACAACAAAGACAAAATCTGCATGTGACATAGAGTTTGTGTCATGTCATTGCAGTGGCAATACATGAAAGAATAATAATTATATTTGTGTAAGTGTGTGAAGTGGCAGGTTTTCATTCATTAACAGAGGAAGCCAGACAATAAAACCATTTAAAAGGTGTAATAAAGGGGGATTTCAAATGAACAGTCAACAGGAGGTGATTTCATTCGCCGGGAATCAGAAAGTAGGTATTCCCCTCCTTGGCTGTCGAGGACAGTGGTTTGGATTGCGCAGCTATGTTGCAAAGCACGACTCAGCACAGAGTGAAGTGCGGATGATAAGAAATAAAAAATAAATAAAAACGGAACTACGAAATTAAGGTAAAAGTTTCATTTATTCATTATTTAAAAGCCACATACTGTAACATCAAAATACTGAGCACCCAACGGCTAAACTGAGGTATGCAGCTCAGAGGAGGTTCACTGACAGATTACAATGATGGCCACATCACTATTGACCACTTTTCTCCAAACTAAGCGGCTAAATTTAGCGATGAAAAGGAGGACATTCTTCCTAAAGCATTTTTCTGACCAAAAGAACGTTCCAAATGCACTTATGTCATGAAGTCAAGCCCTACAAAGAAAAACCACCGAGTAAGACATGTTTGATGATGGCCTTGGCTTTAATTGTCCCCCACAAATCCTTTTTTTTTTTACTGTTTAAAATTGTGAACTGTTTACTCTTCCATACTTTAAACAGAACATAAAAGGCATAAGCCATAACGTCTGTAATCATTCGCAGTGCCCTTTTTCTCACACCAAACACACACACACACACTCACAAAAAAGTACACACAGATGCACAGACACTCATGCGTGCGCACACAGGGGACTTCCAGACCAACACACCTCCACCCACACGCAACCTCCATCGCTACAAGCTGTGAACCCCGAGACGATCAGACATTCCACACAGGTCTGCTCACATTTACATCAATAAACTAAGAATAAGGACTATTGACACGCTGCTGACTCTTTGACTTTAATACTGTAAGTGTTGCAACAACTGAGACTTATTGTTATATCAGGTCAACATGCAGTTGATGAGCTGGGAGGTTGTGTGATAATAATTGTTTGCATCATTTTATAACTCCCCTTACGTACACTCACAAAATCTTAAGTGTAAAAACCACATAGGAGTATATTTTGAGATACTTTTTATTTTACATGAGTTCATTTTATGCTGCTTTAAACTAATACTTCACCACATTTCAGAGGAAAATAGTACACTACGTTTATTTGACGGCTATAGTTACTTTGCAGATTAAATTTTCCGTACAAAACATATGATTTTCTGATATACAAATACACAAATGTGTGTAGAGCAGTTAAAATTAGCTTCACCTCGAGCAGCAACAATAATAAAATGCTGTTTATGCAGTAATGCTTCCGTAATAATCATATAGTAACATAACATAATCTGATGTTACTGATAACATAATCTGAGACCATTTGGATGCATAATGAGAACTTTTGATACCTCAAATGTATTTTACTTCTGTACTTTTTGTGCGATGGTGAATGCAAAACATTTCCTTGTAATTAAGTATTTGTATATTGTGTATAAAGTAAAAGATTTGAAAACTGCTTCTGCCAGTGGGGGAAAACAAAATTAAAGATGGCCTTTATCTCTTAGCTGACTTTTCAGAGGGATGCTGAGGACAAAATATATTTGTCAGTGCTCTAAAGTGGCTGCTGTAATGTGAAATTTCATTTTTTAATTTTTTTTTACAAAATATTCTTTCCGATTCTAATTTTATTGACTCAAGACCGTGACTGCATGGTGTGGAGTAATTAAGGCTTTTCTGATTATCTGGGTACTTACTCAAGTTTAAGTACTTAAATGAATGTGGTTGCGTGTCAGCTTAAATGCTACACACTCACCACTCACGCAAGGAAAGAAATCAGGAACTACTCATGCCCACAGACATGCTGAATAATTGTCATCTGTCAAAACAGACTTGTTATGTATGTCATATTTTCAATTTTTTTTTTAAACTTGCAAAAATGAGGCGTTTTTCTCAGCTTCCATGGGCTAAAGAGCGTGTCAGCTTGTTGCACTTTTTGTTCCAGTTTACTTGGTAATGACAAAAATAAGCTGATAGATATCAAACTAGCAGTGCCCATACTAAGTGAACACAAGGCTACATTTTGCAAGCCAGTGCAGGTTTAAATAATATATTTGTCTAAAATGACTCATGAACCGTCTTTTAATTTAATCGTATTAAATTAAAGAGAAAGGTGTAGCACATTTCAAGTCTAAACCTCCTCCGTCAAAGCTCATTGTCACTCTTCATTCAATCTCGTGGCTAACGTGTTGTATTTTAAAGGTGTAGCTATAGCAAACATTAACCCATCTTTGACGAACAATCAGTCTGTCCACCCTCATCTCACAACACGCACATTAATTTACTGATCAATTACTGGGAACATTCCTAACAGATGCCTTTGTATGCAGTTTGTATGCCGTTGTCTCTTTTCCATCATGACCACGTGTGATTACTGGAAGTCACACAAGTTTCTAATTTACTGCTGTGGTTAAACAATGAAGAAGCATGAAAAACATATAGTTTCACTTGTCAACAGTTTTCCATTCATAAGACACTGATATAGTAAGTATTTTCTTATATGAACACATACAGAAACTATTGTTTCACACAGTAATTGTTGCCTGTGCCATCATGGAGGTAGACAGGCATTCCAATCATTCCGTGAAAGGCCTCTATTGACGTGATGCATTCGGTCCATGGGCTTCTTAATACAAATCAGCTGTCATAGACACCACCCAGTTAAAAATCTATTTTAGTCTGCTCAGCAAAAACTGACCCAAATTTGATTCTGGTTTGTTCCAGTTTGTCACAGATGACCTAAAACACAGAGCTTTGTTTGCTGTTTTGTATAAATTTCAGGTATTTTAGTGCAGACACCATGGCTGGATTGCAAACCAATAAAATCCTGACACTGCCCCCGGAGTCTCAGAGCTCCAGAGGCAGTTTCAAGATTTGCTTGGCTGCCCCTACCATATGGGGATGGTGGTGGACTCCATGTCATACTAAATACTATAAACTGCTGTGCAGGTTTTGGGTGCCTTCAAAAACATCTATGTATAACTAAAACCAGACTTCCTGGGTCATATTTTGTTATCACTACATCAAAAAACAGGTCCCACACATGCAGGCTCTTGTGTTTGATATTTTACAGTGCTGATTTTGGTGTAAAAACCCAGTACCAGGGCCCCAGCAGCTCAGTTTTGCCCTGGAGCCGTGGAGCAGGGTAATCAGGTGATGGCAAACAAACTCCTCCTCCTCACCCATTTTGCCTTCATTAAATAATCTTTTCTGTTGTCATATTATGTTGTTGTTTTGCAGTGAAGGTAAATAACTAGCAGGCCTCCTGGCCCTGTAACAGTTAACTGTCACACTTTATCGACTTTACAGATCAATCAGCCACAGTGGGCAAAACAATCTTATCTTAAAGGTCTATTCAGTAGCTGTTCTAGAGCTTTCAATCATATGACACGATCTTCCTCAGCTGATGGAGTTTGCTCAGTTGTCATGAAAGAATAGATATTCAAATTTCCATTTTGAATTCTTGGATTAAAGTTATGTGGAAATGAATGGAAACTTGAAGATATCAATGACAAGCAAATTCCCAACTGCTGAAGGAGATCATATGATATGATTTAACCGGCAGAAACATTTTGAATTTGTTGTGATTCTGTCACATTCGTCGGGAGGAGTTGGTTTCCATCACTCCACAGCACGATGAGGAGGAGCCATGGATACATAATGGGAATAGACGGAAGCAAAATGCTGTCCTCCTGCTGTCAAAACTAGTTCCGGCGCATGCGCACAATCGCGCCACTGCAGCAACAGAAAATTACGTCACCCATTCAAAACACAGGCAAGCCCAGACACACACCGACCGACAGCTGGACAGGCGATGCAGGGCTTACTTACCCGAGCCAGACGACCGGTGACCCGGACAAACTGAGCAGGCTGGGACGGTCGAGCACGAACAACACATCAGCAAAAAGCTGCAGTTATTCTTTTTTGCCTGTTTGTGAGCTGTTCTTGTTCCTCAGATACACGCATCTTCAAGGCTACCTGTCAAAGCAATCTGACACGGAGGTTATATCGCTGCAGAGTTTTTGGACATGACAATGACTCTCGAGGATGGTCTGACGACAGCAGCAGCGCTGGGAAAAACGGCAGCTGTGGCGTGTCTTCTTCGGAAAGGAGCTAAAGTTAACGGTGTGAACAGCTTTGGACGAACTGCTCTCCAGGTCAGTGTCACCAGATGCGCTTCATCGGCAGATAAAAGCCAAATTTCACACTTAAATGTGTTTCATAGACATTATTAGGCTCTGTTATTCCTTCATATACACCATCAACCAAATATAACCAGTATTTACCACAGGGAAACCATTTTTAACCGAGCTGTTCAGTGTTATTTACTTTCTGAAAAAGTAAGGCGCACACAATGACGCAGAGTCCCGTCAATCTTTGGACTGCACTGATCAAACTTTATTTTTATTGAGGTAAGATACAGTCCAGCTTTACTGTCGAGTTGATAGTATATAGTAATATAAATTCACACTAAGATAACTGAAACGAAACTGCAAGTTTATATGCATGTATGACATTGGAAGTTCATTCTGGCACCGCATTGTTTTTGATCGGGCTAAAAGCAATAGCCTACATTTAAACAATGTAAACCTACAGGTGATGAAACAGCCTTGTACAGAGTTTGTGATTGCGTTAAATAAGAATAAGCATATATGTTTTTATGAAAATAATGCCTCCAGATGCGCATTACGCACTCCTCCAATCCACACAAAAACATGCCTCATCCATGTTGGACGTATCCTGTTCTTTTCCCTCTAAAATGGGATATTTACTAGAACAAATGTGTATAATCATAAACCAGAAAATTTGTTTTTATATTTTTAAATGTGTTTTTGAAAAGGTTGACGTGTGTCAGTCCGTGTGCCAGGCATAATTCACAAACTGCAGTGATCAGGCTCATTGAGGAAATAGTCCATTCACTTTTGCTTATAGAATTTATCTGTAAGATTATGATAATGAAACGAAACTAAATGCGCAAGGAGGCTTTAAAATGTTGTTAAACAAGTCATGTTGGATGCGGTGTTGATTTTCATTTTCGCGTTGCATAGTTTTGGTGCTTTAAATGTGGAATAATAACAGGCCTAATACTTCCCAGTGGCTCTACACTCTTCTTTCCACACACACACAAAATTGGTTCAGATGTAATCAATTCTAATAAAAGTGGGCCAAACGCGTCCCGTTTGCATTGCGACACGACAATGCGGACAACACTTATTTGCATCAGCCACCTTTACAAATAATTGGTAGAGCAAAAATATTTAGTCATGATGTTAAAAATGAACGTCTTCTGTGATTTTTGTAAGACTTGGAAATGACTGAATAGATTTTTTTAAATGTTCTTATAATTAAATGATATTCTAACTCTCGGTTATATTGTTATGAAGGTGATGATGATGGGCAGCACGCAGGTGGCTCAGCTGTTACTGGAGCACGGAGCGGATCCCAACGTGACGGACAGACACACCGGCGCCACACCGCTGCATGACGCGGCCAGGACGGGTTTTCTGGACACTGCGCGGCTTCTGGTGGACTTCCTGGCTAACCCGCATGCCAGGGACAACACAAACTATCAGCCTATTGACCTGGCCAGACAGAACGGTCATGCAGATGTGGTGGCTTACCTGGAGTCTTTGTAAAAAAAAACACTCTGACGCTGTGATATATAGCTTGTTTGTTTTTTTTCATGCTGCTTGTTTTGACGGGGACTCCAGGCTGAGAGAAACGGGGCCCGAAAAGGCCTGCAGCCTAAATTACGCAAAGACTGTTTGCTGTAATTTACTTTTATTTATTGGTCTGCTTTTTTTCCTGAATGGAAACTATTATTTTATTTTTTAACGAAATCGGGGTTATCAATCGGCATATGGTCGCTGATATGTGAAATAACAAAAGACAATATTGTTTTAAAGCCCGGTTACTCAGGCTGCTCAGCCTTTTACAGCCACTTTATCCTGTTTTATAGCCGTTTTAGCTTCCGTTGAATCATAGGAATATTATTATGAGCCTTAAATAAATCCTGGCGAACAGTTTTACTGTGGTAGCTATTATAGACTATTATAGACTCTTTTTTAAAATAGGATCATGGTTCGTTTTCCCGGTCAATCTAACGAGATTACCGTATTTTGAATATATTTCCATGTCCAATATTTAAACAAATAACACAAAAACCAATGAGAATATTCGCACATATGAACATGTGTGTGTAAGTCATTAAATAACCGGTCAGCATTATCTTTGTTCCGTAGACTCTTTGCTGCACAATTATATTCAGATTTCGGATATTATGCACTTTAATAAAATGTCATTTCTTTAAGTTATAGATGGCAAAGCCAAAAACAAATATTTCACATATTGTCTGAAGGATGAATTACTGTTAAGGAAAAGAGAATAAAAAAAACAACAACAAATGATTATTTGACTTTGTATTTTAATTCATTTGTTTGAAGAATTACAGAAATGCTAAACGAGCGCTATTTAAGTCCAGACCGATATTTTACTGTCAAATTAGGGAAACTTGCTTATAGATAACTTCTTCTGATAGCTGCATTGCAAATTTATTTATTTTTTTTTATTTTGACTGACAGATCAACTCACAGGCTACAGATGAAATGTTTTTTGTTTTTTGTTTTTTTTAACACCGCATGCTAAATATTGGGCTAAAGGCTCGTGATCATGTTACCGGTCTTGACTACAGTTTAATATGTCAATAAGATCTAAGCTGATACAATCATTTATTTATTTACAGAGAAACGTGTGAGGCGACTTTTCGATTAAAAAGAAAACATGCTTTTTTAAATGACTATTATTATAATGTATGTTTATGAGGCTGCAGGAAATAGAGCAGTGAAGTAGAAAATGTTATTTATAACTGAAGCACTTTTGTTTAGTCAAAACGTATGATAAAAAGGAAGCCTGGTTAGATCTGTACATAATGGGTTTGAAAGAGAAACAGAGAAGAGAGAAAAATATATAATGAGCACAGAAACATGATTCATAATCTACGTTTTGGCGAGTCTAATAGTTTTAATGTCTTTGTGCAACCAACGTTGAGATTTGAGACAGTGAAGACACTTCAGCACTCAAAACCACGAAGGGCAAAAACAACACTGCTGTTTCGTTTCTTTTGAAATCATGGCTCCAGTATAAAGCGGGTCTGATGTAATAACGTTACCATGGCAAACCCGTTTTATCTCAACAATAAATTCAACCGACCCATATGTCAAACAGGAGGCTATTTTTAGATTGACATGATATAATGAAATCAATGGCAGCATTTATTTCCAACAGACATTCATGGTTCAACAACAGATTCTCAAATCTTGACATGCAGCAAGTCAATGCAGCAGGATTTAAAAGCAAAATTACTTTATCCTTTAATATTTTTTTTCTATATTTTTATTAGCTTTTGAATTTCATTGAACTTAATTGCACACTAGTTTTTTATTTCTTAGCAGTCTCAAGAGTTTGCCACCCTGCATTTCTTCAATGAGCATGTGACAAATAAAATCACCAGATACATTCAGTCCAAGTTGTTAAGATTTTAATATTTTGCAAACAACTTGAAATCAGGACCTCAATCTTTGAACAATTAAAATACCCATTATATATATATATATATATATATATATATATATATATATATACACACACACACATATATATATGTATATGTATATTTTTTAAAGCAGTCTTTATTGAGCTAATTATTCTACACAACGTCTTTATATTGTCGAGACAAAGTAGGAAACAAAGAGGAACTACAGTACAAGGAAGCAAATATTTATAGATGTTGTGCAGTTTGATGATATTCAACATACTGATCTAATATGAGTGGTAACAGATGACCCATCACTCTTATACACATGCTTATTTCATTAGATGATGGTAAATCTTACAGTATATAAAAAGATATTACATGCATATTCTATCCTATTTATAAATGAATTGCTGTTGTGGTTTGATTGATTAAACACTGTCATTAAGAGAAAATACAAATGAAAGTATTTGACAAAATATTTAAAAAAATGTGCCCCAACAACCAAAGATAGAAACATTCCCAGTACTAATTACAAGACTTTTATTCTAACTTAATTTTACTGAAGTGTTTGCAGGTTTTTTTTATTATATCCTGCATTAACAGCAATAAAGACACCAAAGGTTTACACACACACACACACACACACACACACACACACACAAAATTAAATGTTCACGGACCACAAAAAAAATATAAATCCACGATAAAAATGTGACATGGTAGAATCTTAACACTAAACATATGGTCAGACTGACAAAAAAAAAACTGCTGGAGAAATGTAGTTGTTAAAGTGTTCAGAGAGAGAGAGAGAGAGAAGGGGGGGAAGGGAGGGGGTTGTTATATGTGTATTTTGAATCAAGGAAACAAAAAACAAAAAAAAAACACTGAAAGTCCAGCTGCAGACACAGCACATGCATTATTTATGTGAGGCACTTTCTTGTGATTCACTGATGACAAATCCAAAAGGCAGAGTTGAGTCTGTTGTCCATGTCGGTGCGGATGGTGTCTGGGATCTGTATCCTTTTTCTGCTTCATTGTTCTCTTACACGCTTAGTGTTTTGGTAACATTACTGAAGATTGCGCCATTGACTGTAACAAAACAAAGAAAATAATTACAGATATACAGCAACACGAACTACATTTAGATAGTGTAAGTCATCCAGCATTTGTTTCAGAGTACTCTGGGGGTCAAAATTAAAAATATGTCTTTAAAATACTTGATTAAAAGAACTGTCATCCTACCAAAATCTTAAAAAAAAAAAAAAAGAATAAATAATGATAAGTTTTAATGTTGACACTTTTTCATTGTGAGCACTCCTAATGACATTAATTGTGTGCGAGGTAGAAAAACAGAAATCGAACTATTTACATTCCTGTGACCTCAATGTACTTCAAGTATATTAAAAACAATTATTGCAAATGGATTCAAAGGGTGTACCCAGTGTTACAGCACTATTAGTCACTTAACACTATACATCCTTATCTAACATGTAGCTGCATTGTCATTTTATAAGGTGCAACACAGTACAATGACAGTTTTTTATACTTGCTGCGTGCTTCTGAGGAACTTGGATCACGCTCATAATCACAATATAAACAGCTAGTGTTTAGAGAGCGGTCATGCTTGGGATGGTTTGAAGTTTAAGAGGTTTAGGAGGTGGTGCAGTGAAACGGAAGACATGATAAATTAGATCTCAGTCTAAGATACCCAGCTACCCAGACAGTAAACAGACCCTCTTTCACTACTTCCACAGGACTGCTGAATGGAAATGAATCATAAACCTGACAACTTACTTTCAAGGTCTTTATTGTCTGAGCCCAGTCCATCTGACTAATCTGGGGTATTGCAGTTAGCAGGATACTGCTAGCTTTGTTGGCATTCTCCTTCATGGTCTTCATTACGTTGTCAACACAGACCTAAGGGCAGAAAAACAGCCGTTGAGTGAGGAAAATCATTCACAGCAATGCAAATTTCACTTCCTTCAAAGTGTTACAGTCACTTTGTATTTCCGAAGAATCTTTCAGTAAACGTGTGGTGGCAATGCAGGATGTGAAGGAAGATACTCTTCTGTAAAATAAGAGCTGATGTTGTGATAAGAATGAGAGACATATGAAAAACATATGAAAACATTTTAAAGGAGATCAGAGGGAAAAAAGAGAAAACCTTCAGCAGTGAAGCAGTTTTAAGGGTTTTTATGTGAATAGCATAAGGGCATGGCTGCATGAAAGTGTTTACTCAACACTGATATTTAGTTTATCAAGATATGACACGAGGTATGATCCTTGTTCCACTTTTACCTTTTCCTCATGTGAAGAATAACTTCAATTTTGTTCATTTTTAATTACAATACTTGGTCTCATAACTTGGACAACAGAATTTTATACAACAGTGACACCACACTGACAGTCACTTAATTATAATATTGAATTATCACCTTTTCCTGCATTATATTTTGTCTTAAAGAGCACAAAAACACATTGTACTGCACAGATGTCAGGCTGCAGCTCAGATTTGAAAAATTAAAGTTACTTTTAATCTCGTACGTTTACTCAAATCGCTGTCACCGTACGACCAGTGAGACGGCCACATAAACATTCGTCAATATGAGCAACAATTCATATCTGCGCAGATGTGAGGAGCAGTATATTGTTTTTTCTAGCAGCCAGCTGTACCCTGTAAAACAGTGATTCATTATGGGATATTAACGAGGCATGCCTTGTCTATGACACTAATGATCACCGCATTATACACATGACTAACACTGTAAGAAGAGGAGAAAGCAAAAACAAAGCAGAGTAATAAAATCAAATGCAGTAACTAATGCGTCAGTCACATGTGTCAAGATAATAAAATATATGTTTATCCCCATGGAATTGCGTGATAATCTTTAAACGATTAGACTGACAACATTGCTTCCGTGTTGTGCTGGTGTTTACCTCCTGTAACCTTCATTAACCCTTGGGTGCTTTGTTTTCATGTCACATTCAATGACTGGTTTCATGTTTTTGTGGTGTTTGCCAGGATGAAGACAGTGAAGCTGATGACTCAGTGTGACTCAACCTCCTCTGGCAGGGCTTGCACCGGAGGCTGGCAGGCGAGCTGAGTGAGGGGGGGGGGGGGCTTTGTGGGGTGAACAAGGGAGGGAGGCCAGGAGGTAGTATGAAGCTGGGAGGGAGCGGAGGGAGTGTGTGTGGGGGGGGCGGAAGGATGTGGCGAGTGTTCTGCAACAGGAGGGGGAAGAGGTCAGCTGCAGGAACTCGGAAGTGGAGTTGTGAGTTGGGCTGGATTAGTGACAAATAAGCCAAAACTCACCCACACACAGTATATCAAACTGCATTATCCAGCGTGTGTGAGAGACAGTAGGTCACTCGGAAGTCATGAGAGCACGAACACTCTGTGGTTAGTCTGCGTACGGAGCACAGATGGCAAAAACCTCTGTGCAGAACCCAACATACTAATAAAATACATACTAAAAGTGAACAATGTAATTATATAAATATATATAGCTTTTTTTTCCCCTTTTTTTTTTTTTTTAACAAATGCAATCTTTTAGAAATATGCCAACTTTAAAACACTGCAGAAAGTTCAAAATAGTATTTGAAGCCTTTTAAGCCAAAGACTTTTTAATAATAGACTATTTTGTTCCCTCCATCAATAACACCCATCTGCAATAAAGCTCAGAAGAAGAAGGTGAGAAAATTTGACTTTGGACAGGATTGCCTTTAAAGTGACAAAAGTGAATATTACCAAAAATAAAATAAAATTGTTTTTTTGTGTGTTATCCTGAACATAAATTAAGGTTACTATTTATATTTTTTTTTAATGCTGTAAAAGCATATAGTAAGTATAGAATATACATGTTGTTAGTTTTTTTAATGACACAATAATAAGCAGTTTTCCTAATCTGCAAATACAAATAACTAAATGTACCCAAACAATTCTACAACTCTGAATCTATTGATTATATAAACACAGTACAAATCAAAGGTCACACTGGACACACTGGACACACTTTCACATTCACATTCACTTGAATGTGAAAGTGTGTCCAGACTTTCGACTTAATCAATAGATTAGATAGATTAGAGGTTATTAGAGGTTATTAAAGTTATAGAAAGGGAAAAGTTAGAGATGGGAAAGTGGACTTTATGCACCCAATGCTGTGTCCAGCTGCAAGATGACGCTTCATAGTAAACAAAGTCCTTTTATGACAAGCCGAGCTCATTAAATCTTCCAGTCAGAAAGTGAAAGAGAAAAATGACCTGATGATTATGTGAAATATCTAGTAAAATTAAAAAAACAAGACAAAAAAAAAAAACTTTACTCTAACTTAAAGTTAGAGTATGATTTTTGATTTTCATTCATTTTCACTGATTTTTTTAATCCTATTTTAATATGTTTGTTAATATTCAAAAATTACACGGTTGTTTTTTTTTGCTATAAGTGAAATAATGAGCCATCTCACAGCACAGGCAAATCAACAAAAGATATCCAACTTTAGCTTTATTTATAGTAAACAGGCTTTCAGTCTGGTATTTATTTTGTAGACGTGACCTTCTGGCTGCCATCATCAGCATTTTTATGTATGAGAGCAATGGTTATCACACAGATATGATGTGTCGCAATTATATCTCAGCTTCTACTGGCTCATAGGGAAAGTGGGAGGATTGGACATAATTGTGCAATGATAGTTTTATTGCGCAGCTTGGCACAAGCGGTCCATACCTTTGCAGTTCAATGAAGTGGCGCAATATTATCTTAAGAAATTATTTTGCAGAGTCAGTGGTTATGTGTCGTGGACTCTCAAGGGGTTCCTGTACCCTACTTTGAGAGCAGTGGGATAAAGTGACCTGGTCGAAGCAGGTCAAGCTGTTGAGAAAGTGGGTGGTCCGATAAGAGGGGACAGGGTAAATAAGAGGGGCAAAATCCCTGAGAGACTTTGTAAACAGTAAAGGATTTAAAGGGTGAAAGCAACTGGAGATAGACATGATCATACAGAGGTCATAACTATTTACAGTTAACAAGGATGAACAGAGATACCTCTAACTTTAGATCACAATGGCTTAGACACAAAAAGCTCAAAGAAATATGCCTTTTAATGTGTTTGCGTATTAGTGTCGTTCTTATTGCCATTTTAGTGGCAATTTTTCATGCTGCTTTTTTTTTTTTTTTTTGCATCTGCCACAGGAAGATGACATCTTTATCCTTAATCCTGCCTACAAAGCTCTGATTTGTTGGGTCTTTTTACCAAATAGGGGAAACAGTAGACAATGAGCGCCAGGCCTGTTTGAATTGTTTAAAAACAAGGCCACAGTAATCCATCTGCAAAGTTGTCACCACAGTGTGGTAAAGACAGGAGACGTATGAATAATGACGACCGATTATTATGACGTATACGGTACATAGATAATAGAATGCTATGTACAGCTCAAATTATGAGTACCGGTCCCTTTCTGACAGCTTTTACCCATCAGTTGATCAATGCCAGCTGGATGAAGTTGTAATTAAATATAACTAAAAGTCTGATACAATTAAAATGGTGACAATGCTGTAAAAATAAACTGATTCTGACAGGATGTGATGTCACCCAGTACTTCACTCTTTGGCAACGCAGACTCGCACAAGACACAAACAAACACAGAGGAGACATCAAAGCGATGAAAACAACACAGTTGAGACCTTCAGCCAGCCACTCACCGCCTCCTCATGTTCCTTCCAACAGTCATAGTCTGTTGCCATGGCGATGCTGGCATAGCACAAGCCTGCCTCCTTGGCGAGGACCACCTCGGGCACGGTGGTCATATTGATGACGTCAGCACCCCACTGGCGGAACATCAGACTCTCCGCCCGCGACGAAAAGCGAGGCCCCTCGATGGACAGCATAGTCCCTCTCACATGGCACTTGACCCCCAGGCTCCGTGCCACCTCCACCAAAACCTGCATCGAGATAAGAGAGTCTGTAACTGTCCACGTGAAAACCACTGGGAGAAGAAGTGACAACTTTTCACCTGGTTTTAAACAAATATTCAGCTCATCCCCTGAACTGTTCCCACTTCCTGCTATGCCGTGCGGTATCAGTTGAACCGTGTGCCGTTTCGGTGAACTGCAGATAAGCAACAGCTGCCCTTGACCCTATATGGCTTTTTTGGCACAATAATATTTCCTGACATGACAAGCGTCATTTTCAAAATAAACAAACTATAAGTCCTTACTGTTGGTCTTATGAACTGCAATCTAACTGTTGGTATTTGTTAAAAAAAAATATGTTTTAATAATTAGCAATATTATGGCAGTGATAGAAGTGATAAAAAATGCCATAGAAAGGAAAACTAGCTTAAAAAAGAAATATATATAAAAATATAAGAAATAAGTTTTATAGCATTTGTGTATGGGTTTTAAAAGATTAAAGTTAGTTGCTTGCTAGAAAGAGAAAATTTTGAACAGTAACTAAAATTAAAAAAAAAAAAAAACAAAACTACAAACTAACTTCTCTTGAATATGAGCTCTGAGCAACACAAACATTTGATCACACTATTTTTCACGGGCTCAAGTAAATATGATAACTAACATAAGAACAATGCTTTACTACTGAGGTGTATTTCTTTAGTGTCTACAAGATGTGATTCATCTGTCAGGGAGTGAGTAGCGAGCCGTCTGACTCAGTGTTTTCGTGTTCACAGGCTGTGTGAACTGTGCAACTCACATGCTGCTTTTTTTTTTTCCTCTCCACCTCTCCACTATCTTCACACTCCTCGTCTATTTTTGTCGGCTACCTCATGTCGTTGAAAAGTGGAATATATTTTGACTTGTGATTGTTATATAAATGCGGTATTTACACCTAATTAAAATGTGCGACTGTGACACACATCCAGTGGGCGTTTGGGGTTATATAGAACATTTATAAAGTTAAGTAGTTTCACTTTAATATTGTTCAACAAGTAATTGTGATCAGACTCACCTCTCTGGTTCTGTTGCAGAACGGCTCAGCCATGGGGATGTGACTCACACCTGGAGGACTGGTGTGCCGCCCGTCGTACAGCGTCTGAGCCCTCTTGGTAGTCCTGACAAAATGGAAAAAAATTAACATAACACAGGCAAATGAGGAATGCAACTGTTAGATTCAGCTGCTGCAAATTCACCTAATCCACGTTAATCAAATACGTTTTGCAAATCTCGAACTTATAACTTATAACTCTAATTTATTAAATCAATAACAGATTTGTTCCAGATGGGCAACAGGAAAAACAAATGAAAATGAAAGCTGAAAAACGGAAACGGAAAAGACAGAAAATAGACTGAGTGGACAAAACTATTCTAGGAAACCCTGTCAACATGAATACTTAATGATACGAGCCAAGCAGCAAAGTAAAAATTATTTATGTCACGACCATAATCTAAATGTCAATTTGCCTGATAGAAATCCTCTGACGCAGCCACGGTTTTAGTGACATATTTTAGTGACTGTGTGCTTAAAACATAGGTTGAGTCTATTCTATTTAAAGTGTTATGAACAGTGCTTTCACAATTATCAGGGCTATAAAAGAACCAGCAGTGAACAGAAGCATTATGGTCTCTAGCACCACGCCAGCAGCTGTCCGCTTTGCAGCTCTGCTGAGTCAGTGGAGTTCCACCAGGCGTAGCGTCAGCCTGCTTACTGCCGGCTCTTCACGGAGACGAGTCAGGAGCAAGAAACTGACTCACTCGGTCCAGTGTCCAGGGGGCATCAATGTCATCTGTTTCCCATTAGCCTCTAAACTTGTTCTGTAAATACTGAATTCTATCCGAGTGTTCGGTTATACCAAGGTACATTCATCATTATGTAATAGATTAATCAAGAAGATATGTCTTATTAGTGTTCTATTTCATAGCATAACTTTTCTTCCATTTTCCTATGGATAGCCAAGTCACAACACAATTACATCCAAAATATGAACGTAACAACTTACAGTAATCTTTTAAGTTGATGCCCAACCCTATCTCTTACTCATAACCCTGGCATCTGAAGACTTAAGTAAATACTTAAGTAGGTTCAGCCAGCTGCAGCTCCGCCCTGCTGAAGATAAATACCAGTAGTGTGTGAGACAAACTGTGAGCCGAGCACAATGCTTGTTTATGCTAGAGAAATTGAGTTAACTGGGCCCGGCGTTTCATTAGCAATGTAATTTCTCAATCACTGTTGCAGAGAATGTTTTCCTCCATCCATAATTATCAGATATTTAAATTATTCCTGAAATGCAAAGGTTATGTGCTATGGACAACTATGCATTAGATATAGTGAAAACCTCAAACATCAGGTCTCAGCTAGTCTTTCAATATCTGCAAGCTTCAGGAAATAACTGATTTGATTTTACTACAAATTATAGCTATAAATACTACTACAGCTTATAAAAATACAAGAATATGTTGTGAAAGTATCTGAAGTTTTTCCTTAATATTATATAATAACTTCTATTTATTGATATGTTTTTGAATAGACAGTGACATAAAACAGATCAACTTAATGTCTTTGTTTTTGAAATGCCACTTGGCCAGTATGAAGAAATTCAGTACTCTCATTAAATGTCAAAAACAAACTTAAGTACAGACTGAAGTGAAAATGAAAACAAGAGAATCTAAATCAAAGGTCAAACGTGGAGGATTTGGAACCTCGGTGCAAAAAAACAGTTTTATGCTTGTGTGAGACAGTAAAGCTGACACTTACTTATAAGGCAGCAAAGTGTTTGGTTTGGAGGAGCCATGAAAAAAAAAAAAAAAAAAAAACTAAGCAGAGGTGATGACATAACAATTGTGGCATCAATAAAGTCAAGCCTTCAGAAACACACTGTCACATGCTGCAGGACAAGTCTGAACAAGTCCCAACAAGCAACTTCCTCATTTCTGATAAACAGATCTTGTCTGTGCTTGATGCTGGTAGCTCTGCTATTCATCGCGTTTCAGCAAAATGGACGGAGCAGAGCCGCAAACAACGTGACGCGGTCGTATATGTATGCAGGGAAACACACTGACACGACTGTGGCGAGGCAGTTTACTACTTATCTTAATTTAACCGGCTGTATTACAATTCATTGGACACAAATAAGCATATTTAAACAGCACCTCTCTCTGCACATATTGAGTTATTTAATGGAATTTGTGCAACTCAGCTAACCATACGTTCCTAAAAGGGTCATGTTCCTTGTATGCTACACATAAAGTAGATTTGTACAGCCAGTGCTCTCTAAAAAGTATGTTAACAGTGGAGTTGAATGTGTATTTTTTGCTATTAATTTTAAAGGTGTTTGGATTTGAAATCAAAAGATGAGTGTGAAATAAAAAGGAGCAATCATCATCTTTCATTTAATGGTCTTCACATACAGAGAAATGGCTATGCTGTGCTGACTGCTTCCACTTTCAGGCGTGCAAAAAAATAAGTTAACAGCAGATGTATGTGTGAAAATCGCCCACATGCTTCTTTTTGCATGGATTTGTTCGCACATAAATGGAAGTGGTTTGCAATTGGTGTCAGAAGGCAAAACCCGACATACTACGACAGAGAGAACAGTTCATCTGTAAGAAGAGAAAACAAAAACAGTCATTGAGAAGCATAACCACAAAAAGAGGGTAAAGAGTACAGCAGTGTGTGCAGAGTTCTGAAGAAAAAGGACACCGCTGGTGAATTTCAAAATAAACACAGAATAGGTCGCCCACGGAAAACTGTTGCTGCTGATGACAGAAAAATGTGATGTGCTGTGAAGAAGAACCCCGAAACAACAGTCAGTGACATCACCGCCGGTGTAGAGAGCGCAGGTATGAAAGTATCACAATCCATAGAAGACTTCCGCAGCAGAATTACAGAGGCTATACTACAAGATGAAAAACCTCTTATCAGCAGCAAAAATCGAAAGGCTAGATTGGAATTTCGCCAAAATATACCAAGACGAGCCAGAAAGGCTCTGGAGCAAAGTTTTATGGACAAATGAGACCAAAATTAACCAAAGTGATGGAAAGTGTTGAGAAAGACAGGAAAGGCCCATGATCCAAAACATTCCACTTCATCAAACATAGAGGAGGTAATGTCATGGCCTGTAACAGATGATGACAGCAGCAGGATGAATTCAGAAGTGTACAGACAAATATTGTCTGGCTATGTAGAAGGAAATTCCTCCAATCTAATTGGCCAGACTTTCATCCTGCAACATGACAATGACCTCAAACACACCGCCCATGCGACCAAAGCTTTTATCAGTGACAAGGTCCGGAAGGTTTTAGACTGGCCAAGATTTAAACCCTATGGAGCATTTTACCTGCTGGAAAGGATATTGAAGATAGAGAGCCCCTGTAACAAACATCAACTGAAGGCAACCTGGAAAAGCAGCTGCACGCTAACAGCTAGCGTTAAATGTGTTTACAACAGAGAGCAGGAGGGAGAACAGACGTCTCACTCTGCTACTCTGTGCTGCGATCCTGCTGCTGCTGCTGCTGCGTACAGTCAGGGAGCAGACACTTCCACTTTATAATTATAGCCTCCATCATCCAACTATCCAACTAAGTATTGATGACACTTAGTATTTTACAAATTAGTTTTTTTATTTTATGAATGTGGGTGCTGATACATGAAAAAAATGTTTTTAAAGCAAAACGACAGTGGGGGCGGTGGGCAAATAATCTAATCGGTGTATGCCCGGACACCGTGTAACACCGGTAACACCTTCACACACGGCCTAACAACTTTCCTGGCAAAAACCCTGAAACTAAAAGCCAGTCTTTACTTTTGTCTCATTGTTGTGTTTTGACCTCAAATGCCTGAAGTAGCAAAAACATCAAATTTTACTCTGCTGTTAACAGACTTTTGGGAGGGCACTGTATGTTTACGCCTGAAAGAAAGAATGCAGACTGGCAATCAAACCCCGGAAATAAAATATGTTTAGAGCTTTGTTGTGGCTGAAGACTTGAACAACAAAATACGGGTATTTACTACAGATCTAAATAAAACAGAAAGTGTTTTTGTTTATTTTTACGTTAAACCGAGTATTAAGATAAAAATTAAGACCAGTCCAGGTTTGACTCAAGGGTAAAAGAAATCACTGTGTGAAAAAAGCTCAGGCAGTTAACAGTTGATGGTTATTGATGGTAATAACTCAGTAATGAATGAATGAGAACTGACAGCTGAAATTCTCACAAGTCAGAGAAAATGATATACTGCGTGAAACATGAGACAGACAGGAAGGAGCCCTGAACTGTTTATAAAAATATCTCCGTTGCACAGTTTGTGTTCCAGTGTATCTGTCATCATCGCGTTGGCGTTAACTATCGCCCGAGGTGGAATGTCACAGTGTCAACATTTTTAACTCTCATTAAAGCCCTAAGCAAACTGTGACACCAAAGAGCCCTACAAACTATCAAGCAGAAGTCAATAGTTCCTCCCACTGAACAGGATAGTAAACAAATAATGGCTTTGACAAATGTGTCAAGTTCTTCCCCTTTTTTTTTTTTTTTCCATTCTCCTATCTGAACACTCTTGTCATGCTGTAACGTGAATCCTGTCAGTGAGATGTGTGGGAACATGCTTGAATTGTTATACAGTAGACCTCCTGTGTGATAATTACAGGATAACAACTGACAAAAAACCTTTTGACAGAAGTTATTCAAAAAAAGGAACACAGCAAGACAGTTGGCAGTATTAATCCTATTTTACAGAGTTTAATTAGTAAAACATCAGCAAGTAATATAGTTATTTTATTTACAAACTTCATACGATGGCAATTGGCTTTCCAGATTGAATTTCAAGGAGGTCGATCGATTTTTATTTTTTCACATCGCTCATAATCATACTTCTGACGCTGTCTACAGTCCTTGCTAAACCGTACAGATCGCTGCTACATTGGTGGCGATGGAAACTCTTCCTACATTTCCACTCCATGTTTTGAATTATGTATCTGTGTTACACTTGTGAATGTATTTATTTATTTTTATATCTTGTTTACTGAGAACCTACAGAAAAAAAACTACATCTACTGTATGGCAATTCCTCCTCCCACTATGACAACTAGCGTTTCTTGATTTTCATCCCACTTCGCAGACAGCTGCTCTAAAAGTCTAGTGGACGTCATCTAACCTTGTTCTATTTGAGAATATGGTGGAAAAAAAAAAAAAACATCTGAACCTTCTGATGTGGTCACAGCTCACTCACCTGTCAATGAACTGATCAATGATGACAATGTCTCCTGGCTGAATCTCCTCCCGAAGTGAGCCACATGCCGTAGTAACCAGCAGATGTGTACAACCCTCTTCTTTCAGCGCCCAGATGTTGGCCTGGTAGTTCACATTAGACGGCATTATGGTGTGCTGTCTTCCATGCCTAATGATAGGAAATTAATTGGTTATATTGCTTTGGAATTTATAATCAGAAATGTGAAAATACACACTTGGGTTTAACAGACATCTCGTTATTACATGGAGTGAAATATTGATGAGAGAAACACATCCTTTCATACAGATGTGTGCTGTATGTTGCCCAGTCTAGTAGGTCTGAGAGGTCCTGTCTTTTTCCACTAGATGGTGCTAAAACAAAATACATTTTCATAACTCACATTTTAAAGCAAGAGTAAAATACCATGTTTTACCTTGCAAGGAGCACACATTCAACGTTTTTGATCTTCCCCAGTATCAGGGCATCTGATGGCTGTTAAACAAGAGCAGAATAAGCTATTATACATAAAACGCTACAGTAATATGTTACTTTAAAGGCAAAATAGATAGGAATACTGGTAGAGCTCATCTTGAAATATGTTTAAAAGAAACATCTTGGGACAACAAGGCCATATTTCAGCACACAACTAACCTTTCCATACGGTGTATCAACATAACGCTCAGTCCTTCCCTCCAAGATATCAGGATCATCAAGGCCTGAACCGCCAATTATTCCAATCTAAACAAAAGTTTAGAGAAAGTTATAAATAGATGTCAGAATTAATATCTATACAAAACAATTCATTTGTATGCCAATTTAAAAACAGAAATAAATTAAACTTTACATAATGTGTTTTACATTGGGGCATGGATGAAAATACCTGATACCAAAAAAAAAAAAAAAAAAAAAAAAAAAAAGTAGTGTTTCAAACTGTGAGGGTACACCTTCAAATTAGTGATTAATTCATTACCAGTTGACAAACTCCAAAGACCCTGATGACAAGACGCAGCTTTTTCCCCTCTAATGGAGAAGTCTTGTGTTTCTGTGTTTGTCTTGTGTACATATTTACTGTTTACAGTCAGTTATTTACAGTATATTTATTCAAATACTGTGCTTATACTCAGGCTTCACTATATGTTTACTGTTTACAGTCAGTTATTTACAGTATATTTATTCAAATACTGTGCTTATACTCAGGCTTCACTATATATTTACTGTTTACAGTCAGTTATTTACAGTATATTTATTCAAATACTGTGCTTATACTCTGGCTTCACTGTATATTTACTGTTTACAGTCAGTTAACAGCAGTGCTCCAAGGCATGTTTACATACCCTAGTAACATTCCTATACTTGAGGTATAGCTATAGGTTACTCAAGGTAAATGTACTTGTTTTGCTCCACTATACCATTTATTTGACAGCTGTATTAGTTCATAGTACTTTGCAGATTAAGATTTTACATATAAACATATGAACGGATTCTAGTATATGATATAGTCCAAAAATTAAACTACCCACAGTATGTTAAATTGTTCAAATTAGCTCCATCTTGTACCAGCTACAACATTGGAGTGCTGCTTACACATTAATTAATGCATCAATAATCATCATGGAGCTGCAACAATTAGTCAGTTAATCAATTAGTTGATCGACAGAAAGAAAATCTTTATATAATTTTGACAATAAAGTCATTCTTAAAGCAAACATTCCCCAATTCCAGCTTGCCATTTATATTTGTTGCTATTCCTAGTCTTATGTAGAGCTGCAACAACTAGTTGATTAATCACTTAATCCATCAACAGAAATTAAATCAGCAACTATTTTGATATTTTGAGTGAATAATTTTAATTTTAGTCATTCTTTTAGCCGTCTAATGTGTTTTGCAGTGAAAAAAAAAGCTGGTTTCAGCTTCTCAAATGTGATGATTTAGGGCCTAATGCTTTTCCTTGTCATACATGGTAGTAAAATGAGTATTTTGAGATTTTGGACTGTTGGTTGGACAAAACATGTCAAAAAGTTGTAATTTTTCCCGCTTTTTATAAAAATATCTTAATATTTTTCAATAAAACCATTAATGGAGAAAATAATGAGCAGATTAATCAATAATGAAAATAATTGGCAGTTGCAGCCTCAGTATGATGTGACATTGAATTCAGTATCTTTAAATGTTGGTTCTCTTAGGGTTAGTGGTTCAATCTCCAGCTCCTCCACATGTCCATAAAGTGTCAAAGTGACCCTGGGCAAAACACTGAACCCCAAGTTGCTCTCAATGGACAGGTCAGCACCTTGCATTGTAGCTGGCTGCCATCGGAGTGTGAATGAAAAGCAAATTGTTAAATACTTTGGATAAAAGTACTGTATATGCAGCCATTTACAACTCAGCCAATATGTGACACATTACCATGGGCTTTAAGAGAGAGTGACAAACATTTTTCACCAAACGATTAAGTTAATCAAGAAGATGGATTGATAATAAAATAATCGTTAGGCGGATCCTTATAATTATAATCCAATATTACAACACATAATTATATAACACTGACCAAGTCCATGCTGTCTGTGTAATGGATACTTTCGATTTTAGCTAATGCTTTAAGTACATTTTGCTGACCTTACTTAGTTATGTAATGTTTTCAGCGTGCTACTTTTACTTGAGGTGAAGACTTCTTCCACTACTATTAACAGCCTATAGCTTCATATTACAGAGCAGTTCAACTGTCTGTGTGTGCAGGGAGTGAAAGCCGCAGGGTGCACTCTGCCAAACCACGTGTCAAAGCAACTCTACCTGGGATGGTTCACTATTACCTGATTTCACAGTAACACACTTGCTAACGTGTGCAGTTAGCATGCGTATGTTAGCCTAAGTTATTTAGCCGTGGTCGTTTCTTCTGAAGACAGCAGACTTTGCTAAAAACGATTAAAACAGCTAAAAGCTTTTCCCGCACTTCCAGGTTTGTCATACAGCTGCACATCCTGTATGAAATAACCTAGATATGCTTTCTTCTTGAGTCCTCTGTTAGCATGTTTGAAACACACAATAATCAGTCAGCAAGGCTTGCTATGTTACATGTTTACCTTAATGGGCGTCGTGGAAGCCATGGCGACAGTCTCCTTGGGTGTAGAAGTGAAGATTTGGCAAAGTTGCGGGGAAGCCAATTTGAAGACCCCAGCGTTGACAACATCCGATTCCGTCACTCCCCAGGGGCGTTATTTTTCTCCCCACCCGCATTCTGTGAAGACCCGCCCCTAGCCTGCCTCTGATTGGTTCTGACTCTGATATTCATACTCTAACCCAATCACATAATTCCTCATGCCTAAACCTAACCAATCTAATCAACGAAGGCAACGGAACGCGGGTGGGAAGAAAAAAATAAGGCCCTCAAGGGACCGCGGACATTTATCTTCCTATTTGAATACTCCGCTTAATGTACAACGACATTATAGTTCCAGGCTATTTATCTTGCCTATTTCACTGCAAACCGTTTTCCAAAGCAAACTATTTATTTACTTATTCATTTATTTACCTTGCAGGAGGCCGTTGGTTCCCCTTCAGTTATAAACGTCAAAGTCCACTTAATGCCTCCTGTAATCTATTAACGTTTGCTTCAGTTGACATTTTTATTTTTTGTAGCTAGGTAATACAATGAAGACTTTTTCATTTATTTTTCACTTCCATACCACACTGACCATACCACTTTATATTACTTTCATGACTATGTATCCTGTCTTCATTACCTGCCTCAGCCAAGTTGATATGCAGAGTGACTTTCCTATTATAGTAAAATAAAATGGAGGGGTTGCTTGAAAGGTAGAAAAAACATTCATATTCAAAACACAAGATTGTGCTTCTGAAATCATCTGCAGCCCTGTGAAACATATTGTATGTTTGTTGTACTACACTAAATCATGCAAAAAACAGTAGTACATTTCCTGTTTGAATGGAGCCTTGACAAATACTTTTAAAAAACAGTAGGACTTACTAAAGAAACTTTCAGCACACTCAAGTCTGAGGGTTAGAAAAATAGGCACTGCTGAGTCCAGACACAAACCAAAAAGGCTTTTCCTGCCTTTATACTGTAGTGTGGTTACTCAAACTTCACCATCTTGTTTCTGCGTTCACAGCGTGGGATTCAAGGGAAGGTAGAAGAGCAATAAATCTCTTTCAGGAGTGTTCCCTGTCACAGCCCAAATTCAAGATGTATTAAATTTAGATTTGCTGATTTTTCTTCAGAAGGAAAAGCAAAACATTATGTCAAATGAAACTCAACTGTAGCCACAGCTGTCAGTCTGTTTTGAGAAGTACAGAAAACAGGATGTTAGTTGACCTAATTTGTATGGAATATATACATTTACTACCTTCTTTCATATCTTCTCTCACCACACTATACTCTGCCTAATCATCCTCTTTTCTCAAAAGGAGGATAATTTATGTCTTGGAGCATTTTTCCCCATTTTCATCAAAACATAATGTATGTTTAGTATCAAAGTGTCTACCACATGATCTGTGTGCATGATGGAAACCCAATCACTTGATTATAATGGCAATTCTCCAATTATATAAATAACAATTGATGTAAGCATGTTTGCTGTTATGTAACAAATCTATGACATAGCTATCACTAATATCAATCTACACTAACAACAACAATACTATAACACTCAGTCTGGTCATTCATGAAATTAACAGAAAAGCAACATTTAAAAGAAAAATACTACACACAATTGCTAATTACAATTTATTTTTAAATAAAATTCCATACAAAAGATCCCATTCTGAAATCCAAACACCATCTGTTGATAATAAGTGCTACTCCATGAGCAGCAGGTAGAAATTGTTTTATCTCAAGGATATAGCTGACTTAGCATAACAAAAAAAAATCCACTGTAATCAACATTATCCCTGAGAGCACCTGAGAAATCAAATGTTTCCTATGAAAAAATGAATTTCCAGAACACAAAAAAGTGAGCGACTCCCCATTTATTCCATTGTTCATAGTGGCACTTTGCAAGTAAAATAGGATTATTTAGGTGTTAGTTATCAGTCATGAAACTAGGCTGTGATGGTCTAAAATGGTCATTTATCCAATGATGACCTCTGTCCAGTTCAATAGGGATATGAGTCTGTCATGTAAGCCAACGTCCAATCAACACTTTGCATTTAAAGGGATATTTGTATGATTCACCACACCCTTTGAGGTCAGATGACCCTTCAAATATTTAACATTGTTCAGATCTAAAATACTGCTGGCAGGCATTAGCAGCTGAGGGTGAATCCATCAGTTCCCACAACACCCAGTGGACACGTGTCCTCCCAGTTATGACACCAGAGAGTCCGGAGGGTTGGGGTCAACTGGGTCATCTGTGGCATTGTTCATGGGATCGTTAGAGATGCTGGCCTGGGTGACACTGTCATTAGCAAAATCATCAGTGTCACTATCAATGGTAATGACGGTGGGTGAACGCTTCTCTGTGCGTTCGTTACTCTTATGCCTTTTGCTTTTCTTCTTGTGTTTCTTCTTTTTCTTATGGTGACGTTTGCTTCGTTCAGAAGAATTTTCCTCTTTGACAAGCTCCACACTGAGGCTTCTGCTCCCCTTCCGTGGCCTCTCCTTGGACTTTTTATGATGCTTCTCTTTGCTCCTTTTATTGTGTTTTGTTTGTATTATTGAGGAGTCACCTTCAGGGTGTGAACTGGAAAGTGTGTTTTTGGAAGGTTCCTCCAAATGCCTTGTTTTGTATTTTCTCTTCCCACCAGGCTTGTCATGATGAGGTCTCCTTTTCGTTGAGGGGGAGCGACTGCTCGAGTAAGTTCTCGATCGAGAACGCCTCCCGTCTTGACGGTACGATTCCCTACTGCGGCTCCTGGAGCGAGAGTAGGAGTGTCGATCAGAGTACTTTCGGCTACTGTAATAGTAGGACCGTCTCTCTGTGTAATGCATCCCACTATCGTCTCTTTCTTGGCTATAATGGCTATATGACTGATAGCTGTGCGGTGGCGTGTTATGGCTAAAATTACCGTCCCTTCTTTTATATTTGCTGTCACATTTTGAGTAGGTGAAGTCTCTGCTACTAGAGTAAGAATAACCTCTTTCTCTAGAGAGACTGCTTCCACTGCTTTGAGAGATCACTGGGCTCCTGCTAGAGTGCCTGCGCTCTGCACTTCTTGACCTCCTCCTTCTCCTGTGATCTCTGTCCCTTGACCAGTGCCTCTCCCTAGATCTATTATTACAGTCATATCTTCTATCTCCGTCATAGCGATCTCTGTACTGTCTCTCAGACTTACTGGATGTCTTGTGTCTGCTAGATGTTAAAGATCTGCATCTTTCTTTTGAATCTGACTGACAATAGTGGTCAGTTTCTACATTTTCTGAACGTCCAGCATCACAAAGATCACCACTCTGTGAAGCTGGAGGACTGAGACTGGTGAAGCGGATGTGTTGAGGTAGATGAGGCACTTCTTTAGTATCTTCACTTGCAGACTCATCGGAGTCAGAGGAAAGCTGGACCAGCTCAGGAGTCCTCTCTGCTGTTGGCTTAACAAAACCCACAATTAAACAGTCATCAGTATCCGAGGACAAACACTCCTCGTTGTTAACATCACCCTGAGTCAAGTCTGTTTGGTTATGAGGACTCATTTGCTGTGGAGAAATCCCAAACTCTTGTGTCTCCTCCTCTAAACTGCTGTCTGTGTCTGAGTCAGGGACTGACAGCCTTTCTGCCCTGCTCTGCTCTGCTGATGTAGAATATGATGGTCCAGGCGTCTCATCATCCCACACAGAGTGACTCAGAGTAGACGAGTCTCCTGGAGGGTCCATTTCCACAGAGTTATCCTCATCCTCTGAGATAGCTATTACAGATGAGTTGGAGCTGCTGTCTTCATTGGAAGAAGGGGCTGGACAGTCATAGACAGCATGCTGGTCATAGGCTTCCATATTGAAGGGGGACTTTGCAAAGCTGATGAACTCATGCAGAAAGTGCTCTGTGCGCCCCTGGAGGAACGGCCTGAGCTCTTCCTGGATAGCTCCCTCCTCCATATCATAACGTGTAATGCGTGACATGATGATGTGTTGAACTATGTTGACCAAAGAGCCATGAGTCCCATATAGTACCACAAGTTCTCTTTTTAGCCAGGGGACAAGTCTATGGAGGCAGGCAGGATTTCTTCGGTAGAACTCAGCTGAGGTGTCTCGGGAGCGGCCACCATCCCGAACACTCCGAACTCTCACACCTCGTCGGTACAGTTCCCTCCTGAAGTTAACCATTTCTTGCTCTCTGACATTGTTCACTGTCTTGCCTTCACTTGCAGCTCTCCTCTTGGCTGCCAACCTCATCATCATGCGCCTGATGTATCGGTCCTGCCGATGTTGGGGAGGGTTTGCTGAGGCTTCAAACATTACTCCATTGTCGGGAAGTGGAGAGGTCCTTCCCCGCATCTGTCGATGTACCCCAGTAAGAGTTGTGCGGTATCTAAACCGCACTCCCTCAAAAGTCCCAAAGGAGCCATTTTCCAGTGGCTTCAGGTCATACTTCTTAAAGTCTTGCTCTGACTTTATGCTGTGATATATTGAATTGAATGGCTGTTTGCAGAGAGGGCACTCAGCTTTGTTCTTGGACCATTCATGAATACAACGGAAACAGAACTTGTGCAGGCATAGGTCCAGGTAAGAAATGTTGTTAAATATGTCCAAACAGATGGGACACTTGGAGTCTGGTGACACATCTTCAGACATTGCTTCAGAGGTTTTCCTTCTCTCCCTCTTCTTGCTCTGCTGCAGGGCAATCTTGATAGCTGACATGATCTAATATGGTAAGAAAACAAAGGTTACAATAATTTTGAAATTGGAAATTCTAACATTTACCAAGCTACAATGGTATGGCAGCATAGAGTAACCTGTGAAGTTGTACTGATGTGCTGCAGTTAAGTCTAAAATCATACCTATAAACTTAAGTAGCTAAATTTTACAATGAACCCTATAATTGCTCACCATATTTTCCTGTTCACTGGAAAAGAACACACTTTTAGTAACGTATATGCACCTGATTGATAAGGCAACTTAAATCTGTACCCTGTGGTTTGTACAGAAAATATCATTGAATGTGTAGCATTAAATTGCACATTCATAATATCTGGTGTTCGAGTCACAGTATACAAACCCTTCGGTTTCCTTATGTGTCAGCTTTGAACTTCTTCATGCATTACAAATGAAAAAAAATAGTTGAGCATATTTTGTCACAGATACTGCATATGAATAAGTTTCAACCATATATCATGTTGAAGGATTATGACCTGGTACTGTTGACAGGCATGTTCTTATCCAGATAATCCTCATCTTACTTGTTATAATTAACACGTTCACATCATAATGAGAACAAGACCTTTCCACAATATACTCTAGGGTACTATCACTTTCAGTTATAATGAGATTACTTTGTTATAACAAATATGTTTCGCTCCAATCTGAATACAGAAACATAAATGTTTACATAAATAACCCCACACTAGCAAGTACAGGTCCCTCTGTACACATCAGAATCAGAATCTGAATGTATGCAGCTCACCTTTTAGCTATCTATACATATACGAAAATGTCTAAGAAATTATCTTGTAATAACGAGAATTACTGTGGGAAACAGAGCAAAAACTAAATAACAGATATTATAGCTTCAATCGAATAAATTACAAATAGAGATACCGCATATGGTATCGTTATGACAGCATGTGATACACTAACCATGACGGTCATGCATCACGTTTATACATTGTCGTAACGTTACAGAGCTTCGGTTTTAACCTTGACCCTGGAAATCCCTTGCTCATCGATGAGTAATATTGGTATAATTTTTAAAAAAAAACACATCGGGGTAGTCCTGCATTTAAATCGATAATGTTTCTGTCTTACTACACCTTCGATTGCGTCGTTTTCGGTTAGTTAGCTTAGGAGCTAAAACAGTAGCTTCCTTGCTCCCTCAAAGTAGTGTCAGAATACAGCGTCAGTTTTTTAAAAACACGTCGGATTCAAGTGCTGTCATTATGTTAATAGTCCTGGCGTTTACACAATCTGTCATATCAGAAGTACGTTGACGCTACCATTTATCAATATTGCGTAGCGTTAGTTTACGAACAGATTAACTTGGTTAGCTAAAGTTAGCTAGATAGCTAAGGAGGCTAGGTAGGCTAGCACCGCCACGGCTAGTTACGACGGTTGAAAAAAAGTTGTGTAATTAATGTTTACCTCTGACTTTCAAACGCCTGTGTGGTTGAAAGCTGAGTAGCCCCCTCTGTCTTGTAGATACCTACTTATTTCTACATTCCCGAGCAACTGTTAACATTAGACCCCCAGCCTGGCTTCTCAACAGTCCTTTTCAAACCCACCGTAATGTTTCATAATTCAACAAGCGACAAGACACTTCCGGCCTTCAGAATAAAAGTATCATACTCATATTTTGAAGACCCATCAAAACAAAGTCATTTGTACTCAATAAAAACATCTGAATAAAAACTCATTTTAATTCTTTCATCTTTACATTTCTATTGATAATAGCTACTCTATAATGTACTTACTGCGAATCCATATGAAACACCCTTCCTGTCGATAGTTAAACTTATACTTTTGTTTTCATGTTAAAGGATAGGTTCAACATTTTTTTCCAGATCTGTCTTAAAACAACAGTCAGGTGCCCATATTAACACTGAGAGATGTTTTCCTTGCTGGAATCATTCATCCTGTTCATACTGGCTATTAAAAGATCCCCTTTAAATGTGCTTTCAATGTAAGTGATTGGGGCCAAAGTCCACAGTGTGTCCACAAAGTCTTTTTGTGCCAAAAATGCATTTAAAAGTTTATCTGAAGATTATATGAGGCTTCAGCTGTCTGAGTTAGTCATATCAAGTGGATATCTGCCACATTTCCAGTCTTTTTAGCTTCAAATTCCCTCTTTGTGTTTCTCTGTTGACCTGCGGTGGAAGTATAGTAACAAAAAGAGAGACTTTGGCACTAAAAAGACTGTAATGTTGAAAAATATCTACTTGATTTGACACATTTGGATGACTTAAGATTCATATCAGCTTTAGATAAATTTTTAAATACATTTTTGGACAGAAGGAGGCCTGTGGATTTTGTCACCATTATATTGTTAGTGCATTATGAAGAGATCTAATGGTCAGTATGAACAGGAGGAATGATTATGGCAAGAAAACCCTATTTCAATGTTAATTTTGGCACCTGTTGTTTCAAGACAGACTTGGAAAAAAAACTAATTGTGAATCTGTCCTTTAATGATACAACATGCACATATGGTGTTTTGTTTTTATTTAAATTGAAGGTTCTTGTTCCAGTTGAGTAGCATGTCTGAAAAACATCCGTTGAGTCATATCAGAATAACCTATGTGCCTGCTGAGTCAAAATTTGACAAACAACATGTATGCTTTTATTTTCATTAGGCTAAATTTGCTTCCTGGAAATCCAGAGCATCTTCAGTGTTTATGCTGTACCACAGTCTGTTTTAATCTAAAATTCAAAGTAATCATAAAACCTTGAACAATCCCACCTAATCAGCTCTTTCATAAATTACTGCAAGCTGACTTTCTCCTCTCAACTGATATTGGTTTACAGCATTTGAAGGCCTTCTCTTTACATTTTATCCCACCCCAGTATCATGCCTCAAAAGGAAATGCATCAATCTATTGAAGTAAAACGTTTTCAAACTGTCATTTAAAGCTGTGACCGTAAAGGAGATGACTAACAAATTTCTCTTTAAACAGACTTGTGATCAGTAAATCTAAATGAATACACACTAAAAGCCTCTTAACTTGTGAAAAAAGCAAAAACATTTTCATTATCTCTACTGTGAGATGCCCCTATTTACATGAATTGTAAAATCAGACTCACGCTCACCAATGACTTTATATTTTAATGGCATATACACAGTTTTTACAACAGAAACTCAAGGAAATAATCGACATATTTCAACTTCAGTGATGACCGTGGGTTTCGGGGAGACCTGGAACAACTTCGCCTGTCTCCAGAATGGTGTCACCCTAGACACAGAAACAAGGACAAACATGTTAGAAAATACTCTTTCCCTCCATTAAGACATCTAAGACAGCAGCTCTTCTAGGTTTCTGTGGGATCATCCCAGGACAGATTTCTGTTTGCGTGGGATTGGAGTATGACGGAAATCAGGCTGTGGTATGTCTGGTAAAGCAAGCTCACATGCAGCTGCACATACAAGAAATGAAAAGAAGGGTTATTATCATTACAGGAAAAACGAAGTGAATAAATGAGTCATACTTACTGGGAACAGCTTCGGCTTCAATTCCACAATGCCATATGGCCTTTTCTGTGAAGGACAATGATATTGATATTAAGTAAGCCTACTGATCAGTACATTGTCACATGACTGAATTTTACATTTATAAACTGAAGGGGACACATGCATCAGTTGAGTAATGTACAGTGTTGTAAAATGTGTTCCTGCTTTCTTTGCAAGTTACTCTACCTGTTTGTGACTCAATAAATGAAAGAACACTTTGAATAACAAAACACGTATTCCGAGTTCTGTATCACAGCTCTATTATCCATTTCCTGTAATTATTCAGCAACTTAAATGTACAAGTGTCTAAAAGAAAAGCTCCTAGAGGGCATACACAACGATAACAATAAGTGTCTGGCTCATGAAGTCATACAATTCAGTTCACAAGATGTGCCACATTCGTAACGTGTGATAGGTCTCTATTCTGTTTACTCCTTGTTTGTTTACCACACTGGCCATTTCATAGTGCGATATAATATCACAAATAATTTCAGTTAACTTACAGCAACATGGTATTTCACGTAGTAGTGAACAATCCAAGCAGGGATCAGCAGCCGCGTTAATGTGAAAACTCCACCTCTGTATGCTTTGTAGGTCTGCAAGGAAAATACAGATGTAGGTAAATATTAATAAAGACAAGTACATAATGAATTAGAGTGTATATCCTGACTGCTCCTAACAGATAATGATATTTCAACCTAGACTGGAGTTTGCCCTCTCACTCCAAGTAGGTGAAATGTTCATACATGTAAAATATTCACCTGTACATAAAGTGTTGTTCAAACAAAGAAAACTGAATTGAAAGAGACGCTGCTTTGCAGACTTGGACACACACTGAAACAGTAAGTGGACCCAAACAACTCAGAGAAGTCTTAAATGAAAAATCAATTAATATGAAGTATGAAGATATTGATACCAATATCTCAGTGGACATTTCATCAGGTATGTTTTGTTTTTTTTGTCCCCCCCACCCCCCCACCCCCCAATCGGTTAATCATTTTGTGGGTATCAAATGTCAGAATGAGTTTTGTTCAGTCCAAAACTCAATAAAATTTGATTAACAGTGACATAAAACAGAGAAAAGCAGCAAATTCTCACATTCGCAACGCTGAAACCAGAGAATGTTGTCATTTTTGCTTGATAAATGACTTCTAAATCGAGACAAAGGATATTTGGTGTGGTAAGTTTCACAGATTGTAGACACATTTATCATTTTGAGCTATATAGATCTAATAGACTTAGCAACTGACTTGACTGAACTCAGCGTTTCCCCTAGAATTTTTTTCAGGCCTGGTGGTACGCACCGAAAAAACCCTAAAGAGACAAGGCACATGGTGTGAAGAGTTTCCCAAGCAACAACACAGAGGTTGACTCATGTTTTAGAACAGTGCCACACAGAGGCTACCAAACGCAAATGATTACTGATTTTTGAATGAATGGATATTTGGCGTTATTTTTGGCATTAAAGAAAAGATTTTTTTGGCCGGGTGGGGCCTCTCATTGTACAATCATAGGGGAAACACTGGAACTATTAATTGATTTTCAAAATGGTTAGTGAAGCAATTGATGGATTCAAAACTACTCTAAAAGTCAACTTGTGTCAGTAAGTGGAGACATCCCGAGGAAGGTCATTGCACCAAATTATCATTCTGAATCAAATCTACCTGATTTCAAGTGTCGGGCAGTTCTTTTTTGTTTTTTTGCATACACTGAATCAAAGGCTATGATAGGTTCAGGTTAATAGAACTAACAAATACCTTACTTGATGCCCTATTTTAGATGCAGCCTTTAGCCTGGCTGAGTGTTATTCACTTTCTTTCTATGTACAGGAAAAGATGACAAAGTCCAGCAGATTTATGTTTCCTTCCTCAAACATATCTGCATTAATTGCAGAACACGACACACTTTTAAGATCTTTCCCATACTACATGGTCACAATGAGAAGAACTGTCACTCACAGTCTTGCTTGCTGCTGGAATATTTATTAAATTCCAGCAGCAAGCAAGACGAGTGTGAGGGAATTCTCATTATTAAAATGCACCTCTCACACATTCAGGTGTGCTATGATTTTTGCCTTTAAAAAGGCAGAAAGTATGGCTTGTTTTTCTTTTGATCCTTCGAGATACACGGTATTTTGATTATACTATTATTTTGTTGATATATTTTAACTGTGATTCTCATTGTTAAACTGACATTGTCTTCTCTTTTCATGCACCATATTTCTTAATAAAAATATTATACTTTTTTTTTTGAGGACCATACTATATGGTCAAAATGATACATCTCATTTCGACAGAAGGTCTAAATGTCAATTCTAAATGCCTGTACACTTAACCTGAACACGTTTTTTATTGATAGTATGTTAAGATCAAACAAGCCTGAAATGTGAATTAAGTAACAAGTTAGTTTAGCTGTTTCACCACAGTGAAGCAGAGTGAACATGTATATTGTACATTGTACTCCCCCAATATTAAAACAGAAACAGAAAACAATAAACTGATTAAGAAAGTCATGCATAATTGGAATGACAGACAACAGCACCTGAGAGATATGACAAAAACCTCTGAAGTCTGTCCCAGTCGGTAGGATTGAGGTTAATAAAACTGACACTAATTATACTACAAACTGTTCAGTTTGTTTCTTGGCAGCGTTATTTCGCATGCAGCTTGTTTATACTGTTATCATCAGTGGTTGTTTGCTAGCTAGCTCGCGTTAGCTGTATAGCGGGACTCACGTAAAGCCTCCACAGGCTCTTGGGCTCCAGAAAGCCTGCCCAGAACTTGGCGAGGCCACCGGGAGCTTTAGATGGTAGCACGGGCTCCCTCGGGCTCAGCTCCTGGTCCTTCAGCCACTGCCTCCGGAGTTTGGTGAGCTGCTCCACACGGAGCTTCTCGTCTGGTGTGTATCCAGACATCGCTTATTACTGCAGTTCAACCTCAGAAGACCTACAATGACACCATGGAGGACACTTCCTGTGGCAGCGAAGTACGCCAAAGACGACGAAGAAGAAGAAGAAGGAAACGTGACGCAGAATGAACAGTTTGACATATTTCAGTGCGACACCTACTGGACCGGAGGAGAATGTGTGACTCTAATAGGCCTTTTCCATACACATGTGCTGGCTTGGCTGGACTTGGTTTGGTTTGACACTGCCCATAACTTCTGTAACTTATGATTTTTCTTCCTTTGATTATACTCTTCTATTGGTAATTCAAAAATAAATGACTTTGAGTGAGAGTAGAATTAAGAAGAGTGACAGAAGCAGTGATAGTTTGGTAGTCAAGTTCGTCCAATATAACAAAACAACTTGCAAGCATGGGTTTAGTATTACAGCTCATGTAGAGTATTTGGTTTATGAAATATTTATGACAATATATATATATATATATGTAAACAATTATAATAGATAATTATAATAGATATGAGTAGACCTGAAACGATTCGTTGATTAATCGATTAGTTGCCAACTATTAAATTAATCACCAACTATTAATTTTTCAATTAATCATTGAGTCTTTCTTTTTTCAAAAGAAAAAGAAATTCCCAGTTCTTTGATTCCAGCTTTTGAAATGTGAATATTTCCTTGTTTCTTTAGTCTTCTATGAGAGTAAACTGAGAATCTTTGGGTTGTGGCCTGTTGGTTGGAACCAAAAAAGACATCTTAGGTTACCTCTTGACTTTGGGAAACAATGATTGATATTTTTCACCATTTTCTGACATTTTATGGAACAAACAACTAATCAATTAATCAGGAAAATAATCGACACATTAACTGATAATGAAAATAATTGTTAGTTGCAGCCCTAGATGTGAGTCATATACACACCAGTTATCAACATAATGTTTGCAGCCACCAAGTTTGATCCACTAAATGGTGAAATAAAATGCAAGGATAGCAGGGAACTTGAACATACTTACAGGTGAAACAGGCCTTTTTAGTTTTTATGTTATTCTTAAAGATAGAAGAAACCAAAAAGGAAACACAGATGTACCAAAAGCTTTTTTAAAAGGTGGCAACAAAAGGGGTGGTAAGATCTATTCATTGCTCAGTCAGTCCAACTCTTTGGTCCAGACTGTGAATCTCAATAATGGATGGAAGTTCTTGTCAGTCAAGGTCCTTAGAGGATGAAACTCAATGACTTTATTGATCCTGTTACTTTTCATCTAGTGCCACGAACACATTAAGACATCGACCAGATGGATTGGCACAAAATTTGGTACTAACACTCATGAGTCCCAGGCGATGTATCGTGGTGACTTTGATGATCGACACTTTTGGTTGAGACTGAACTTTCTCCACAACTATTGGACGGATTTCCTTTCCATTTGGTTAAAATATTCATGTTTCGCTCATGACAACTAGCTACAAACTTTGGTGATCCCCTGATTTTTCCTCTTGCATGATCAGGTCAAAATACACAGGTATTCATGACCAACCTGCAAAACTATGGCTTTCCCTGTTTGTGTAGCCTACAGCTTTTTTTGAAGAACTTTTTTGGCCCTTATATTGGATGTTCAGAAACAATTTCTTACATTTCTTCGGCTCCCATGAAGGCTGCTGACGTTTGAACAAGAAGTAGTTTATTTCATTTGCTTGTTTGTTTAGTTTAGTTTTTTGTTTTTTATCTCATGAAAAGTGACTTTAAAACAAAAAAATGCAGCACAACAATAACTATTTCAATTGGATGAATGGAATGAATGAATGAATGCATAAATGCCATTTTAAGCTGCTGTTTTAATGCATGGAGCTCATGTCAATGAAGCTGTCTAGCGTCTGCGTCGTACAGCTCGCCTGCCCCGTACAGTTCGCCTACGCCTGCGGACACCAGTGGACCTTGCAGGGCCCCGGCGTCTGCGAATGGGGCGATAAGCGTATCTGTGACCGTGACAAGGCATATTGTCAGAAACGGACTTCCTGGATGTAGACTGATGGGTTCTATTTCAAACCTTATCAAGTCAAGCTCCAGTGACGTCATGTGTCATCAGTGACACATCCTGTCTCACTGAGGACACAGGATGTGTCACTCATGACATCACATTTCATAAGATAATCAGTAAAATCAGGGATCTCATTTAGGTATCTTCATTTTAAGGCAAAGAACACATATTGATTCTTAACATTGTCAAAAAAATAATCTTCTGGATGTAATTTATAATCCCACCAGGGCAAGTTTAAAAACTTTTATCCATCTTTTTGGTCATTAGGTTTTCTTCACAGTGCAGCCTGGCAGAGCTGTAAAGTCTTTTTTATAGATTAAAGCTCATATAATAAGATTGGTGTATTACTCTGCTGAACTATTCAGATTAATTATTCACCTACATTGTTACTCTGACTGTCTTGGACATTACATTCTACAATTTCGACAGTTTCAATACAATAAAAAGCGTATCCTCTGTAAAACTTTTCTCCTTCCATAATTCATCTTATTCCTCAATGTATCTAAGTGGGAAAAATGGCAACATATATATTGACTGGAGACAAAATTCAAGCCCAAGAATACGGATAGGTTATGTTGTGGGGCAGACAAGTCAATGTCACTGTCAGCACTTCAGGTGGAAGATGTGGAGATGCCTCTTTATCTAAGAAGGAAACAATTAATTGACAATTATTGGGCAAATCTGCAGGGCCATAAAGATTTACAACCTACAAAAAAGGTTATAAAGATGTGTTGGGAACATAGAACAAAAAGGGGAGTTTTCTTAAATGACTGGAACATTAGTCAAAATGTATTAATGTCAGCTGATACACCATAGTTACTACCTCAACCAATAATAGATTTATTTCCATATTGGATCATGTACATGAGTATGTATGTATGTGGACACTCTACATGAGAGATAAGGACACATTGTACATATATTGTGCATCTAAAAACACTGATAATGAGAAGGTGCCACTGACAAAAAGAACAAGAAGAGAGTGATGGATGTTTCATTGGTCCTGCAGTGGGTAGAGGAAATCATACCCAATGCAAATTCTAATATGCTCAGACTCTATTGAAGTCCTGGCTAGTCTCATATGTTCTCAACAGGATATTCTTCATGAAATAGCAGTATATGTGTAGAATTTGATTAGGAATTGATGTACAGTTTGGATACCAGCTCATATAGGTGTTCAACAGAATGAAACAGTAGATCAACGTGCCAAAAATGGATTAAAAGCAAATCAAGTAGAGTTGGCATGTCAATAAATGAGGCAGAAACCAAATCTTTCATTTAGAACAAAATTAAGACACAGGGGTTGGGATGGGAATCTTAAAGGGATATATTTGGTCCAACAAGAGTGTCTAATTAGTAGGATGAGACTGGGACATAAGCCACATCAGAAGGCATCCAAGTGGAGAAAGTGGTGTCTGCAATCAAATGGAGACTGTGGATCATGTTATTTTTGTCTGTTTGATTTATGCAAAAGGAACGAGCTGGATCTTAAAACACAAGGACTTAAAAACAATCTTCCCCAACAGTTCTGAAAATTAGGTTTTTATGCCTGTCTTCACTTATCTACAAGATACAGGACTGATAAGCATACAGGGAGTCTTTCCACAACAGTTGATGGTGATAATGCTCCACTTGGTTATTAAAAGTCCAAAGAAGGAGCAGAGGAAGAAGAAGGAGCAGCAGCAGAAGAAGAATTGTTAGATTTTTCAGTATTAGACAAAATCAAAAAGAAGGATGTAGGTGGTCCTGTGACTAGTTAGTGGCCGCCTTAAAGAAAAATGGGTTACATACAGATTTATACTGATGTCTCCAAGAATCTGAACAATGGAAAAGCCGCAATAGGAATAAACATTCCTCAGTTACAGATACATCATGGAAAGCGGATATAAAATCATGTGTTAGTCTTCACTACGGAGCTTGTGGCAATCTTGTGGGCGGTTGGGTGGGACGAGGAAGGAAAGATAATTATATTCTCAGATTCTACTGCAGCACTAATGGCACTGAACGGTGGGAAAAGTGGGACCAGACCAGATCTAATAGTAGAAATTTTGACTGTGTTAAATCGAGTATCTAAGTTGGGGAACACTGTTGGGCTTTATTGGGTACCAGGTCAAGTAGGAGTACAGGGGAATGAAGAGGCTGATAAGACAGCAAAAAGAGCTGTCAACAGTAGATCTGGAAGTACTGTATGGAAAGGTTGAGTGTAAGAGTTTAATACAACAAGGAATAGCAAAGTTATGGCAAAAAGAGTGGGAAGAGGGAAACAAGTGCTGGTTTTATTTTTCAATACAGCCACCACTGAAACACACGTCAAATACAAGAATGGGCAGGAGGGACAACGTGGCAATAAATAGGCTGAAACTGGGTCACTGTGCGCTGAATCATGGGCTGGCACTGGTTGGTAAGTCAAGTTAATTTTATTTATATAGTCCAATATCACAAATTTGCCTCAGGGGGCTTTACAGTCGGTACAGCAATACAACATCCTCTGTCCTTAGACCCTCCATTCAAATAAGGAAAAACTCTCTAAAAAATCCCTTTAAGTAAGCACCCAGATGGAAAATGCATCTGTGGAGAGGCAGAAACTGTGAATCATGCTTTGATTTAATGCACCAACTATCACACAGAGAAGAGCTTCATGCAGGCAGGGCTTTCAGAAATTGAAGTTACAGATCATTCAATGAAATCAATAGGCCTACAACATTGTGAAACAACAACAACAACTGTCATCAGTTTTCTCCACCATCACAGTGGACTCTACATATGGATTTAGCTTACTCGATGTAATTCTACAGATGACCTGTGGAGGGCAGCAATAAGCCTTCGCTGCGTTAAGCCTGCTGCAAATTTCATCATTATTAGAAGAAGAAGAAGACGTTTTTTTTTTATAAGGTAATCTGTCAAACGCTCAGGTCTGACTGCCTGTCATGTGTTTCTGTCACATGGAGCATAAATATGGGTGTAAATAGCTAACGTTAGCCAATTAATTTGTGGGCTAGAAGCACACCAGACTGGCACTCACACTGCGGATACATCAGGTAAGATTGTCCTTGTTTCCTGTTTGTCAAGAGCGTTTGAAACTTAATTAATTACTGTCCACTTAGCGTTCAGGCTAGTTAGCCAGCCAACCTTAATTTGGTTGAGTTGTTGTTATGGTGGACTAGCTGTCAAACCCTAAACACTATCATGAAAAGTCACACAGTCTCTCTATCGCCGTTAAATGTCACACTTTTGAACTAGCTGGGTAAGTTTAGCTAGCTCGACGTTAGCTATCCAGGTAACTAGCATATCGTTAGCAGCAGTAGCGTTAGCCTGCAAGGTAAAACGAGCAGTGACCCATACAGAGCAATGTAAAACCACAAGCCAAGGGCATGTGTGCAGATTGCATAAGAGGTAGTAACAGATAGTTAGCTACCATGTGTTTCAGTGATGAGTTGAAAGTAGTAGAAAGAGCTCAGGCTGCTGTGGATGCAATGTGTAGTATTAGATGTAAATAATAACAAACCTGATAACACGGTATCATTTTTCAAGTCTGTTTTAAGTGATGAGGGCCAAAATACACAGTGTGTCCACACAGATATTTTGTTTAAAAAATGCATTTAAAAGTTGATCTGAAGCTTATATGAGGCTTCAGCAGTCTGAGTTAGTCATATCAAGTGGATATCTGGATATTTTTGGCGTTTCCCTGTTGAGCTATGGTAGAAATATAGTAACAAAAAGAGGGACTTTGGCTCTAAAAAGACTGCAATGCTGATAGATATTCACTTGATTTGACTAATTTGCACAGCTGAAGCTTCATATTAGCTTCAGATAAACTTTTAAATACATTTTCGCACAGAAGGAGGCTTGTGGATTTTATCCTCCATCACTTACATTGTAAGTGCATTATGAAGAGATCTTCCAATGGTCAGCATGGACAGGAGGAATGATTCTAGCAAGAGAAACATGTTTCAGACTTCATTTAGGCACCTGACTGTTGCTTAAGGACAGACTTGAAAAATTGTGAACCTGTAATTTAAGGACATTTCTACTCTATGCAGGGTTCTTGGCATCCCCGGGAGATTTACACAAGGAATATCTAAGTCACCAATAGCTAAAGCAAACATAAACATTCTATTATGTACAGGAAAGTAGGTATGAAAATATATAAACAACACTGGAATAAATAATGTTTTGGTAGTGTAAAAAGTGTATCTACATAGGATGGTAGTTTATGATAAAATGCTCTATGACAGCATACTGTATGTATCTACATTTATATTGTGATATAACTAGATATAGTGATATAGTCAAGTGATAAAGTGAGTTTCTAGGAAATCAGTTGAAGAACTGTGTAATGGATCTAATAACCAGACAGGAATGCCTCTTTTTGACTAATCCAGCAAATTAATTGTGTATCAAATAAATGTACGTAATCACATTCATTTGACAATAAAAGGGTATAATGAACATTTTATAGCGCAAGGTGAAAATTAAACCACAACATATTATATACTATACATATTTGCTAAAGCTTTCTCTTCATCTTTACAGGACTGTGACAGACTTTGGATGGAGTCAGCACCCAAGTTTTCATTGTCTTGTGTAGTCGCAGTGAAGGACCTCAGGGTTCAGGATTCACGTCATTCTGCACATCAGCGAAAGAAGAATGGTCAAGTATTTCTGTAATAACACAGACATCAGGGGGATGTGGGACCATGTTGTCTCTGCTTTCTGGCAGAGGTATCCGAACCCTTTCAGGTATTGTAGTATTTTTATGGTCAGTTTTTTTTGTATTATATGTGCTCATTTGAAAGAATGTAGTAGGTGTTAAAGTCCATACTCTCTTCAAGATATTAAAGCTTTTATTGGCTGACTTTCTGAAACAAAACAGAACCTGCAATCATACTTTTTCACCTTATTAATGATTATTACAGTATCTATAACATAATTATAATATTAAAATTCTTTACATGAATGGAGGATGTTGAGGATAAAATTACGGATCGCAGTGTTTGTAGCATCAATGTGTTGACAGATCTGAAGGAATTGTGTTATATACCTTCAGCAAAAATAAACTCTGTCATGACTGAGATGGAGAACTGAGAAAACACATCAGAGAAGTAAAACTAACTTAAGCATGATCAAAGTTGTGTGGTCAAGCCATTTTATTCTCATTATGACTTGATTTAGCAGCATCAGAAACTTGACGGATCATTGTTCGAAAGTTTTCACAAACATCAAAGTGGAACTTTGAGCACGAATAGATTCAAGCACCCATAAACGTTTCCAGTAAATTGACAGTTTAAAACAGAACTGAAATGAATCACAAACAGATATGAAACCTGAAAGTAACCAGTAACCATCTGGCTGGCATGGCTGTATGTTTGTGTACCCATCAGCACCCATGTTCTCACAGAGGACGTTGTGTACCGGGAGGTTACTGCGGACCACCGGCTTCTCTCCAGACGCCTCCTGATGAAGACCAACCGGCTGCCTCGCTGGGCGGAACGCTTCTTCCCTGCTGGCATGTCTCGCTGTGTGTACATCATTGAGGACTCCATCGTGGATCCTGTCAACAGGAGCCTGACAACCTACACGTGGAACCTCAACCACACAACTCTCATGGTGGGAAACTGATTCTTTGTGGTTCATTGCTTTTAGTATCGAATTTCAATTACACTTTTAACCTTTTTGCAGCCAAGTGTTTATTTGCCTGTTTGTATGGATGTAGCTGTCAAGTTTTCATCTATGTCTTACTGTCTTTGTACACTAGGCCTGCATTACCGTGAGAAATCTAATTTTTACTTGGCTGAAGCCTTGTTTGTTTTTAGTTTCTTAAGGCCAGCGCCTTGCATGGCTGCTCTGCCACCATCAGTGTGTGTTGGTTAATGAGAGGCGAATTGGATTGAATTCAAAATCAATTCACAAAGTAAAACAAAAATCCAAAAATGGTTTTCTCCTCACTTAATAAAGTATACTTTATTGACGGAATAGACAAGACTGAACTCTGTGCCATGAGTGCACAGTGCAGTCAGGTGTAACTGCTAATTTCAGCAGGGAGGAGGAAATATGAATTAAACCAGCCTGATCATCAAAGAAGACGAGCATTAGGACGCGGTTCAGATGTAATAATCTCTCAGGGAAGAGGGACCTTGACATGGTTTATACAATATTTAATTTAATTTATTTATTTATATGGAAAACACACATTAATCAACATTTCTTTAAATATGCAAGTGTTAGGTAGCTGGCTAGTTTTCAACCGCAGTCCTTTGGCGAGATGTTTTGAAACCTATTAAGTGATAAAATTTACAGAACAAAGACAACAAGCCATGCATAGCAACAGGAAACAGCAAAACATCAGTACAATAATACAGCAACAACAAACACCATTTCGGCACATATAGCCATGCAAGCAACACAAAGCAACAAAGCACATGTTTATCTTGATAAAATGTTCAAAGATGCAGTTACGGGTTAGTAAAATGGTAATATACACCTAACACACAAGCCATGCAACATAGAGTTGTAAGACACAACTATAGGAGAACATACCAGATTGTTAATAAAATAGTAGATATTCCACGCAGACCCACGCCATGTTAAGCTGGCCGCCTGGCAACGGGCAAAGGACATGGGGCAAGTTAGCAGCAGGTTAACCAGTAATAACAACGATAATAATAAAATGAGCAATGTATCATGAAGATTGGAAATGTTCACATGTCTGACTTTTGAAAAGCCAGGTCTTGAGACATATGAAAGTGTGGTAGGTGGTTTCTTATTTCAGTTGTGTTCCATAATTGAGAAGCTCCTAGAGAAAAGCATGATTGGCTGAAGCAGCTGGACCTGAAAGAGGTTACACTGTCCCCTCTCAGAGCAGATCTTGTAGATCTGTTTGATCTACAACATCTGTTTGTTTTTCTGCTTAATAAAAGTACTAAGTGGTTTGAGGAGCCTTGCCATTTAGGATCGTAAACATCAGGCAGGTGTCAGTGTATTTCATTAGATTTTACCAGCTAAGGATGTCATATTGCTAAGAATGGTGATAAGTGTTTTCTGCCTAAAGAACCTGCTTGTATGCAGCAATTAAATTGTGCTATTTTTACACTCTTTCCGCTGTGTGCTACACACTAAGGCAGCATAGATGTATGCTACTTCTGTTTTTAATCCACTGTAATATGAAACAAACAGTAAAGATGACTAACCGGTTGTGATCAAAGAAATTGACTGATCAAAGAGGAGAATACAGTGTTTTCTATTTGAAAGAGTTACAGAAACATGGGAAGCAATAAACTGTCTGTCTCCTGCAGCTTTGAAACAAATGGTGACATTTCTTCATACAACAAAAGATGAACATTTTGAATTGAGAATTTATTTGGATCCAATCATGACCCCACTAATTCAAATCAAATTGTAAAATTCATTTTAAGATTCACAAAGAAGAAAACCGGTTTGATATAGTTAGTTAAAATATACTCTGTCATGTATTAAATCTAACATATGTCAACACTCCTCTTAAGTGATTAGGATCACATAAGAAAAGTGGATTTATTTGGTTCAAGCATGTATTTGCACAATGAATCAGCACTTAAGCGCCTGTCAAAGCTGTACATACAAAACTATTCTTCAGTTCTTTTACGTCTGATCCTGAACTGTGTGACAAAGTAAAATGTAGCCCTTTTCCATAACCTGTTGTTGCTTGTCTCTCTCTCATATTAGTCAGTTGAAGAGCGTTGTGTTTTCCGAGACTCCGAGGAGCAGCCAGCCACCACCCAGCTGAAACGGGAAGCGTGGATATCGTCAAGCATTTACGGCTTCTCCAGACCTATTCAGGTACTTTTCACCCCTTTGTACGATAACAAATTAACCGTGTTGATGTCAAACTGTTTTGTAATATACATTAGATTGTGTGAATCTTCATTCTTCTTTTTCTGTAAAAGGTTTTCCTGATTTTAGCCAGTATTAATATTAGGGCTGTAGTCAACCAAAGAAAATCTTGGTCGACTAAAATCGTACATGATCTTCAACTAATCGATTAGTCACGCACGAGGGGGGGGTGTAACGGGACAGAGTGCACAGTAAACTCGGCAGCCACACATTTCTCTGTTCTGTATTTCTCTGTTTTGTGTCTTCAGGTTATGCTAGGCCATTGTTGCTAACTTTGGAGCTAACCCCCTTTACTTTTCCAGCATTTGGGGAAACAACAGACGTGACTTTTTAGCATTTATTAACTGACACACTGTAGTCTGTACTGTACATCTACTGCCAGAATGACAACTTACTACTGACCTTTTCCTCTGCTCCGCTCACATCCACTGTCACTTCTCTGCCCCTCGCTCTTTCCCACTCGCTACGCAAACATACTCCTTAATGGAGCCACGCTACCAATAGTTTCCCAGGCAACGACAGAGGTTGACTCACGTACCGGAACAGCGCTGCTCAGAGACTCCCAAACGCTGTCGGATATCAAATATTCATTTTTTTTTTTTTTTGGGCCTGGCGGGGGTTCTCGTTGTGTCATCATGGAGGAACACAGATTCAGTAAACGTTCAGTACAGTTAGACCCAGCAGTCTCCATTAGGTTGGGCGAGTTCAAAGTTGTGAAAACAACTTGGGTGTTTTGAATACACCCCTGTTTTCACAGGTAATTTGTTAGTCTGTCCCTCCCGCCGCAGGAAATAATGGATTACTCCTGGAAAGCTGTTGATGTAGCACTCTTCTCCTTATGAAAATAACACGGAGGTTATTCGACCAATGAGAATTTAGTCGGACGGGAACATATCGACCAACTAATCGACCAGTCGACCAGCAGACTACAGCCCTAATTAATATTAATATATGTATTATATTTATTTATTATACAGACACCCTTACTTATCTGTGCTGAAGTGTAGAGGTATGTGTTTATGCTTCAGTTAAAGTAGATGCATTTTGTTTTATCATAGAGGATGACAAACAGAATCCTATTTTCAAGCCTTTAGTTTGATTTGTAGGTCAGAGGTGCGGGAGCCTGTGTGCAATCACCAAAATAAACAAATGCATTTGAGGGGAGAAGCAAAGTCAGTGTCAGCCTGAAATTGTTGTTATTAGCTGCAGAACATGCCTGGCTCGCTCTAATATCCCCGGAGTAAAGGAGAAGACTTGTCAGCTAAGTGTTGTTTTTCAGACGTCTCCCTCATGTAAACCTATTTCCTGTTTTGTCTTTAACCAGGAGTTTGGATTGGCCCGCTTCAAGAGCAACCAGGTTAAAGCCATGAAAGGGCTGGAATACGCACTGTCAAACTTACAGGGTAGGTACACTTTACCAGAAATCAAAGGGGAGTGCAAGGGAAAAAAAGAGGAGGACATAGCAAAACAGTTTATTTTTAACTGTTACCATTTCTGGAAAGGAGAACTAACACAGGAAGAAAGGCTTTTTTCCTCAAAACATTGGACCACAACACATTGTACACTTAATTTATAAATTAAACATTATTTTTATATTTTAAAACATGTCTAAACATCCTTGAAACATCCTCATGAATTATTGTCATGACTTCAGTGGAAGTAAAAACTGAAGTGGCTCTCTGCAGACATTACAAGCTTAACATTCACCTTCCAAGGCTGCATTCACACCAGATCTGACAATGGAGGGAAAAACGCCAGTCCCAGAATCAACTTTTGCCAAAACGCGACACGACATCATGTTGCAGTGGCCAATCATGTAAGCCAGTGATCAGACTGAAGATGCCCAAGGGAAGAATGGTGGGCAACATGAAGCAGAGCTGTACAACCCAAGAAACAAAGACATTACTAGTGTGAGGGGAGGACATTTCTCTCTGTTTGATAACGTTAAAAGTAAAGTTAGGCTTTGCTGTCAGCTTCCCAACTCATTTTAAAAAAGACGAGAGAGAGAGAGGGGAAGCAAGCTGAGAGCATGAGAGAAAGAGAGAGAGAGAGAGAGAACAACAGTGGTCAAGTGAGCTAGAGAGTGAATGAAGAGAGGGAGCGGCGGTAGCGAGAACAAAGCAGTGAATCAGAGAAATAAAACGTTATTCTCTGATTGTTTCATGCCCACACCTCCGCACAACCCTGCGGGACGTGGAAGTGCACCCCGACGGATTTGGTGCGAATGAAGCCCTGACACAGCAAAAACAAAAATTCCTGTTTTTTAAGTCAGGGTCGCAGAGCCGTTTAAAGCAATAATTATTCAAGAATGCTTATTTGTGTCAGTAAAACCTCTCAGCATTGCCTGGAAATGTACCCTCACATGTCTTAGAAACAGGTTGATTTAAGCCTATAGGACCTTAGAAATGACTGCAGAGGGATATGAAACCATGACAACCACAGTGGCAAGCAGTTTGCATTTCTGAATTTAGGCTCAGACGAAAACTATTTGGGTCGTCAGTATTGTATAAACAAAATATTGTAGAGCAGGTTAGATGGAAAAAAAAAAAAGTCATAATCTTCCTGTTGATTTTAAAGGTGCAGGCTGTAAAATATGAGTCGGCAGTAACAAACACATCTGCAAATGTGTGTCCGTCATCTTTGCCAAGAAGAGAAATCAGTGCCACACAAAACCATCAAGAATGAAAAGTCAGTAATCATCACACAGGTGTATTTGAAGCCGGGGCAGCCATGGAATAAGCAGTGCCTTGTTTGGCAGCGCGCCCTGACAAGTGAGGTTTGTGTTGTGCTACAAAGTTTGCGTTGTGCTGATCCAGCGCTCTGTTGTCTGAAAGGACATTCTCCCATTGTTGTGATTTTGTCCCACTGCCCCTTTGTTGATGGCACTGCAGGAATTGGCATCATGCTGAGCGTTGTGGTGAGTATGTTAGCAGCGGGGCATCCATCTGCCATCCCTGGCCTCGCCCGGGTTTGTCACATGATGCCATACAGTATATTGGCCTTCACACAGTAGTCTGTGTAGCAGAGGTAGTGACTGTCTCCCCTTGTGTGTTGCGTATGCAGGTACACACTGTATTTATCTTGAAAAAAAATCAAAGAACAGAAACTCGTAGTAGTAAAACCAAGAGAAGTGACAGAAAAGTGAATCTAGTGGTGTAGAAGTAGGTAGTGTGTAGTTTTAGTTGATCTTGATGTTATTTTTGTATACGACAACAGAACCATAGCGATGACCTTTCTTCTCTTTAGTTATAGCAATTTCCTGTTTTTTTGTTTTGTTTTTTTTTTCCCCCTAAATGTCACAATGAATGTTTTAATGCCACATTTGATGTCTAAAATCCCGTTTTTGATTGATAACAATACACAAAGTAAAATGTGTATGAAATGAGCACCATTACTATTACCCACTGCAGTAAGGAACATCGCATGTGATTGATATTGCAATCTAGCTGAAATATATTGTGTATAATGTTTTCACCTGATATTGGGCCTTATGCAAGAACCACTTGTATGAACAGATTTGTTCTGAAGAGACTCTACGAGTTTAAGAACATTTGTGGTATTCATCAATTTTCTCGTACTGAGAATTTTCTCTGAGGTATGAACGAAATTTACGAGTGTTCCAGACCTGTTGTGTCATTAATAGATCATCTCTGCGTGAGAAACACTCGTTTGACTTGCAGTATAATGTCCTAATCTGAATTAATTTGCAGTTTAAATATGCTGAGATTAATAAAAATAAATATAGAACTAAAACAAACTTCAATGCAAAATTAATATTTACCAGATTATCATCATCATGGCTTCCAATTTACTGAAAGGTTTTTTAGATTTTTATCATTTCTATTGGCATATTTTGGCACAGAAACTTCTATATGTCAGTAGTTGCTAAACTTCTGTCACTGTGACAGCTGCTTTCGTGTCTTTGTCCAGTATCATGTTGTGCTGCAGCTGACAGTGTAACATCAGCTGTAGACTATAATATTCTCTCCTCATATCTCTGTGACTGTCACATGACCTCCCATAAGCAGAGTGCTTTGCTTTAGAAAGATGTTTTTTTAAGCATCTAACTTCATGTCAAATGATTCCCTCTTTATTTCGTGATTGGCAGCTGGATTCATATTTACTAATTGTTTTGGGTCTCCTAATGTCACTCCTAAATTTGTGATGTTTTTGTTTACTGATTGCGTTTTTACTCTTCGGGAATTTTTTTGTGAGTGAAACTCGCCCACTAATGGAACGTAACATGGAGCCTGATTTTAGGGGCGTGGATTATGTTAATGATCACATCTCACGAACGCGCACCTCCTCATGAAAAGTTTAGGCAGTTTGTTGAATGAGACTTGGAACATTTGTACAAGCAAACCTCACAGAAAAAAGTAAGAGAGTTTTAGGATAAGAATACAAAAATGTCCTTGCCTGAGGCCCAATGATCAATAATTTAATAGTATTTATATATTTTTACATGCAGCTACCACCATGATATCTGTACTGTACTGAACTGTAATAGTACATATCAGAATGCAAAACCAAAATGAAGTAACTATTCACTATCACGTTTTGCATTTCTTATCTTGTTTTTGGATCTTACTGCATTTTTGATGCTTTGATATTGCAGTTTAAGATTAAAAGTCACATTGTTAGATTAGACAGATTACTGTAGAAGCAAACCTTACGACTTTGAAAAAACAGAGTCACTTACAACATGTGGCCATCGTATGGCAGTATAGTCAATGACAAGTCATGTGGAACAGAGTGGTTCTCCAGTGTTGATGCTTTAAAAGCTTTGAGGAATGTCAGTAGTTATGTATGCGGTTGCCTATTTTACATATTTGCGTCAAAATATATTTTCTCTAATTGGCCAGAGTGGTGGAAACTGAGAGTAGTGTCGTGTGAAGAACGGATTGAGGTAATGCTGTGATTTTATGCTTTTGCACCTCAGTCTATGCCTCTGCTGTTGGCAAATCTAGATGTCAAACTGAAGTTTATCCTTTTTTATTTGATGCCTTCATTATAATGTAGCTGTCAGACACAGTGCTCATCTCATAGGTTCACAAACAGTATTTTCAACATTCAAAATCAAATTTTGTAGCAAGCAACCTGTCCAAGAAATATCTATGACAGTGATGTGGAAGTAAAAGTAAAGATGGCTTTTTAAAAAAAGGAGAAAAAAAAAGGAAGTAATTTTGTCAGTCAACTGTATAAACTGTACAGCTTCAGTGCATTGTTGTTGGCCCCCGTGAATTCCAACGTTTCACTCCCCGCAGTTATCGTCAGCCTCCAAACATGTGAAGAGGTTTCTCCGTCTGCCAACACGCAGCCACCTGCCAAGGCAGAGCTCTTGGTGAATACCCACTGCTGTGTCTGAAAGCACCTAAAAGTAGAGGAAACAGCCAGTCTCTGGTTTCTTTCCGTCTCCTTCACATTATAGGCGGGCTGCTCTGTTGTATTGTGAGTCTGGTTGTTGTTCTCACATGAGGTATTTTAAGGTTGAGGGTTCACAGTGAGGTCAGACACAGAAAGACTCTCCAGGCCGTGGTATTGAATTCTGCGTCAGGCTGTTCGTAAACAGCATACAGATGTGTGGATATTCTTTTATATTTCCCTTTAAAAACTCTCTTTTTAGAGGAAGGTCTATAATAATTTAAGTTTTGCCACCTTTCTATCTTGCATGCCTTTACAGCACACTGTATGTTTACCTGCAGAAAACTGTATTGTTCTCCACTAGAGGACTAATGAGACACTGACTCTGTTCTGTCTGTCTCTCCCTCTCCGGACACTCGCTCTGGGCTCACAGGAGAGACGCCCCAGCGGCTGCTCAGGGACACGGTGAAAGACGCATCAGAGAAAGCCAAGGAGGCGGCCAAGAGCCTGGCATCAGCTGCTGCTGTCCCACAGAAACCCCAGCAGTATGTATGACAGGACAGAGTGTGAAGTACTGTACAGGTGACATGAAGCCAGCACAATGCCTTTTGATCATCTTGATCATCTCGACGAGACTGAAGTTTTGCTGGGATCTCGCTCAGTGCTGTTTTTATCTGTGTCCTTCTATTGTTTGAACCAGGTCTGTCTGTCTGGTTAGCTTATCTCTCTACCGCTAGACTGGTTTGTATGTCTCTCTCTGTCCTTTCAGCTCTGTCTTTCTCTTTCTGTTCTCATTAAATCTCAGGTCTTTAGACTTTGAATGAAACCTACTGCCTTCGTGTAAACTGTCAGACTTTGACCAGCAGCACCCTTTTAAATGCTGTAACTATGTCAGCTGTGAATTCATATTTTGGTGTTTTGGTCATATATTTAATATTTAAATGTAGTAAGCTTATTTTTATGCAAAATCATACAATTCTCAATGAACAGTTTGGCACATTATCAGCAATACAAGTAAGATATTACACTGCTTCAGGTATTAGTCCTGCCTGATGTTGTCATTAGACCAAATCATATGACTGACTGTACTTTTATTTTCACTTCAGCCAGGAAGGTCAATGATTACAGCCTGCAGGAGCTTTTACAGCCACTAAAATCCTATTGTAAAATGATCCCTTTAATCCTTTTGTAAAATGATCCCTTTCCTCATGATTTCTTTATTATTTTGCACTGAGTGAGTTTACATGTGCACTAGTATCCTGGTTATGTGTTATGCAATTACATATCATATCCTGGTTTAGAGAAATTCAGAAATTCTACTTGGATTACTCTGATAGAAACCAGGATATTTTGTAATGTAAACATTTTATACCATGTTTGCAGGTGCTTCCTTAGCTTGATTTTTGTAGTAGTTTCAGTCAGTAAAACAAAGAATATTACAATTAATGATGATCAACACCCAAGTACGAATTGAGAAATGCAGAAAGAAAACAAAATAAAAAAATGTACGTCTTGTACATTACTGGTGATAAAATTGAGAACTTAAATTGAGCCGGGTGGGAAATACAGCAGAATTATGTTACGGACTACCTTAGCAAGAACAGGAATGATTGGCTGAGATGTTGAGGAAATCAAAGACGCACTTGCATACATGATTAGAAACCTGAATGCTGTTATTACCACGTCAACGGAAAAATATGCATAATCAGGTTTCTCTTGTTTCATGTAAACGTGACATTCAGAGTATGAGTCAGAACCAAGATGTTATTGTGTTCTTGGTTTACTAATGTGTAGTGATGCTCAATTTCTGGGTCCAACACTATAATACACTAGGACAGCTGTGGCTCAGGAGGTAGAGCGGGTCGTCCACTAACCAGAAGGTCGGTGGTTTGATCCCCGGCTGCACCAGCCCGCATATCGAAGTGTCCTTTGGGCAGGATACTGAACCCCAAATTGCTCTAGATGGTTCACCATCAGTGTGTGTGTGTGTGAATGGGTGAATGGGTGACATGTAGTGTAAAGCTCTTTGGGTGGTTGATCAGACTAGAAAGGTGCTATCTAAATGCAGCCCATTTAATAAACTTGCCACTTTCACAAGCACAAGAGTCAGCACACAATATATTCTGTAATATTGCAAACATAAATAGAAAGTTCAGTGTAAATGCTGCTGGTTAGTCACTTCCATGAAGGCCTGTACAGAAGCGCTGATAATCAAAAGAAACCAAAGTGACTTGTAATTTCACTCTGTAATGTGATTAGCCTTTAACTGTATGACTGTGTCACTGTTGATATAAGCTGAACTATCGATGCAGATGATATTATTGTAAACATGTCAGTGATTGCATTCCCTTTAAGATGGAATTGACTGGATTTTCTGCAGCAAGACTTGAATAACAGTTGAAAAATAATGAATGTGATGTATTTTTATGCATTATTTAGCATTAAGGATTTGTAATATTGAGTATGTAGATTTATTTAACCTGGTAGCAAGATGTCTTATGTATAAATAGAGTTGACTGGACTTAAAAATGAAAGAGATGAAGATGTTTGAAGTGTGAAGAGAAAAACATTTTCAATCATCTCCACAATTTTAAGTGCAGTGTTTTCTTTTTTTTTCTTTGTCAAGTTGAGCTTTAATAAAATTTGATAAGTTATTCATTTAATTTAGTGTCTTTTTTTTTTTATCAGTTAACTTTTCTCCTTTCTAACAGTGACAGAAGATGAACTCTACCCTTTAAAAACTGAACAATTTTCCAGACTGCAGATCGCAGTTTCACAGCTGCACAAACCCAACAGGAAGTCACGAAACATTTGAACATCTTTATCTGCATATTCCTAATGATTTGTTCAGTTGAATGTTATCACGTAGCTCTATGGTACTTCCCTCCACATTGAGCGGGATGTCGTAAATCTTCTTACAGACAATAATGAGACTTCAGAGACTTTATGTATAAAACATTTTAATTATATTACAATGAGAGAATACACACAATACCTTCAAGTGTTTGCTAAAATGTAGCCAGCACCAGGTACTCGTGTACACGCGCTCGCACACACAAAACAAAACCAAAAAAAAAAAAAAAAAAGGAACTTATATAACATCTTCTGAATGTATATTACACATCCGCTAAAAAGGAACATATTCACAGGTCTCTAGCACAGAACTCTCCCTACTCTGCACAGTATGTCAGCCCAAACAAACTCTCCACCATCCTCTTCTCAACGAAACCCCAGCCAGCTCGACCTCGCTACGGCCTCTAGGTTCTTGCGGGTACTAAAGGTGAACCCTAACGTTAGTGGGACACCCGACGTAGAGTCAGAGTGTCGCTCGATACATGAAGATTGAAAATAAGGAGAAAAGACATGAAGGCTGACGTCCAGAAAAGGGGGGGCTGCTGATCTAAAGCCTACAAGTAGTTAAAGCTATCTGGAATTAAATAGAGGAATTCTTACTAATCAATCGACATGGAAGGTTTAAAAGTGACTATTTATTTGGCAGGAATAATATTTCATGGAAGTCATCGTGTCGGGTTTTTAAAAGCACTGTTGCACAGCGGGCTCGGGGAGAGGAAGGTGTCTTCAGCGTTTCTCAATTCATCTGTGTGCACAGACGTTTCTGCCTTGACCCCGCTCTCTGTGCACACTGTTCTTGGTCTGTGCCTATTTCATTCCGACACCCACCCACCCTCACTCTCTCTCTCTCTCTCTCTGTGCGTCTCTGCCTGCTGACTTCCCCAAACATCACGCTGTGCTTTTGTGTTCTTAGAAAACCCACACACTGAAGTAAATCTCTGTGCAACAGCAACATGAAAGCAAATATCAAAACCTTGTCTGCACTTGCTCTGAAGTCAATTTTAAAAAACTGAGGTCCCTCAACTCTCTGATGACTCTTAAATTACACTTTGATGTTAAAAGGTTCAATAGAGCTCATTCAACTTCTTGAGATAAATGTTTTTACCTTTTTTTTTTTGCAGCGAAGAAGAAAAAAGCGGTAAAATCTCGTGTTGCCTCTCCAAGGGGTTAATAATAAGAGCGACTGATTCAACAGTCTTAATTAACAGGTACAGTCTCTGCTTCTTCTTTTTTTTTTTTTTTTTTTTTAAAGAAAATAACTTTTTCCAAGGCACATCATTAAAATAATTTCCATAACAACTATCCATCCAGCATTCAAACAAAATGTTACCACGTCCAGTCAGTGAGTGTGTGCTATGTTCATTTTTCAATGACGCCACTGAAAAATTATAATCTCATATCTGGCCCTCGGCTCATCCCATCCACTCCATCTTTATCTTACTGGGAGGTTCTGTGCAAGAGAATAATCTTATGCCATTAACATGGTTTACTTACTCAGTTGTTCATTTGACCAACAAACTGAAAAAGGACATTTTTGCTACAAACAGTCATGTACAAATCCTTGACATGAATGTAAACTCTGGATGACAAAAAAAAAACAGCTTTTTCAAAAGAAAAAAAAAAAAAAACACATTTTTTTTTTAATCTCTAGTTCAATTTTTTTTGCCCTCCTGCAGTGTTTGGAGAGAGAGAGTGCAGATAGGAGGTAAAAAATTCATCAAAACAAAAAAAAAAAAAAAAGTCAAAAAAGAGTTGGTCACCAATAAATGCACCACAGAGTCAAAAGCAAAACCACCTGTTTGTCTTAAAAACCCTGCCCGCCCACCCTCCCCCTCAGAAAGCACAAGATGGTAATATTGCTGTGTCTCAAGAGGTCCCCTGATCAACGGGTAACACTATGTCGGGACGGACCACCGGGAGAGCGGAGGATAACACCTTAAGCTGCCATCGATTGAATTATTCTTTTATCGCTCCTCTCCCAGTGACTCCCACTGAACAAACATATAGTCGACATACAATAATAGTAAAATGACAAAAAAAAAAAAAAAACACGCTTCAAGCCCACAAGTTTTGAACCCCATTGGTGACCATTCGGGGTGACTGGAAGCTGCCATGGGAGTTCACCAGTGTGTGGTTTTAACATTTTTCCGTGACAGATGCTGCACTGGCAGACGGGCGGGCGTCAAGAGGGTGGGGAGTGCCTGGACAGGGTGTACAACAACAGCGGCTCCTCAGTAGAGACCTAAGGGGCTTTTTTTTTTTGTTTGTTTTTTTCTCCTTATATTTTCAATGAGGTCTTCTCTTCACGTGCCCTTTGCTCATGGAAGTGTTGACTGTTTTGGCATGGTTAAGGGTTGAAAAGCTTTCAACCCCGCCGGATGAGAAGAAGAAGAAGAAGATGAAGAAGAGGAAGAAGAAGAAGAAGAAGAGGGAGGATGAGATTTAAGAAGAGGGGAGGGGAGTGCGTTGGAGGGGTGACGACCTGAGTAGGGACCGAGGGTGAGGAGGTGGGAAGAGGAGGTGGGAGGGAGGGAGGTCGAAGGCTCACCAAGGCACAGAACGACAGCAGGAGAGTCACCCAAGGGAGAGGGGCCAGTGTATCAGCTCCCCTGCCCCCACTCTCCCATCAACAAGCCTGGCCTCCTGTCTGTCTCTCATATATATATATATATATATATAGATAGATATACTCACTCTTTTTTGTCTTTTCATTACAAGAGAACATTTAGGAAAATATAATACAAAATTTAATACAAGAAATATAGACTAGACTGGCTAATATCACTTTTTGCGACAAGTAGCTTCTTTTGTATGCAAGTTTTTTTGTTTTGAGTCTTTTGTAGTTTTTTTTTCTTTTTGTTTGGTCAGACCTGCCATGGTGGACTGGCCCCTTTTTTTTTTGTGAAGTGTTGGGATGCCAAGCTCTAAAGACTGCCAGAGGACTGAGGCCTTGTGATTATTAAATGGTCAGAGAGCGACAGAAGCGCCTCCTCCGTCAATAGTGACTATTGTGCATAACCTTACAGACAAGTTGGAGAGGGAAATTTCAGCAGTGCTCAGAAGCTCCAGAAAAAGCTAACGCAGAGAAAATAAGATCATTAGTCTTGTTAATTACTACCGAATGTGATTAGTTTTGCTAAAGTTAACTAAAATGAACGCCTCTACAGAGAACAAATCATTAGAGCTGGCCCTTTTTTTTATATATATATATATACTGTATATATATATTTTTCCACATTTACAGCTTTGACTTGTAATCAGGAAAAAAAAACAAAAAAAAGAACATCCACACACACATGAATACTGCGTGAAAAAGTAACAGAGCTATAGAGAAATGCAAATTCTGGATCGATGGACTCGTGAGCAAAGAGAACGAACCACTAGTGAAAAAGAAAAAGGAGGATTGCTCCTTTTCTTGCAGGTCCGCTCTCTGTAGCCGCACACTTGCCATCTACAGGGTAAAAAGGTCAAGGAAAAAGTCTCCCGCAATACCTTATGGTCCACCAGAATCGTTTTTAAAACACTCAGAGGAAGCACCCTCCTCTCGTATTTATTGCTACATCAATTCGCTACTGAGAAGGAAACACAAGATTTGAATCAATCTTTAAGGAATAGAGTTAATGTTGTGAGGCAACTCTTGTTTTCATTTGACATAGTAGTCCATCCACACCATAGGGTGGTATAGTGTAGTGGTCAGTAGTGTGGAGTAGTGGTTAGGCAACCCAACCAAAGGGAGACATGAGGGTTTGGACAGTAACTGTACATCTATATACATTCTTTCTTCTCTGCTACGGCTCTGTCACTTTTTCAGTTTGTCTTTGGCCCAAAAAGTCGGCCACATTTGGTAAACAAGATCTGACTACAAACAGAAGATTAAGATTACACATTTGCAGAGGTACTGCTACGCTTTGACACCATCCTGAAAAGTGAAAATTTAAAGGGAAAAAACGTGTTGATTCAGGTTCTTGCTGAGAGTTAGATGAGAAGATCGATACCCCACTCATGCCTGTCTGTTTGATATGAAGCTGGAGGCAGTTAGCTTAGCTTAGCATAAAGACTGGAAACAGTTGGAAACAGCTAGCTGGGCTCTGTCCAAATAAAAAAAAACTGCCTAACAACACCTCTCACTTGTTTATTTTGTCAATATAAAAAAAACCAAACAAAAATCAGCAAGTTACAGTTTCTTGATGGGGGTTATGTGGAAGTCACTGCTCCCTGCCAAACAACTCCTCATAAAACCGCAATTTTACATTTTGTTTTTTTTTTTACAGATTAAACAAATGAGACACAACACTTTCGACTTTTGAAGTGCTGGTAAGTATTTTTTCATCTTTAGACAGAACCATGCTGGCTGGTTCCCCCCCTATTTCCAAACTTTATGCTAAGCTAGACTAAACATTTCTTTGCTCCAGCTTAATATTGGCTGGACAGATATCAGAATGGTATCAATCTTCTCATCAAGCTCTCTGCAAGAAGGTCAATCAAGTGTATTTCCCAAAATGTCAAACTATTCCTTTAAGCTTACACCATGTTTCGACAGTCGAACTTTTCAGAGAATGTTCAGGGCATCTGCTAAAGCTACTTCTGTGAATCGTACTTGTGTGAAGGGAAGTTACTGTGTGATGTAAATACATTTTGAGGTCCCGGTGTTGCATGTATTGCAGAACAAACAGAAGTGTTTGTGTATTATTGCCACATGGAGATGACATGGAGCTTATATGTTGTTTTTGACCTCTCTTTAACTCACTGGCTTGGTCTTTCTCTCTTGCACACACACACACACACACACACACACACACACACACACACACACAAACAAACATTTACAAAATCCTGATTAACAAGTCAAAGCTGTCCACCACACCACAGAAGTCCCCGACATGAACCACAAATTCTACTCTGCTCTCTCTGAGCCTGCAGCAAAACACTAGGTAGGGGTTGTGAGGGCAGTGGGAGGGCAGTGGGAGGGCAGGGCGTGTCAGGAGGGGCAGGTTCAGGCAGGATACAGTAGGGTGAGGTAGGGTCAGTGGTATATAGGAAGGAGGAGGAGGAGGAGGAGGGAGGTCAGGAAGGCTTGAGTGGCATTTTAGCCCCACGGCTTCCTGGAGAGCCGGAGCCAGGATAGGAGGAACAGGTTCAGGGTGTACCGCCTTTGTGGACTGGTCTGATGTAGGTAGTGGGCGGCGCTGGAGAAGGAAAGCATGGGTGAGGGAGCTGGATCAGGCTGGGAGATGGAGGGCCGCTGCGTCTAACAGTGGTGCGGCTGCAGTCTGTGGGAATGTGTGGCTGAGTAGCTGGTGTCGCTGGAGCTGCTCTGGAGGCTGTAGTGGTCCTCCTCCTCGCCGTCGCTGATGCTGTCCACACTGTCCGCCTCGCCGGGCGTGAACTCCATACCCTCGATGTCCACCTCTGCACACACACACACACACACACACACACAAACAAAAAAAAGAAAACAACACAAGGTTATTTTCAGCACTGTTTGAAAGCAGAGCAGAAGAGAGGAAACTGTTTATTTCCACCCACCAAGTGTGGGCATGTTTATTAGGGATCCTGCTGCGCCTGTGGATTAAACCTGGATTTAGGCGGCCATTAACTCTGAACAAGCAGGCAGATCTTTGTACTCCTGCAGCTAATCCTCATCCATTGATAAACAACTGCATTTGTGTTTACCTCATTCAGGGTCAGTAAACACACGGCAACAGTCTGAACTAAGCATTGGAGGGGAGTTCGTGACACTGGTGAGCAGCAGATGCACCTCAAGCCTCAATAAACTGGATGGAGTTTCAGGACGCTGGTATTCAGATAAAAGCAGTGTTAGTGGGCAGAAATAACATGCCCGACCTTATTATTTATGTCTACAGATGAAAATGCCAAATCTACAAGCAGTACTGCACCAGTATGCAACAGCTTGACATTTCCCGCCATCGGTAGCTAAGGAGGAAAGCCAGATTTCTTTATCTGGAGTCTGAGGTGTTAACCTTTTGACTGGGGGCATCACCTGCAAACAAGGCATGAGCTAATCATGGAGCTGGCTTTTCACTTGGATCACAGTGTGGCTCAGAGTTTATCAGTGGACAGCGAGAGGAATGCAAACAGCCAAGCAGCTCACACTGACTTTACATGTGGACAAAAGCACTACCAGTGTTGCATTGTAGCGGTTATTTGCAAACAGATATAGCTTCAGGACATACAGTGTGCATGTCAAGACTAGTCTTGATATGCATAGTGTAGTTTGGCCATTATTGATTTGCATCAAATGTGGAGGTGATGCAAATTTGATTTACATTAATGTCACAGTTACATAAAGTCGTGACCATAACAATGGTCAGAGCTGTATCTGAATACCTCTAGAATTGATCTAGATGTAAATGTTGAGTTTATGTTTTACAGAATATGGTACACACATCATATGAACTCCAGAGAGTCCTATTCAGACGAGCCGTGATTATTTGAAATGTAATATATTGCGGTTAAAACTGTCCAGATTTGAGACAAATGAGGTTCTATTAACGGGTCGATCCTTGTTTTAGCGCAGCTGGTCGGCGTACCTTGCTCGGAGTCGGTGGAGATGGTGGAGCCCATGCTGTCAGTGCGGATGCGCTCCACGGATCCTGACACAGAGAGCTGCTCCAGGCGGCGTTTGAGGTAGCGGTGCTCTCTCTGCAGCTGCTCCTTCACGTTTAAAGCCTTCCTGTCCTGCTCCTCCAGCTTCTGCAGAAGACACAGAGAAATGCCCCCAAAAAAAATCAGTGTGTTTGCTGGACCCAAACAGCTCAAACTGCATACTCTTAATACTTTTTTTTTTTGTTTGTTTCATACCATTGAAATGTACACATCCATCCAAAAGGTCACGGTGAGAAATGTCTTTATGTTTCTATATCTACTTTCGCATTCGCTCACATTATTTTTTTTGCACTACCTTCCAACAGGAATCCAAAAACCTTTCATCAAGGGAACACAAAAGAAGTTACGAAAAACAAAATCCTACTGTGACCTTTCAGGGCCTCTGTAGAAAAGTCACACAGCATATAATTTAAGTATTTCTCCACCATTTGACATTCACATTCAAAAGACGCGTCACTGCTGCACACCAAATATGTCTGTTGTTCTTTTCTTTCCTACTACAGTGATTAATTCTGTAATTCTTGTTTTAGGATACACCGTCACCTTTGCCTAAATTTGGATTCATATCATAGCTTTAGATGCTGTTGCTGACGTTATTACATAAAACCACGAAAGCTTATGAAACCAGTTTTGTTTTATGTCATCTCCTGCCGACCGAGCCTCTGCCAAAGTTTCAAAAGAGAGTATTTAACAATAACAAAATTTCAAAATGTAATGGGGAAGTGGCCATATGACTGTGTGAGGGTTTGTAGGTTAGAAAGTAAAAATAAACCTAAAACTCTTGTAAAAGTTTGACTCAACATGGGTTTGGATTTTATGGACTTATTGGTATGTGAAAGTTCTCTGTGGTGAATCAAAGTGACGTCTACCGATACACGTCGTTGCCCACCCTGTGATACGGGAACACGAGAGAGAGACGACACGGTGACGAGAATGTCTGCAGCAGAGGCCCTTCTGAGCAGAGACAACATGCACGATAAACAGGAAGTGAAGGGTTAAAAACTGCCTGGATTTTCCACCGACCACACTGTGACTGCTGTTGCAGCTTGTAAACAGCGAGATCTGTTCCCATATGTGCAGCTCATCTTCTACAAATTAAGAATCCAAAAATGTTCTGCAAGTGCTGATGTTTGAAGTTTTATAAGCTCTTCTGTGTCACTGGTCCTCTTGCTGATGCATGTTTTTTTTTTTTTTTTTTTTTAAAAAGTGTCTTACACGTCCTATTGTCTGTGTGTGTGTGTGAGCTGCAACAGGAGGGGGCCTTAAACAAACTTCCAATTATCTCCTTCACATATCTGAAGATCAGCCACCAAATGTGCTGCTTGTTCCACTCTGCTGAATCATTTGTTTAGAGGTTTCAGTCTTGGGGAGATTTTATTTCTGTCAGATCCTGAACTGCTCTGATTGAAAGATTAGAAAACGACATACCACTTAAAGAAGGCGAAAAGGAAAAAGTGTAATTTACCAAAGCCTAAGGTGACGTCTTCAAATCGCTTGTTTTGTCTGGTAAACAGTTCAAAACCTCCAGATATTTAATTTACGATGTGGAGAGCAACTATTCCTCGTACTTAACAAGTCGGAACCGAGCGGTCTAACACCACCCACGGCCGTTAGATGCTGGCTCCAAGAGAAGAGGAGATAGCGCCGACCGCAGGAATTTCAAACGGCTCTAATGTAAACCAAAGGGTAACTGTGTCGCTGCGTCCATCTTTATATACAGTCTACGGTTGCAAATGTTTGGCTTTTTTTTTTTTTTTGCTCGATAAACATCTAACAATTAAAGCAATTATCCAAATTGTTGTGAATACAGTACGTGTCTGGCATTCTGTGTGAGGCTGTGTGTGTGTGTGTGTGTTTTTTTTTTAGTACCTTGATGTGCATCTTGGCCCTTTTCAGCAGGCTCAGTGTGGTGTGTCTCGTGCTGTCTGGACCCAAAGGCACCAGCTTCTTCAACTGCTCCAAGTACAGCCGTAGTTTGGCACGTCTGTAAACACACAGGACATAGGGTGAGTCAGCAAGCATCCACCGGCAGAAGAGAGAGAGACGACACCTACACAAACAAACTGAAAAGAGCTTATCTACATGTCCCTGAAGGACAGAAACAAATCATACTCTTTCTTTGTATACTGTGAGTTTTATGTCATACTTCAGGGAGAATGGTGACTAAATACTACATGATCAAGGTTGGTTTCAGTTCTGATTTTTGGACTTGACCGTGAAAGACAAAGGACTGAGGAGTCTTGCTGTTTTCAAGCGCTAAAATGCTTGCAGAGGCTCCAGCAAACCACTTTCAGATTCCTGTGTTAAACTGAGAATAGCTACGCCCGTTGATGACATCCGACCAGAAATTCAACCAACCAATCAGCCCAAAGCCAGAGTTCATGTGTGCACCCCAACGTTTATGTCTTTCCTCATCAACAAGAGCTTTTCATACTGTACACCCACATGTGACACACATTAAACTGACTTTTTCTGTTCACACGATATCCCTCTATCCTTTTTTTTTTTTTTTTTAATTTTTTTTTAGCTTGTGGTTTTCTTTGTTTGACTCACAAAAACGTGCTTTTGATGCACGAAACCACCTGCACGAGATACATTTGCAGAACCGTAGAATGACACACTGACCTCCTCGCTGTCCGTGACGGACTGACTGACGGACAAAATGGCAACGCGGTTGTGCCCTGCTAAAGGGAGACTCCTTAAAGCCACGGTCTCCGGGAGCAAAAGATCATTATTGAGCAAAATGACAGCTATGAGAGGTTTCTCATCTGTTCTGGTCACTGTTGGCTGAACTCAAGATGCAAACCGTGGCCCCAGAAAACCCTGCATCCTTGCCAAAAGCCCTACAGGCCAACAACCCCAGATCCACGAGTAAACAGCTCGCTGGATGCAGCATGTGGATATTCAATTCAGTGACAGTGACGACAAAGCAAAGTTAATCTCTGCGCGGACACGGACTGACTGTGCGGATATTGTATATTATGTCAAAGGACTGCCTTTTATTCACAACATTTTTATCAGTAGATTACCTCCCCTCTCTGTCCTTGGTCCATTCAGATTTGCTCATAAAGGCCTTTCAAGCCTCCATTAGTCAAGCTAGTGCATGAACCATTTCTTTGTTCTGAGCTAGCCTTCCCCCCTTTTCTCCCGTTCCTTTGGCTAACTCCAGCAGAACGGTAAACAAACTCCAACAATGTGAGGTCTCCGCTGGCCATTGCTGCAACTACAATAAACCTAATCAGAGAAATGAAGCTTTCTGGGGCCGACTGCAGAGCTGAGCACACAGGAGACCACAGCTAGAGCACAAGAATACACACTCTTTACATATGCACACACACACACACACACACACACACACACACATACACAGAGTTTTCCCTGTTTCTTTTTCAGGAAGGGCGTCGCCTATGTTTTTCACATAGAGTAAGACCCTCTCAGTAGCCCCGTCTGTTTCATTTAGAGGTCAGCCAGAGACGGCCAGTGGGCAACAAGAGGGTCTCGGGGACTTAACATAATAATCCAAAGTCTTAAATGATAATTGCGTTTTTAATTTTTAGGGATTTGATTGTAGCTTTTTATAAAAATGCACTGGATTTTTAGATTATGCCCTTCAAAACCATCTCTACCTCTCTACAGGTGCACACAAGCGTTCCCAAAAAAAAAAAAGGGCGTGTGAAAGTGCTCCAGTTCTTTTATTTCCTCTTCTCCCAGGGGGTGCTTCCACCTCCCCCCACCCCCCCACCCCCACCCCATCCGCTGAACCCCTCCACCCCACTGCTCCACCCTGCCAACACCAACACACCCTCGTCCCACTGGAAAACAAGTGTCTTCTGAGGACAGGGGTGGGGGCCCACCTCCAACCTGCCCCAGTCACGGCCACATGAAGCACTTGGACTCAAGCCAGGGGAAGCAGGCAGGAAGGAGCTGGGGGTCTGCAGCGGGGGGTGGGGGAGAGGGATGTTTTTTTGGAAGGGAGTGGGGTCCGAGCAAGTGGATGACTTTCTCTTGGGTTGAAAAAAGGGCTCTTTGAGTGCAGTGTGCTCAGCTGCACTAGGCAGCGCTCCACACACATCATCCAAAGGGTAACTTGAGCCAATGGGCAACCATCTTGCACCCCCCCCCCCCCCCCCCCCCCCGACTCTCCCTCTCTTCTAATGAAAAACAAAAACAAGGCGTTCCCCTTGACTGCCCAACCCCCCCCCCCCCCCCCCCCTCCAAGAAACCTCTGGTGTTTTTATGGACTTATTCATCACAGGCCCCACCTGTACGCTCACCACATATTTTACCTGGCATGCAAAGGGTAGAAATGTGCACAGATGCGCTTTCACCATCACTGTTCCACATAAAAATAAAATGAATGTCTGCCCTGTTTGGTATTCAAGCTGTCAGATATAACTTCTAAATCAAAAGCAGACATCGAGCCACTCAACGACCGTGTTAGACACTGTGTGGTGACCTGGAGACAAAACCGTACACGCGTTTTCTAGAGTTGCACAAAACGAAAGTCTTTCTGGGACAATGATAAGAATCATAAAATATATAATGGGATATAAATGTCATTCCCTGCAGTTGTTCTGTGATGTATTTTGGGAACACTGAGGGCTCGTGGCCAGCAGAAAAGCTGATTATTTACATGAATCAAGATGCAAAACAAGGAATCTAATCGCTTAAACACGGTAACATTAGTGTACAAAAGCAATCTTTCCATAAGGTCCATTTAGTAGCTGCTCTGGAGCTTTCGATCCTATCACATGATCCTCATCAACAGATGGAGTTTGCCCGGTTGTCATGGAATTGTGGATGTTCGAATTTCCATTTTCTAATGAGTTCAAGGTTCTTGTTTTCCATGTTGGCTTTAAAAGTTTGAAATGACTGACAGCTCCAGAACTTCTACTAAATAGACCTTGTGGTGAAATTGTGTTATCGACTACTGTGTCCAGAGTCCAAGACTGAACTTTCGATTTCAATAGAACAACTAGATATGAGAGTGTATACATATCTTGATCTTGTTACCCTGATATCTGATATCTATCTATTTGTTAATTCTTTTCTATTGGGGTCACATGTTATCAGTTTCACATGTATGACTCAAACTGAATTAACGTATTAAAAAAGAACTATTTGCATCCTCAGTGACACATTTTACTTCCTACATCCCAGCTGTAGTTTTGGCTTCATGTCAAACTTGCTCATTCTTTTAATTTTGATAACAATCCACTAAGTATTTCTGTCTCGTGGGCTGCAACAGGTCTGGGCAGAGTCTCTTTGCACTACATGTGTCTTTCTTCTATCTGTCCTTATTGTGTTTCTGCGTCATCTTTCTGATGCATATCAGTGGGACAGGACCTGGTTAAACCTGGCAGTGTGTCCCTGACAGCTCCCTCCCAGCAGCACGTGTTCCCCCGCCGCGAGACACACTCGCTATTTTTCTTCAAGAGCGCACAGACGATTTGGAGCGGAGCAGGACCCTCCCTCCCTCACGTCTGTTATTCCTGAGCCAAGCCCTGGTCACGCAATGTTTATCAGATTGACTCAAACAGCCATGCAAAGTGTGGCACCAGATGAATGTTGTGTCCATGGAGGAGAGAAGACAGTTTGCACCGACTGGTCCACACGGTTCTGAATCACATCAAATTTTCCAATTTGTCTGGCTTTGAAAATAGGACGGTCTTTGATATTCCGCTCATGAATAGTGTCACAGTGAGAGAGTAGTTGCGGTGGTGTCACATAAGGGTTTGCAGTGCAAGCAGATTTCTGGTTTGTTTGTATCAAACATTGTGCAAAAAGTCAAGGTTTCATGCACGGCGCACACAATACTCACAGGCTGTTTTCAATATTCAAATGATCTCATTTTAAAGCAAACTTCTAAAGAATAGTTAAAAGCTAATTTCCTGCATTATTATGGCAGCATTTTCACACTGCAAAGCTTTTTGTGGAAATTGCAAAGCTGCAAAAAAACGAAATGCCCTGCAATTTTTCTGCATTTGAGGGTTCAATAGTAAATCTGCAATTTGATTTGCATGGAGTCATGTCTGCAGGGAAATGACCACCTGACCGTTCTCACGTGCAGAGTACCACGGGATGATTTGTGTCTGATCTCTGGCCTTCCCTCCCCCCTCCTCTTCCCTCTCCATCAGGGGCTCGGTGCCAAAACAAAGCGAAGGGGGAAAAAAAGGAACTTTTGCTCAGAAAGCTGCACACTGCTGAAACTAGAACAAGCTATTTAAACTGCTGACTTATGCTCCAAGGTTACTGAGTACACACCAGGCCTTTCTCACAGATCTGCTCACACTTTGGGCCTTGGAGGGAGAACAACCGTGAAATATCTTGTTTTGCTGCTTAAATCAAAGGCAAGCTGTGTGTCTGTGGCCGCCTGTGTATGTCTGACTGATGCATACTGAAAGATATTTACATACGCCGCACCAGAGGATGAACACGATCGGTTTCACAGTGTCCACACACACTCATGATGGTTTGTCCTGGAGACGACAGCGTGCCCCCGGACTGTCCAGCGCTGTGGGATCGGGGATCTATCGGCACACAAAGCGCTGCAGGGCCTGAGAAGGCGAGCCAGTGCAAACAACGGGCCTTCACCCCTCACTCACTGCACTGTTTAATGAGCTCGCTGCAGCCCAGCGCATTCCTCCACCCATACGCACAGGACCGAGTGGCTCGCCTGGCTCGGAGCCAAACTCGCTAAACTAAGGTCAAAGGTCATCAGAAACACCACTGCAATGTTTCCTCTCACTGCTAGAGTTGACTCGGTTAGTCCCTGTTGGGTTTAAATAAAAGAAAATGCAATACCGTTCCTCTGGTGTTGTTTTGACTTGAGCCCACAAGACATCGACATTTAGGATGCACGGCCTAGTCGGCTCATATTGAATGTTTATTGAATAATTTAATATCAAACTTGGTTATGTCTCTAAAAAAAGGGCATCCGGTCTGTGTTTTTAAAGAACTAAGTAATAATCACATTAGTCTCACAAAGTTATTTGGGAAAACTGCAAAATCACTAAAAAAGAAGTCTGACAGAGGCAAAGAGCACAAACAGCCAGATGATCAAACAGGTTTTAAAACCCATATTTGAAGAAGAAAAAGTAGGCAAACAGTAAAATTATGACTTGGACTGTCAGTTGTAAAGATCTATCACAGTTTAATGATTCAAATTTAACCGACCTCGGTGTACTTCTTCTATTTCGTGCATTGCGCACACAGGTAGACAACTTTTGGTTTCACCTTAAAAAGAAGTGGTTAACTAATCTAATAATCTGTCTGACCTTGTTTACAACTTGTCTGATTGTGTGACTGCACATGTCAAAACTTTGCTGTAGCATGGTTGCCATGTTCCCAGATCTCAGCAAATACCAGAACTATCTAACTTTGACTAACTGAGTTTCTTACTATCCCTTAAAAAACTTTTGTGGCAAAATAATTCAAAGCATCATTTTTTTTTCTTATCTTTTGAGCAGTATACAAAAAAATATTCCAAAACTTTTCCAAAGTTTTCAAAACCTTTCTGCATCTGGTCCTGTGTTTACGGCGTGTCTCTTTATGTGGAGTGAAAGTGGGGGCTGCGTCGCGTGAGTGTGGATCACCGCGGTGCGGTGGTGGAATTTGGGGTTGCCATTGGAGTGACTCCACATCTGGCTGGCAGGTTCCTGGGGAGTACGATGCAGATGGAGGGAGGGAGGGAGGCTCGAGGTGGTGAGGGACCCTACCCAGGGGCCAGCCGACAAACACACATACACACACACACACACTGGATCTCTCAGCAGCCCCTCATCAGTCTCCCTGTCACCCTCTAGCCCTGCCCTGAACATGTTTACATTTAACAGAGATCTGATGCGCCGCCTCTGAAAAACAAGAGGGTAGAAAAATAAGACGGCGCTGAGGCAGCTCATGTGAAACTGGCAGAGTGGTTTGCCACGCTGCCCACGCCAGCGAGACAAAAAGAGACACACACACACACACACATAAACAGTGAGACGAAGGGAGACACGAGAGTCTTTTATCATGCAGTCATCTGGGACGAGCTGTATTTGTTTTCTGTCGTCGAGGATGCCGCACCCACCCACTGTGTGCAGTGACAACTGCGAGGCGAGACAGACGGATACAAGTCCCCCATAAACACATTCTCCTGACGGCAGGAACATTGAGCTCGCTCTCACATGACTCTGCTCTGACACGCAAGCAGCAAACAGAAACTTGAATACTCCAAAACAGCAGTGCACACAGAGGGAGGGGCCTAATTACTTCACTTACTCGTAGAATTACACCAAAGAAAAGGCCCTGCATACTTTTCTGGTGATTAAACAACAGGAAACTGAAGAATTAGGCAGTTTGTTGTTCACTCGTCGTAGTAGTATTTCTACAAAGCAAACTGGAATTTCCACTGGGCGTGCTTGGGAATGCCTTCTAATTAGATTCATTTGATTTTTTTGTGTGTGTGTGTGTGTGTGTGTGTGTGTGTGTGTGTGTAGTGAAACAATCCCCTGTGCGAATGTGGATCATTACAAATTCCCTTCCTCAGCACCGGCAGCTTACACTGGTGTTAACAGAAAAACAGATGTCAAATAGAATTTAAAGAGGAGAGCGTGTGAGCAAACAGATAGAGGGGGAAGCTAAAGAAAAGGTTTCCCTGTGCATCTCTGAATCATCTCAACACAATGTCAAATGACAGACCTGGACATTAATTGCCTTCCGCTGCGTGCGTTTGAAAAGTACATGTGCAAATGTTGGACTAGACTTGCAGAGACAAGTTCAGTGAGCTCAATAAACACATTCCCCCTGACACGGAGGGCTCTGGTTTTATAAGGAATCCTTGTCAATGATTAACACGCAGGACTCCAGTGGCATGAGAGGAGATCTCAGCTTCCATGTTGACTGTAAAAGTTGTTGTTTACTTTGGAGGGGAGGGTTTTAGAACAGCGGGGCGGGGTCCATCCTGGGGGTCTGGAGCCACTTATAGGGGTCGTAAGATAAATCTGAGGAGTCCAGAGATGATAACATAACAAAATTATGCTTATTTTTTTTCCAGCCTTTCCTCAATATTTTGCTTTTTCCCTGTCAATTGCAGGATGTTTATACCTCATCGAGATGTTTTTTTAAATAAAAACCAAAGGGAAAAAGCAGTCTTTAGTTGACCGAGTCACCACCTGTAGGATCCTGCAACCCGTGACAAGCAGTTATTTTAGCCAAAACGGTTGAGAACTACTGTTCGGAATAAAGGAGAGACAAAAATAGATTGATTTATGACAGAATGCCTGCAGCTCTAAACCAATCTATCAATGCATAATCAAAGAAATATTTGCTTGTTTGCCAAAAAAACAGGCGTCGCTGAATGAGCATGAAGCTGCGGAGCATTCTAGTAATACTCGGTCTGCTAGTTTTGTGACCCCCATCCACCCACACACTCTCCCCCTGAAACTGCCTCTGTTACTTAACTCTGCATTCCAGCATATGTGTGCATACTCTGCTGACCTGAATTTCAGGCTGCCTGCTCGACACACAGAGCAGCCACGTCCTACGTTGCCTCCAGTCCCTCCCTTCGGCAACGCTCAAGAATGTCTTTGCCTCCTCCTCCTTCTCCCTCTCCTCCTAAGAAGAGTCTATCCGCAGTCGTGCAGACCTACACGACACACCCACTTTACTACATTACACGCCCGATTTATTACATGACACCCCCCCCCCCCAATGTTGTCACTGTAACAGCCTGCTACATGACACACACACCCCTAACCCTAATCCTAACCCTAACCCTAACCCTAATCCTAACCCTAATCCTAACCCTAACCCTAACCCTAATCCTAACCCTAATCCTAACCCTAACCCTAACCCTAATCCTAACCCTAACCCTAACCCTAACCCTAACCATCTCCCTGCTCTTGCCTAAACCTATCCAAGTGTGTGTGTCATGTAGTAAAGTGGATGTGTCCTTTTAATTGTTTTTCCGTGCTCTTGCCCCAAACCTACGCCTGCACCTATAAGGCGATATAATATATATCGGGTGACAACAAAAAAATGTCTATCGTTTCATGTTATGCTCTATCGTTTATTTCGTTGTGTCGCAAATTTTTAGGCCGATATTTTTTGTCACTCAGACGACGTTTTGTGTTCTTCCGCCCGGCGCAGATGCAGGCAGGAAATTTGCATGAAAGCAACACAAACAAACATGGAGGAGAGTGAACGCGACACAGAATTCCAAACAGGAGAAGGCGAGCGAGGATCAGCCGAGACAAAACGAGGGGCTAGTACCTAAAAGAGGGGCTATTTCTGTCACATGGATGTGGTTTGGGTATCAAAAGTCTGACATGGACAGAAAACCGTACTTTGCAAATTATGCCACAGATTTCTTCACTGAATTTACAGAAAATGTGTTATATCGCGATATGTATCGTTATCTGGATATGAAATGACCTATATCGGGATATGGGATTTTGGTGATATGGCGCAGCCCTACCTGCACCTTGTTAAAGGGCATCCTACACTGTTGTTTTTATGAGCATCAGCTGCTTTGCGGCAGTCGACCAAGTTTACTGACACAGAAACGTGGTGTACCCTGCAGTGGCGACACCTGAGAGGGAGCAGTTACGTTCTCACCTAAATGTAGGTCTACAGCGGTCGCGTTCACATGCTCAAATGTCTCAGCGAGTGTACAAAAAAAAGCCCAAAAAACATCATCTGCAGCACAGGCCTTATGCAAACAGCTACTCTGTGACCACGGCCGGGCTTGACCTGAGTGAACCGGAGAGCTTCTCAGCACCCGGTGACCTTACGGCAGAGAAATTCCACATGTGACCTCGTCTGCTTGACCTCCAGCTGTAGCCTGTTTCTTATTCTTTGTCCACATAAAGACTCTGCTTTTTCAACACCGCATTTATAACCCAGACTGTCCCGAGGCTACATCCACAGACTTTAGTAAATGTGTAAGTATTTGGACGAATCCAGTGCATCCTAAGGCTGGGCAATATGACAAAATATATCAGGAGATGACAGAATATGTAAACCATCACAGATTATACAGGTTACATATCCCTTTAATATCTCCGGTTGTATTACTCCACTGCAGGCAATGTTGCTAACCAATAAGCAGGACTACTATGACTACAAAAAGTCGACTACTACCACTTGATTTTTCTTGTATTTAATTCACAAACACAGATATTCCCATCTAGATATTTTGTCTACAAACGATTGCTTAATTGACTTTCCAGAAAAATCACTTCATCACAAAATGCATACATTTAAAGCTGAAGCAACTAGTCTATTAATTGATTAGCGAAAACTTAATAAGCAACTAGTTTGATCATCTATAAATTGTTTAAGTCACTTTTAAAGCACCTTTGGCTCTGGGAAATTTTGAACATTTGGACCTCTGACGCTATTTTACGGCCTTTTATAGACCAACAAAGAAATTAAGTAAGTAAGTGGTAATGAAAATAATCATTTTATATTGCAATATAAATTTACATGGTCACTGATAGAAGATTTATCTAGATCTATATCAGCCTGATGTCAACTGTAACATGAGGTCAACCTGGTTGAATGTATTCAAATTGCGACATGTGCCTTAATGACTCCACCAATGCTAAGTACATAATTCATTGCTCTGGTTTATCATCTGCCCACGCAAGCCTAATGAGTCCAGGTCACCACACACTCGTGAGGAATGTATCTGACAGTGTGACATTTGAGGAAGTTAAGTACAAAAGCCACGTGCAAACATGTGAGCCACACAAATGCCACACCATAACCAAAACAACATTGAATATGGAAAGTTGCCTCTCTTTTGTTGATGAAGCTGCCTGTAAGAGGGGGGGGGGGGGGGGGGGTAGATTTTTAAAATCAAGTCGTGGACATTAAATGACCTCAATCTTAACTGCGATCATGATCGTTGTGCGGTTTACAAGCCACATTAAAATGCAGATTAGCAGGATTAACAGGCCCATCAAAGCCCGACGCCCTCCACATAAACTCACTGTCACAAAGAAGATTTATACCTCAAAAGAAGAGAAACGGGCACAAATGAGTTTTGGCAGGAGGACCGGTAAAGAGTGATAAAGGCCCTCTGTGAGAAGGGAGAGCGGCTCTCCTCCTTACTGCCTCAGGTTTCTGCTGACTCAGACACTTTTAGGGGGCGAAATGGAGCGCCAGAATGAGGAGAGGGAGGGACGGAGGGAGGGGAGGGGGAAAAAAGATAACAGAAAAAACAGATGTGGTCTCTGGAGAGAGAGGGAGACAAAGAGTAGAAGGCAGGGAGGTGAAGTAACAGGGCAGTGGACGGCTCTCCCTCCCATCCAATAACTCAAAAAGCTCAGCGAGGTGCCCGGCCCAGCCTATAGACACACACACACACACACACACACACACACACACACACACACACACACATACACACAGGCCAGCTTCACTCAAGGGGAAAGAGCTCCTTAAAGTCAAATAAGTCATTTATCACAGCTGGGAGTGGAAGACACTGGGAGAGTAAATTTAATTAGAGAGACGATTAGACCGTGACAAACTGAGTGCCGGCTTCTGTGTTCATAAAGTGCATGTAAGTTTAGAGTTCAGTTCAACAGGTGTTGCTGCACATTGTCTGCAGCGGGTTATACTGTATGTTTTCAGAGAACCGTACTTGTGGGAAGACCAGTTCAACCTCTGAGCATCACTCTGTCTGTGTCATCTCAGAATTGAAACCGAGAGAATCTGACCTGCCATGGGTGGTGTCTGTGTCTGAAGAGTTAAATATAGAGCTGTAAATCCTTTTTTTCAATTGAGGGAAGCAGAACAAACAGATACTCTGCTTTACACGACCGGACTCTGATTTCCCGTAAACAGGTGATACATGGGAAAACAAAACGTCTGAAGTTTCGCAACGTCTTGGTGTTGCTAGAAAAGGAAACTTGTGGCGCAGATGAGTCGTCATAGGCGTGATCAAGAGCGGTTGAAGTCAGAAATGTGGAAGGAAGCAATGCCAGAGGAGACCAACCACACAGTAGCATTTGGTTTCACAGAAACGTCAAGCTGATGCTCTACAGCTCTGGCCTGTGCCAGTAATGCAATGACAGGAAAAAAAAAAAAAAGTAGCAGAGTCACCCTCGAGATGGTCTTTACAGAGCTGTCATGGCTGCACTCGGGCTGCAGCAGATAAGCAGGTTGCGTCACGACAGACGACCCTGTGAGACGCTGCTGGCACCCACCCACTCTGATAACGGGACACAAATATATGCAGGGTGCCTTCTGAACAGCGGCCAAGACAGCCGTCGGTTTCATAAGAGATACCTAGCATGCATAAGATCACTACGCATTGCCAGAGAGTCTGATGTCCACAGAAACATATCAGAAAGCTGTCACATTAGACACTGACACCGCCTTAAATTTGACTTTCAAGACTATTTACTTATTTTTATTTATTAATATCTTTGATCAGATAGTTCCTGATTTAAATTTCTGATAAAAAATAAATAAATTTACCACTTTTAGACTATTTTTAGGCAAAGTTCATGAACTCCTGCTTTGTTTTTAGACAACATTTATCATTTGATAATTTTGGCTTCTTCTGTTAAATGAAAAAAAGTATTTTCCAAAATAAAGTATCCAAAAAAATGCACAATTTTGGCATTCAAACTGAACAGATATAAAAACTCGCAAGATAACACTACTAAACAACTATTTGACTACTCACAATAAATCGAATGCCTTCCAGCATTTAAACCAGACATTCATCAGTCACCTAGTCTACCTCGTGAACATACAGTACAAGGATGGCTTTGTTGTACCAGCGTGAACCAAACACACCGACACATGACCAAACAAAGACAGTGAGTCAGGCCTGAAACAACAGCAGCACCTCCCTGGAGTGGCGTCCGAGGGCGTGATGGAGGTCTGGCTTTAGGAAACCATACTGGGACTGGCGCAGATTAAACTCTGAGCCGATGATCTGAACTGGTCATACAGTCATTGAACTGGTTGAACAGGACAGCTGAAGGCTTGTGGTTTTCTCATGAATCGACAGCAGACAGCCAGAGATCAAGCAGGGACGCTGAAAATGATTCATTTCTATATGAGTTTTTTTTATCAGTGAGACTCCCACTAATCATATCTTTTTCTAGATCTTTTATCTATAAAATGTGAAAAACAAGTGAAAAATGTTCATCACAACATACCGCAAGCCCACGATGATTGCTTGGTTTGTCCGACCAACAGTCTAAACCACAAAGACATTCAATTCACAACAATATAAAACAGAGAAATACAGCAAACCCTCACATTTGAGAACCTGGAACCAGTAAATGATAGGTGCTTCACACCTTCATACCCTGTAAAATAATTGTTCCAAAGAATGAAGTTTTAACACCTGCACGTTGGTGTAATGACCATGTAATTTGAGGCCGCAGGTCCAGACAGGGATTGAATCAGGATGCATTCTGTTCCTAATGATACCTCGTCACGCAAAACAGTCACGGATTAAAAAAAAAGGAAAAAAAAAAAAGCGGGAAAGTACTTTTAAATACAGAATAATGCGTTACTTGTCAACAAGGATGGTGTAGTGTGACTTACAGAGCGTTTCAACATAATTTCCTCTCTTTAAACCCTTACATCATCACCAAAACATTAGTGAATAAGTAAAATAACTCATGTTTTCATGTTCATGATTTTTTTAGAAACATGTGGCCGTAGTGATGACAAGGGAAGTGAGTAAACTGATTTTGGAACTCTTTACTGGCACTTGTGTTTCTCATTTTGACTGGACAACACTTCTTTTCTAGCTAACCACACCCCGTCATCGGACATGAGGTAACCGTGGTGTTTCAACACCTGCAGCGTAATCAGCCGGGGCCTTCGCTGTCTGTCAGGTCAGAGAGGAATATGTCCTTACATGTTTTCACGCCGCTCTACACACATCCATTACTCACTCCCAGACATGTGACTGGCAAACCCTAATCCCTCGACGTGGGTGACAGTGTGTCACGCACATGCAGCCAAACACACCCATTTCTGCCTCTGCTTACATGCTGAAAGTCACATCAGCTGTTTCTTAAATCCTCTCGGGCAGGCGTTTGTTTTTTATATATATGCAGCAGTTCGGGGGGGGGGGGGGTGACATTGAGGCCGCAAAAAACAATTATAAAACTGTTTTACAACTTCCACCGAACATTCTTCTCCAAAGAATCTAGGCTTTGTTGTATCAAAGAAGAAATTTTGCTTCCTGACCAGAGATCCCTGATCTGTGAAGTCACGTCCCCTGTTGGTGAAGTCAAAACAAAGCAAAAGCAGACATCTGTGTCTTCGGTGAGCGAGGATATCACATCACCACGAGCCCAGCGCTGTACTCCGCAGGGAGGAGGAGAAGAAGAAAAAGTTAAAAAAAAAAAAAAACTGTTTGTGAGCTAGAGTGAGAGATGCATGCCGGGAGGAGAGAGAGGAATCGTTTCTATATGAGTCTGTGGGTTTCTCAGTTTTGGAGAAATGACAGGCGAGGGGCCAGATTCGCCACGCCTCTGTTCACAGTGTCAGTCTGGGCGAGATTATCGCATTACTGACAAGATTCTCTCTCCATACAAGGTAACAAGTTTCATCCGTGAAATAGAGACAGATCTAATCAACATGAAGGTGCTCTTTGAAATCAGCCTATTATCCGTTTTCAGACACGAGGAATTAATCGATTAAATCTCTGCCTCTTTGAAGATGACCTCTGATCCGATCTGCAACTCTGGTTACTTTTGAATGAGGTGAAAATATTTCACCTCTTTTACCTGTAGCCGGCCAATCTCTTCACTTTGTATGTTAGGAACTCAAGGGTGTGCGGGGCTAAAGACACGCGAACAGATCAGACAAACATGATAGACAGGGGCGGGGTAAGATGTCACCTTACCTGTGTTTCTCCAGCTCATTGTGCGACGATCTGAAAAGGCAAACAGACAAAAGACAAGGGTGACTGTCGGGGCAGAGAGCGCTGAAATCAAAAACACTACACAGACTTCAAATGACATGACGTGAGAGTTTGGATCTAAATGCAAGACAGATGACAGCGAGAAGTGTGGAGCAAAATGCCAAATAACAGTAGAACATTTGGAAAATAATGCTGCTTTTTCTTTTATTTCTGCCTCCAGGTGGCTCTGGGTTTTTTTTTGAATGTTAGAATGGCTGTACTGTTAAATTTCACCGATTATAATACTCAAAAACAGGCCTTGTGTGTTGCATAGTCATGCTGATTTGCAGTGGAACTAAAGGCACAAACAAGCAATGTAAAGGCGTGTTTACACATTCTGGTAATAGTCGGTCTAATTCTGAAAATCTTTTTCCATCTCTGTGTGACATCTGTCAAAGTGCGTGCAGCAGAGGGCAAAAAATGGCCCTGAGAGAGAGAGAGAGAGAGAGAGAGAGAGAGCGAGAGAAAGAGAAAGAGTATCTGTGACTCCCCCCCTCCCCCTCCTCCTCCTCTCCACCCTCTCCCACACACATACAAACAGCATGCATACACTGCTGTTGTTGCTGCACGCTGGCTGAACAGCAGTGTGGACATGGATAAAAACACACTCAGACGTCTGGAGGCCTAGACGCTGCAGAATTCCTCAGCGTGTGGGCTATTCCGAGGAGAGCCCTATTATGATGTGCAGCCGGGAGCAGCGAGGGCACTGCAGTCCATCTGAAACAGGCCCTCTGTTCATGAGACCGTCATGGATACCGCGGCAATAAAAACAAAAACAGCGACAACAAAGGGCCAGACTGACAACAAGCCTTTTCAGATTTTCCGCTGTTCGAGAGCCCTTGTGCTTGTGAAGCAGTGGTTCCCACAGCTGTGCCGAGGAGGCCGAGGCGCCTGGAAGACGACGCTGCTCGCTGCACCAAAAAAAAGGGGTTACAGTTGCTCGCGCAACTGGGATAAAGTGGCACAAAATCACCCCAGAAGCAGCAGGATGGTTGCACCGCTCCTGATAACCTGATCCGAACCTGGCAACTCCTTTTTTTCAAAAAGGGCCGACAAAGGGCTTTACTCCATCATGGAGGAAGTGAAGCTATTCAAACCTGCACAAATTGGGGAAACGTCTCAGTCAAAGCAAAGGGCATGACCAGGAAATCATATAGTACTGTAGAGGAAGGGAACGCTCACGGACCTGTAATAACAGCAGGTTAACACACACACCTTTACATGATATGTAAAAGAATGGTGTGTCATGCAAAGGACTTTGTGTCATAAACTCAGCACTGGTGATCAAAGGCCTGTAAATTAGTCTTATATCAGCTTTTTATGGGATGTAAAACTGCCTGAGCTCATCCCCAAAGCACCCTGGGTATATTTTCCCACATTCACACGGTGGATTTCAGGGTAGCGAAAGAAGTCGAGCTACTTCTTCTCATCTGAGTTATTTATATTAATTTCAGGCATGAAGCCTGGCGAGCTGGTGTTTGTCACAGTGCGTATGTGTTTGTCTGTTTGAGAAACCACACCCACACACTTGCAAATAATTGTGTCAGGCCATCAGACACTGTATCGGAGGAATGTAAAAGTGGCTGGAATCTCGTTTGAGTAGACACCACACAAAACTACACGCCTTAAAAAGGGATTGTGACAGTGCAATTATGACAGAGACACCACATGATGATGTACGCGCAGTGACGTAACTCTTACACTCACTGCTCAGGAAATCGGGCCTCGATGTGCTTCCCTGAACTAATATTAGCCAACAGGAAATTTGATCTTTTCATCAGGTTTTGATGCACTAGTGTTATTCGGATCAACGCCAGGCAGATCCATTTAGGAAGTTCATAGACAACAACCAACTACAACCAACCCTGCAATTATTTGCATGTTGTGTGAATGTAAAAATCCCCAAACTGGAATCATATGACGTCAAAGGGGATTCCTGATTAGGGCGTGTCCCAAAACGATTCAATCATTTTAAACACAGTGGGCCAATTCTGTGTCATTGACGACCCACCTGCTCAACAGGCCTTTAATTTCAAGAATTTTTGTATTAAATATTAACCTACTGACATTTAAATGACCTTTAACCAGCAATCCAGCTATTCCATGAAGAGAGAAAGCAACAGAGCACAACAGAACCGAAAGCGAAACTTCAATTTATTTACTTAAGTAATCTTAGTCCGTGTAAGTACAGTCAGGTGTTACGCAGTATTTGGTGACCCATCAGATTCTGTGACCTACCCTGATAATCTTACCTTAACCTTAACCATCACCTCCCTCCTCATCGCTAAACCTAAACCAACCTAACCGACACTGCGGGTCACAGAATCCGATGGCTCAACAAATACAGTCTCAGTGTCTAGTTGCAGACAGCATGAATGGGGTCAAATGTGCATTAATGAGAGTTTCAGGATTAGAGAATGAAAAACAATCAATATTCTGATCAGAAGCTTCAATCTGCTATGTGTCAACCGTCATGAACTCTGTGTGTGTGTGTGTGTGTGTGTGTCTGTGAGTGTGAGAGAGAGAGAGAGAGAGAGAGGGCGAGAAAGTGGGCTGACATGGGACATTTACTTTCATTTAACCTCTTAACCACAAAAAAGGCTTTTCAAAGCTTTGCACAGGTGAAAGCATGATAGCCGTGTGAGACTGTGTGCGGATATGAAAGATTATGTGCATGTTTTTTGTCGGCATGGGAAAGGTTTGGTGTGTGGGTGTGTGTGTGTGTGCGTGTGTGTGTGTGTGACATACATATAGACAGATAGACATATGTAAATATACGTGTACTTACCATATTCTACTTACTGCCAACATCTCATGTTGTTTTTTTTTTGTTTGTTTGATTTTAAGCTGTTATTTATAGACTAACAGCTGACTAATCTCTTAATTTTACTATCAGTAGATTAACACTTGCATTGCATTTGTTTTGTCTTTCATTGTTAAAGCCACATTGAAATTGCACCAATACTAACTTGATTACTTATACATGTATTATTTTATTTCATTCATCTATTTCATTATCTGTTTTATTCTATTATACTATATTATACTGTCATACTAACATTGTTGTTCACATTACTTTTGTTAATTCCATAACTTTGTCTATCATAATCATAATTGTGCTTTGGCAACTACATGTCAAATGTCATGCCAATAAAGCCTATTGACTTGAATTGAGATTGTATTGAGTGGGAGCAGCTGAGTTGACAGTGTACGCGTGGCAGTGTTTATTGGAGGGACCAAAACACAGAGAGCCCAGCCCCGGCAGCAAAAAGATGGCATGAAAACAGCTCCCTTCCACTATGTGTGTGCACGCTGTATATATACATATACATATACATATATATATATGTATATATACTTATGTATATATACATATATGCTATGCGTTGACACAAGGAAATAAAAAGAAGCAAGCATTCATATTTACCTATTGTTCTGAGTTTTTCTGGAGATTGGCGAGGCTTTCGTTTTCTTCCTGGAGAAGTCGCTACTGTACGGTAATACAGACGCATAACCGTGTTCTGCCTCTATTGAGAAAGACAACAAGACAACATGCATGTTCATTTACTGAGGTTCCTGCAAGCAAAACAAAACAATATAAGCTGTCACAGTCATTTGGGGAGGAGGGAGGGAGGGTGGAGGGGGAATGGTGAAACATGGAATAGCTATAGAGGAACAAAACGTGATCGATAATCATTATAATCGCTTCCAATACATCCATATAGACTTCAGCTAGGGCTATATTTTACACAGTTTATGCTACATGGCCATATATGAGTATGTGTCATTATGATACAGCCTCATATTCTCAATGTCACTCTTGTTTACTCATTTCCCTACAATGAATAGAAAACAAATACCGCATTCTGAGTATATATACGAGCTGGCCTGTGTTAGAAATAATGCAAGCACAACTCATGAATACATGACACACTTTAAAACATACGTTACAGCTTTTTTTTCTAGCATACAGGCTACCGGGTCCAGTTTGCACCCATCGTTTGTCCCATTGTCTCCAAAGTGACATCATACCTGCACTATGGCACTGCCAGTAAAAAACTTCACACATGAGAGAATATTAAACACAGCTGCCAATCTAAAATATCTCCATTGTCGTTATGAATATTAGGATAGAAATCTCCTGTCAACTTGTCAGTTTAGCTTGAAATACCTCTGTCTCTTCTTTCCAAGTACTCTGCAGCCTCCAGCAGAATTAAAAGAGAATTAAGTTCCATCTTGATGTTGTCTTGTTATAAAAATAGAAACAATCTATTTACACAAATGTACAAGTCATAAAATAATGGAATGGTAATCTAAAAAAAAAAAAAAAACTACTTCAGAGCGATGTATGTGCGCTGCTATATTCACTTCTGAGTCTTGATGACTCCAAACTACACTATCAACAGCACCTAACTAAAACTCAAGGGACGTGACTGATTGCACATCCGTCCAACCAGAAACGCTAGAGGCCGTTATATGGTAACCAATGAACAGGCTAAAATCTGTGAGCTGCGATTCGATTGGCTTGACAGTGCATAAGTCATCAGGGACATGCCCTAGCAACAGCCTGTGAGGCCCACCCCCTCCGTAGCTGATTGGTTTGGTACGCAGACAAGCAGCCTGTGATTGGCTGTAAGATATTTTGGGCGTGTCTCATAGTTGTACTTGGGCTGTTGTGCTGTTTGCCAAATTTGATAACTTCTCAAAAAGTATGCTTTTGGATTTGGACCGTGAAGTAAAGTACATTCAACGTTCATACAGTCAATAAGGTTGTTTTAGATATGTCAGCTATTTCTCATCAGTGGCTGTGAGTGACTCACAGGGCCCATATCGTCCTCATTTCCTGCCCAAGTCATTCTGAAAGTCTTATATGAGGCTACAGAAATTAGTTTATGAGCGCCAAGGTATAAAAAAATGACCTAGCCTACGTTGTTATTTGCATGACGTTGAGGAACACGTGAAAAACGTGAGGTTGCAGAATACATATGTCTCTGAACAAGTATAAATACTTGCAGCCGCAGGTGGGAGAAAGTCATTTTGCAAGTCACAAATAAGTTTCTTGTATAGGCCCCAAAGTCTCAAGTCAATACCAACAAGTTATAAGTGAAAACACTGTAAACACGGTAATTAGTATAGTAAATTTACTGATGTAGTGAATGCTTTTCATTTTTTTTTAAATCCTATCTTTTATTTCCAAATAAAGTTATAACATTTAAAAGTAAAATGATCAGGTGTGCCTATATGTTATATGACACAATTTGACACAATTTGTAATTTCTGAATGTTTTGCAAGTTGCTCTCTGTTTTTGTTGGCTATATGTGCTACTCATTAAAATCAAATGTGATAATTCAAGGTATTGTCTCTCTGCTGCTAGACAAACTTTTCCCTTCTGCTCATGCAATGCAACTGGATGCTGTTTAATTAATTCAAATTATATCTGTTGTCTGATTAAATTCACTGCATCCCGTTTTATAATATTTTTAAAATTCTGGGTTTGGAGAGGAACTCATTCCAAGTCAAAAATGAAGCCACGAGTCATTTGGTGATAACGTCAAAGCTTTTTTTTTTTTTATTATTTTGTCCAATCAAGTTTAAAGTCCTTAGATTAATGTATCAAGTCTGGCTGAAGTCCATGTCGTGTGACCTGAGTCCACACTTCTTGTTGCAGCAGTGCATCACCTCAGAGGGCAAATGTGGCTTTATTCTCACTGCAAACCCTCAGCTGTGTAATAAGCATGCTGCTGAGTTGTGGGAGTTCTGAAGGTGTCACAATTGCCAGAGCAAGAAAGAAGAGTTATGAATATCTCAGCAGGAGTGCTTGCAGAGTATAAATGTGGGTTGCTCTGGCAGGCAGTTTATAGTGCTACAGCAGCCAGATGTTTGTGCCTCAGATTGTTGGGGTACATGCTGAAGAAATCACAAAGGCATTATTATGAGGAAAGTAACTTTTACTGTCAATGGTACAGAAAAAAACCCTTGAGGACCAGAGCCACAAACATTGTTTTTGTTGTAGTGTCACGCAGGAGCCTCACGGGGCCTGTACTGCAGACAGTTTGTCATAGATTGCAGTACAAAATGTATGATAAATGTGGAGCTGTGAAAATTTAAATAATCCTCGAAATATATAAAGAAATGTGTAAAAACATGTAATTGACTGACATAGACACAAATGAACATATACAAGCTGTGATAAAATGAATGATATCTATTTGTATACAACATATTTTAATACAGAATGCCCCACATTATGTGAATATACACCCAGCTGATGTATATATATATATATATATATAAACATCTCTCAGTAAAATACAATACAATTTAGCAGCTCCAAAAACTACAGCCTCGAAAAAAGTTGTATTAAACTGCATTAGTTTAGACTAGGTGTACCTACAGTGATAAACTGGAAAGTGAGTGTTCATTATGTGTCAAGTAAAAAGCAATAAACTCAAAATTGCACAAGACATTCAGGATGAAGGTGAGAATAGATGCTTTGACATTTCCAAAAAAATGTGATTATATTTGGTTCACCCAGCTGAAGCCATGCAGAAACCACATTCAGCTGCTGTACATGAATTTATATATCAAGAGTTTTTATTTCCTGTGTTTTGCCCGCCTGCGTTTTGCATGACTTAATTTCAGTCTCATCTGAGTGAAGTTTTAACTCCTGTTAGAATAATGTTAAAAAATGTAAATGTTGCCATGATGCAGACAGCTATAAAGGCCAAAATGAACTGGATAGCTTATGTGCCATTAGCTATCTTTTGTTTGCCCTGTTGATACCCACTTAAGCAGTGAGGCTGCTTGCTAGTGAGATGATTAATGATTTCTCCGCCCATGCAATTTTAATTCAGTGTATACAGATCAGACCAGGGGAGATATTTGCTCTTTTTTTGTGTTACTCCTCAAGCTTAATGGAATACAATGATTTATTTATGAGGCAGTTTGATAGCTTTTCACAGGAGAATAGTGTCTGCTGTCCTGCCTGCATGTATGTTCTCCATAGTGAGTTGAAGACAGTAAACAAGCAACCAAATTAGCCTCACAACATCCTTGTTTGAGACAGTGCAGCCGCTGTACAGTCATAGTGAGAGTTTGCGCACACTGTGAGAATGTTTCACAACTGAATTGTCGCATTTTCTCTGGTCAAGCTGGTGCTCTGTTTGGGCTACACCTCATGACTATTCATGGGGTAATTATAGAGAAGTTATGCAAGTTATACACTTCTTATCGTAGGCCAACATATGCAGTAATGTCACACTGTTCCACTGAACTCTGTACATCTGTAGCTTGTTTCAGATTGCAGGAGGCCACAGGTTTATTGAGTCACACGGGGTGATTGTCACTTCATGTTTCGTTGTGTGAGCATTTGTTTGACCTCACTCGAGGTCAATGCAATCGTGCAAATGTCTGAAAGAACCTTGACCCTGCATGGATCTTTTATGTAAGTAAGCAGTTCACCAACTTATGCATGTTAACACTCTTGAAGCTTAATTTCACCCAGCACAGTTTTAGAAGCACTGTTTCGTCCTACTGAAGTGAACTTCAGTGGAAACATGTGACTTTTTGCTGTTGCATTTGCTTGAATTATTCAGTGACATGCTTTGACAATCAGCTCAGTTATCAAGAACCTTTTTATAAGAGGGTTTGTATTGTTAATGAGTGCTGATCAAGCAGACAGGCAGGAATAATACATGCCTTCTGTTCAATTAGAATGTAAAAGACTTGCAAAATAACATCTGGTTTTGAAAAATTCATGTACAGCTACTTGAGCTGCTTGGATCTCAGCCTGTATCACATTTGAAATTGTTTTTAAAATGGAAACTGAATCACTGTCATGTAGACATCTGTGGATTTTTGGCTGCAAACCCAGAAAAAATGGACAAAATCCTTTTGATCAGCGAGGGCATTTTAACGTACACATGATCATTGCTTTCACCTAAAATGAATAACCTGGCATCTGTTTTAATGATTGAGGTGTGCATGTTTGAAACATGCATGAATATTTTTTTTTAGTTCCTACAGTTCACGAAAATGTTGGAATAAAGTGTTTATTGTTATCTTATAAACCCTCCCGGTGATATAAGCTTAGTAATCAAATCTTGTGATATTTGATAATAATAATATGGTAAAAATAGTCCTCCTGCTGGTGTGTTTGACGTCACTGGGCCAAAATGAGAAGAAATATGTAACAATAACTGGTCATGTTTTTAAAGACCTTGTCACAGTACAAAAATTTAACCAGCCTTTTGCATCATTTGAAAGGAAATAGCCTTTGTCCCTCCTGCTGCATGTTGCTATTTATAGACTTATCATCTGCATGCACTCTGATCATAGTGGCTCAGGCCTTGCATTGCTCATTGCCTCGGGCCTGTCAGCCAAATGACTACTCTCTCCCTTCTTTCTTTGTTTTCCTTCTTCTATCGTTCCATCTTACCTAAACATCTCGATCCTGTCAACCCCACCGGTCCCCAGCTGGCCTCTGACCGATGCTAACATTTGTGCCGCAGATCATCAGTGAGCAAATCTGCACAGTAAATAAGAGCATTTTGACTTTTTTTTTTTTTTTTTTTTTTAGTAATTTGAGTCATAAAATCAACCAAGGAAGAGTTTTATTTGGGCTTTTTATGATGGCTGTATTAGTTTTAGTAACTAGAAGGTAACATCTGTTGTTTTGAGCAGCTGTCAGTTTCAATATCTTTTAATATAGTTATTTTGGAGTCAGCTGAAACTACTGGTGTGTACATTTTGGTCTTTTTAAGTCGCTAAAATGTCCACCTCAGAATTGTCTAATTTCCCCTTTCCCTGGTTTACTTGTGTATTACTGTGCAAACTGTTTTGAGTCACATTTTATGCATTCCACACTAAAGCCTGTGCTGCAAAACCACAAAATGAAGTTTAAGGTTTTTAATTTTCAAGAATTAACAATAATGACAAACATATTCTTCAGTGTGTAGCCATATTCTATAGTAATCAATCATTTTAAAAAATCATAAAATGAGAGTTTAATGTTTCATTCTCCTGCTTCAGTCAATTTCCATATTTAGGCATGTCTGAGGAACAAAATATCAGCAACATGTGTTTTCGGCTTCCGCAGCCGAGGCAGGGAGTCTCAAAGTGATAATCCCCCAATCAAAGTGATGTTCTCGGGAAATTACTCAAATGTTTTCAATATGTGACTGAAGAGTGGTTCCTTTTTTTTTTTTTTTCATTGCATTTACAGTAATGCTTTGGGCTCATAAAACCTTCCCTCAACAATAAATAGGCTGTAGCAATGGAGCCAGTGCAGACATGCTGTGTCACAAGGACATGGTTAAGTTTGTGTCATTTAATTTTTATCTATTGACCTCCTTTGACTAGGATGGTTACAGATCTTGAGATTGTGTGTTTTTAATGTGCATGTTGTAGAGATTACCTCAATGAAATCTTCATCCCAGTAAGGCCTACCCTCTGAATGTCAAGGTTAAACAATCTTTTTGTGCTGTGTTTACTTTCATATTAAAGCCTGATCTTGTTTGGGTCTGTGCTCGTGGAAAATCACAGATCTGGTACAGTGTGTTAATGCGACTCCAGCGTGATTGTTAATCAGGAAAACTAATGAGAGACGAGGGATGGGAGATTGCAGAATTGGGGAGTTGTTTATCTTGTTGACGCTGATTGTTTACTGACTACCTTCCTCCCATTTGCAAGCACCACTCACCCCCCCCCCCCCCATCCTCCACTCCATCCTTTAGGCCAAAGGTCACTGTTGTCTGCTGTCCACCATTTTGGTTCCACATGTCATCAGGATTAGGTCTCACTCCAGTAATGTAAATGCAGAGAGGGCACATTTTTCATTTTCTGTCAACGGGTTCTGAACAATGTTATTGGTAAAGTGGTAACAGCTTTTTGAACTAGGTCAAAACCTAGTATATGGCTGGACTGTGTATGAAACACAGGAAGTGGTGACACGTGGCGACACCCAGTCAAGGGGAGTGATGATGTGACACTATTGGTAAGACATTTGTGTTTTTGCAGGGTTGGTCACGCTGTTGTGGTCCAGCCAAAAGTGCAAAACAAGCCATATAGGTCTTGTCTACATTGAAACAGATGCTAAAACCCTGAGCTGACAGAGTTAAAGCCTATTACAAGGCTAAGATCAGAAATCCAGCGTTCATGCCCATACTGAACAAAGGTCACATCGTATTAGCGTAAGCACGCTGTGATTGGTCTCAAGCAACATCTCATGTTCACTGCACTAATTATGTCCCATGACAAACAAGGTGTTCCTTGAGATTTCACACCTGCAATTCAAAATTTTCCATTCAGCTTTAGCTTGATGCAATACACCACATGGTTTGCAAAGTCGACACTGGCACAAAAAGACTTAGTCATTTAAATAACATGTCCCGTCATCCATCCCTCCCCCACTGCATTTTCAGGAGCATCCTGTGTCTGGTGAGAAATACCAAAGAGTTAACTGTCTGAAAATCTTCCTAAAGGGCAAGGTGGGGTGTGAACACAACAGAGGCTGACACACACGCAATGTATACACCTACTGTACACATATGCACTAACGTAACACAAACATCCAATTGAATGACGTCGATGGTTTTCACATCTCAACCTTAAAGTGTTCTATCAAAAACTGGTAATACGTCTTATCATGTTGATTTCTGTTTTGTTTGTCATCTACAAGCAGAATGAGATATATTTGCAGAACTCAATTGCATCATATTATTGGGATTTTGAGGCGGGGTGCTCTCATGTCATAGCTAGCAGTTTTCTTCACATAACAAAACCTCAGTAAGCCTATGAGACTCATCTCAACCTCGAATTGAAACCTTTGATGTTGCTCAGCTTCAAACTGAAGTTGAGCAGATATTCTTTCTTCCAGTCTGAATATCCCAGATACATAGGGCAGTCCTCCCACACATACACATACACACACACACACTCATTTGTGTATCCAGTCTAGACATTTTCCTTCCACAATCATTGTGCTCAATCCTCATGTTTATGTTTTGCAGCAACATTTAGAAGTGGTTGGGGGGGATCAACTCTGGAGACTTCAGAAGGCCATCAGCCTTTCTTTTTAAAAGACAGTGTTCACCCTGTCAGCTTTCACGCTGCAGCTTCAACGTGCTGTCTGTCACGTTTGTTTGAGTCATACCTAATACCAGCCATGCTTATGTCAGCATGTGTGATGAGCATATGATGTTTGGTTGTTTTCATAGGCATAGACAAAATAATGTTAACAGATGATGAAATAGCACAGAAGTTACTAAATCTTTTAAGATAACTGGAGGTATATATATCACCAATGCATATAACTAAGTTGCATGCCTATTAGCGGTATTTGTAAAAATGCACAGCGTTTGTCCATTTTATCACTGGCTATCAAAAACTCGCCTGTTTTGATGCCAAGATTTTGGAGGTTAACTTGACTTTTTTTCATATTTTTTTCCTCCCACAATTTGCATATATGCATGTAATTTGCAACAAGTCCTCCAAATTAAACAACCACATAGGTCATTTTTTTCCTGTACTCCAGAACTTGTACTTGGTTAGGTTTAGGGCAAGATCATGGTTTGGGTTAAAATGATCACTTAAAACATGGTTAAATGTGGCAACTGTCATTGTCATGGCAACAGTAAGTTTTTTTTTAAAAATGCTCCAAGTTGAAAACATGATACTTGTGGTTGGAAACAGGAAGCAGACAGTGGTCTCCTGCAGCTTTTTCCACTTTTTGCTATCTAACTATCTAGCCATCCACCCAACCTACATCCACCTCATAAGGAAGTCATGTTGTATTGACATCATCTGAAGTGCGTCACTTCCTCAGGTCATAATTACTGCCGCTAGATGGCATTTGTCACTCAAATGTAAACATAGGTCATTTTTGGCGACCGAATTTATGACCTATAGGGTCATTTTTCTTGGGAGGATGGGCTCGTAATTTGGCATCTTTGGAGCACAAACGTAGTTAGTTATTTACTTGTCACCTTGGCAAATTGTGCTCTGGGATTATATATGTGCATAGACCATCCATAAGGCTCTTTCCTCCCCTTCCACCCATCCATTCTCCCATCTGTGTCCCCTCTTCTATCTTGCTTTCTCCACCGGCGTGGATCTGCCCACAGAGCTGACGGCTGTTCTCACAGCAAGAAGCTGAAAGGTGGCAAACTCTTGCATTCCAACCTTGTCTCTGTGCCGCTAGCAGTAGCACCTGGACTGCTCTCTACGTCTGGCACTATTTACCTGGACTCCCTCCAGGTTCCTGCATTCCTCTGCCTTCTTGGCCAGGGTGCTGCGGTGGATCGACTGTCGCTTTCAGATCCACATGACAAACACCATGTTGCTGTGGCATATGTCCTCCACGGGACCTCCAGGAACTCAAGCAGTGCTAAAGTGTGCGTGCACTGGGCTGTTCCTCTCAGCTTATGTTGTTAAAGATGTGGAAACCATAAGATTGATTACCGTATTTTGTGTTTTATACTAAGTTTTTAAATTATATATGTTGCCTCTGGTTTACTAGTGAGGGAAAATCCCATCAGGCTGAAGACAGACACCAACACCATGTAAAAAAAAAAAAAGCTATACAGCTACAGAAACTCAAGGAAGCCAAGGGGGGCAGGGATGTGTGCATGTGAGGTTGAATGGGCTCAAATAAAACAACCATATCCGTGACTATGGCAACTGCTGAACTTAAGCTAATTCATACACTCAAACAGCGGATCTCTAACAACAAACATCCTCCCTATAAATATGCAAACCAGGCCTATCTTCTCTTGTGGATGGGCAGTAGAGAAGGACGGTGACAGACCACCCACCAATGGGTGTGATTCTCCTCTGATAATGGATGAATATTAGAAACTGAAAACACTGTTAGAACTGAAGCCTCTGTTCTGGTTTGAGATATGAGTCTGAGATCCCACTGAGAATCCCTTTCAGGATGTCTGGATTTACAAATCCCTGGTGTGCCACTGCTTCTTACCTTTGTGACTTGTTTACTGGGCATTTCAATGCAACCAGAGGAAGCAATACTCCACCCGAAATCTGCCTTTTGAGTATCAAACACCCCCCGCAGGCTTGAAAGGTGGCTTTCAATGTTTGTAGTTTTTCTGATAGAGAACAGTAGCAGTGTTCAGATTCTTGCACATTAATTCAATGCTGACCAGATTCAACAGCAGAAGTATACAGCTTGAGCCAGCAGCCGGTTAGCCTATGTTTAGCATAAAGAGTAAAAGTAGACTAAAGGAAAGCAGATAGCATGTCCAAAGTTTAAAAAATACACCCACTGGCACCTCTAAAGCTCACTAATTATCGTGTTTGTTTAATCCTTACACAAACAGTGATGTAAAAAACTACATTTTGTGGTTTTATGGGAAGTTACGTGTTGCACTGCTGCTTCCCTTCTTTATGCTAACTCAAGCTGATCACCTCTCAGCTCCAGCCTCATACTAACAGTAGTATGGATCCTCTCAACTAACTCTCTTGGCAAGAAAGTCAATTAACTGTCAGTCCATATGCTCACTATCTTCCTAACAATCATCACCTTGCTAAAATGGCTAAAATATGCTGCTTCCATGTCCTGCTTTGGTGCTGGAAGTAGCATTAACTTTTATTTATTCAGGAGGTCTCGCTGAGATGAAGAGAGACTTGAGATTAAAAGACAAATATTATCACAACAGAACAATTCAGTCACACAAATCACACACAATTGAAGTCACTCATACACCCACTCTCTTAGCAAGGAATCTTAAGCGGCCATTAGCATCCATAAGCACTGGGAAAAAAATGCATGTACACACACCCCACTGATAATTAGTTGCGCGTGTGTGAATACCTGTGAAATGTCGAGCTTTTCATCAGCTGGCTCAGAAGTGGTTAAAGGCGTGGCGGGGACAATTTTCAGAGACATCACACCACTGTAATTACTCCCATCTCACAGGATTATATTGTGTATACAGTATGATAATTGCATGTGAAGATTTGTTTATGCACTTTGTATGCTTGCACACATATTTGCATTGTGAGTGTGCTATGTGTGGATGTGTGTGTGTGTGCGGGGGTGTCTGCATTTGTCTGTGAGCATTATTTTGCCCATTTGGCATTTTAGACCCACAGCTGCAAGGTACAGGGTTTGGCTCATATCCGGTGCTGAGCTGGCAGTGGAGGGAGGGGTGTTAAAGGGTCTGGAGTGTGAAGAGTCATCACTGCTCTCCCTTCCTGCTGTACTCTTCCACTACTTCACTTTCCTAACACACAACTTCAAGTGGCGTGTTTTCTCACTTGTGTGGTTTTGTCTCTTGCTTTGGGGAGGGGTCTCTGTGTGTACTTGTGTAATAGTGAGTGTGAAGATTTATACACAAGCCGCTCCTTTCTACAAAAATAAGCCATCTTTCTTTTCTCCACACACACGCTGAGGCCCCTGACAGGTGGCGTCCCCATGGGCCTTGACAGGTAATTACCCCCAGGTGCTCTTAGTGTGTGTGTGTGTGTGTGTGTGTGTATGTATATGTATATAACAGCAAGCACCGGCAATGAGGGTGGGTCTGGAGGGGCAGCGAGGGCTAATCCAGACATGCTAGTATTGGTGTCACCTTCAGGACCACCGCAGCTCTGACTCGAGCTCAGGCACTCGCTAGTTAATTCATGCTACACATCAGCCATTGTCCAGAGCAGCAGGAGGGAAACACATTGTGCAGTTGAGCAATGTTTTCATTCGAAAACAATAGGCAGAACCACAGATATGCTCGGCTGTTTTTAAGGGTTTGGAGCAAAGGAGGGCAATGAACCTCCAGGGGTGTTTTTATGAGGGAACTGAAAGAGCAAAAAGAGAGGAAAGATGCATGTTGGTAAAGAAAAAAACATGCCAACACATTTTATTTTTCTGCACACACGTAGATCATTAGGACAGGAGTGATGAGCATAACTCACAAGATTTGTTTGCATATAAATCCAAGGGCACAGATCATAAGAGCTAACCATAACTGAAGCGCTCATGCTATCCCCCTTATTCATCATTTTTAGGGGTGGAAAGTGGAGCGAAGTGCATGAGTTTCAGAGCAGGGGGCATTTGAAAAGTGAAGTTAAAGCTCAGTACTGCTCTGCGATGGTTGCTGGCCTCAGCAGACAGGGAGAATGGCCCACAAATGCACAGCTGTTTCTAATCGGTAACTCAGCACCGATGGCTGACCTACATTCTGGTGCTTGCACGTCTTTGAACCCGTGGCCCTGCCAGACTCAGCCATGGGGGAAGGTAGAGGGAATGAGGGAGAAAAACAAGAGGGAGGAGATCCTGGAGTTAAGAAAAAAGGATGAGAAAGCAAGAGAGAAAGAGAGGAAGAGAGAAAGAGAGGAAGAAAGAAAGAGAGGAAGACAGAAAGAGAGGAAGAGAAAGAGAAAGAAAGAAAGAAAGAAAGAAAGAAAGAAAGAAAGAAAGAAAGAAAGAGAAGATCGATTTTTTTTTCTTCCTTTTTTTTTTATTTTCGTGTTTGGATGGATTGTGCAGGTATAGGTCCAGTACAGGTTGCATGCATGTTTAATAACAGAGTATGTCAGACAGGCAGAGCTCTGTGCGTGCCTGCAAATGTTTCCACAGCCCCAAAGTGCAGCTGTGCACACCTAAAAAAGAAAAAGGGAAAAAAGGACTCATAAAAACCTCCTGACCGTCAATTTTCTGGTCTTCTGGATGGAGTTGTTACGCTTGGAAATTCCTCATCTTTCAAAATTGCTTTTCTTTGTCAACACCCTGCTGTCGATCAAACTTTCATAAAGTTCTGCTGTCTGCATCTGAATGAGTGTCCCTTTTCATTAAGGCTAGAGCGCATCTAGCTAGCATTCCTTGCATGCAGAGGAGGGGTACAGCCGAGTGCCAGGGGTCCCCTGGTAATGACTCATGGCAAAGATCCCTATCCACTCCCACTCCCAAACAGGACGCTTCCCCGGGTCATGCAGAGATAGAGATAGAGAGAGAGTTAGAGAGAGAGAGAGAGAGAGAGAGAGAGAGAGAGAGAAAGAATGGGGGTGGGTGTGTTGTATGGGAGAGAGAGTGAGAGCAAAGGGGAGGGGGGCTTCCAGTGCAAAAATGCTGCAAAAACAAAAACCGTTAGCCGTTTGCTTTAACATTTACACACACTCAGCTTCGGAGAGAGGAAGGAACTGGAAGTGGGTCACTGTGTCTCAGGACTCAAGAGGAAAAAAAAAAAAAAAGAAACAAAACAGAGAGCGGGGGAGAAGGGAAAAGTGAGAGAGAGAGTGGTGGACTCAGGCCAGCCAAAAAATCATCGGATTGAAATGTGCATCCACAACTCTACAAGGAAAGGAGCAGAAGGAGGGGTGAACCAAGACACCAGATTATTTGAGAAAAAGCGTTACTCCTGGCAGACAGGCTTTCATCTTGTGTCACCAAAAACAGGTGTGACACAGAAAAGTACAAGCCTCAAAAGCTGTTTGCGATACAGCACAAAGGAGCATGTTTCAATATTAGTCAGTCCCTTTTTATAGATAACATATCAACGGTTTCTCACCAGCTGATGAATGAAATCAGTCTTTGTCTCTGAAAGTCATGGCAATATGGCTAGAGAGAAAATGTGCATGTCTTTGTACATGTGCATGTTTTTTTAGTCAAGTTTAATGTCCTTAAGTGGTGTCATCTATCAAAAAGTGGCTGCAGCAGTAAGAGTGAGTGAATCCTCTTTGAAACAGTGTCAGTGAACTCAAATAAGACACATAGAGGCAGAAACAGACACACTGCAGACATGGGAACCAGCTTTTCTGCTTGTGCTTGAGTTTCCTCTGCAGACTTGCTTGCAGCAGTAAAAGCAGTGGTGAAACTTAACTCGGTGCACTTGTTGTCCAACTTGCACTACTCTGTTCCTCTCTGGGCCCTGATGGTCCTCTGGGTTCCTTGTGTTTTTGTGCTGGGCTCAGACAAAAGGCTTATGTCAGCAACTGCAGCACCGAACTTGAAGAAAGCCATCAAGGTCCTGCAGAGAGACTGTAGAATCAACAGGGGAGTAAAAGGAAGAACTGTGCTGATATGGCAGCCTTTTTTAAACTCAGTCATGATTTTTTTTTCTCTCTGTTTTCCATTTGTGCCTCCTCCAGTTCACTTTCCCAATTCTTTACACCTCTTCAAATAAATGTTGTCCAACATCTCAGTTATCCTAGCATGACTCTTGTCTCGTGGGCCCAAGCCTGACCTTTCAATGGACACATTTGGACAAAGTAGAAGTTTTTTTTTTTAATTATGGTGGTTTGCATCTTCTTTTACTTTGATATATTTGGTTTTTCCAGTGCGCAACCAAGTAAACTATTGTTGTTTGCGTCATTCCTTTGTTCACATTTAAGCAAGTGCATCATAAATAGACATAAATGAAGGGGTGGCTGCTAAAATAATGAATTCTATGGGATGATTTAAAGCCTTTTTTTTATTACATTAGGGAGTCGCAAACATTATTGCTCTTTATTTATGCATGTACATGTGTTGTTTCCAAACTAACATGTCAATTTTTCAACCCAGACTGCTCACTATTGTTTGTATTTTCCGCTAAAATTACACTTTTGACTTTTTTAATCATCTGTCTGACATCTGTATCAAGTGTTACATGAGAAAAATGACATGAGCTTACTCAACAATGCCCGAGGCTCAGTAGCTAATCCTTTATAACCTACAAAGTAAACAAAAATATCAAAACTTAAGTCTTTGGATTATAAAATACATCATACGTATTTGTTTATGTTCTCTGGTTATGATCCTCTGATGTGAAGCTATGGATTTCAGTCAGTGAAGAGCGAGGTAACCTGATCCAAGTCTTCTCTCAGATGATGTTTTGGTTGTTTCACTCAACGGCATGATAATCATGTTTGATAGCATGCGCTTGTGTGTATGTGTGTTGTGTGTGTTGTGTGTGTGTGTGTGTGTGTGTGTGTGTGTGTGTGTGGTGTATGTGTGTGTGTTGAGGTCTCTACTACCCTCATTAAGTTAACTACGGTTGACTTGCCAGGACTTGTTATGAACCTCTGTTTGGCCTGTGGTTCCAGACTGTGTGTACGTGTGTGTGTGTGTACGTGTGTGTGTGTGTGTGTGTGTGTGTGTGTGTGTGTGTGTTGTGGGGGCGGGGTCTGTCAGTTTAATCCGCTGTCAAAGAGAGGAACAGGAGAGTAGGGGTGCAAAACAGCCTGTCAGTCACGTGTTCTTTCTCTCTGTGTGTAACCAGTATTTTTCTCCTTATGAATGACTTCAGAGTTACAGAGTGATACATTATGTTTGCCTGAACAGCCTTCGTGTGGAAACAATACCGTCATTAATAGAAACAAAAGCATGGGAGGAATATGAAATGTTAGAACAAGAAGCTGTTTGTGTTGGTGAGGCAAAATTTGAAATTTGTGCCTAAACAGGGTTGACTCACATCGATGTAACTGTCGCAACTCTACAGAAATACCAAACAAAAAAAAGCTTTCCCTCTGATCTTAGCAAAATCAATGACATGAGGATGCATCGTGAAGAGATAAAGCCAGAGAGTATACGCAATAATTCCTGTTGTATCTGTGTATTGAGATGTACAGCAATGCGTTTTTTTCCCCCTGTGTTTGGTTTGTATGTAGTTGGTGTAGGGCTGCAGCACGGCACGTCATGACAAATGATTGCACCCGGATTAGTCCTGTGATCCTTCAACAAACATCAGAGGAATAGTTTTGTGTATCTGTCTCCTTGTAGTTCTGTTTGACAGCTGTAGTATATTAGAGCAGGGACAGCTGATTTACAATGCTGATGATAACATACTGTTGTTATACTTCAAAGAAAAGATGCCACTGACACTGATCCAGTGACTTGTTCTGTCTTACCCAGTGACAGCTGCTGTAGGATCTTCTAGGGAGCATATAAAGGCCCCGAGCTGGATGTGAGGTATAGCTGTCAGGTAAGTGATTGATGGGACAAATGATGACAAGGTACCGAAGTATAGTACTAGTTGCCAAGATGGTTGGCAATTCTTACTTCACCTGATCATGTAGGTTCAAATGTTGAATATCTATCTATAAGATAAAATACGTTTGATTAATTAATCACTGATCAAAGGTAAAATGGAATAAAAGCATCCTTAGGATTCAGTTTTTAAGAGTTAAACACTCAAAAATTCAGCTAATCTGCTTCGTTGGTATTGCGTGGGTGAGGTTAGATCAGATTTGTCAGACAATGGCAACATATTTCCCTGGCAACATAAGCAAACAACCCAACACTGTCATCAGATTTTATCTGCTATTTGCTAGTGTAAGATTTATGCACTATATAGGGATCTTAAACTCTCACAGTGGAGCAAATAAAGCAACGTGCACAGCTTGTTCACTATTTTCTGCGTATAATCCTTCAATTCATTGTATTACATCTTGTATATGTGAAAATATTTAGTCAAGTGGATCTAATCTGGTCAGTGATGACGCAAAATGCCTGAAATTCCAATACTGAGTGTCTTTTATATAGTTTATAATCAATGAGTGAACAAGGAGGTGATTTTGGACACAGCCTTATTCATATATTGTTAAACTTTCATTGGTGCTTATGTGATCACCTTTTTCAACAGCTCTGACCACTTCAAAGCAATAGGAAGAGCACAGAAAACACGCAAATATAGAAGTCTTTCATGTGAAATTACCAGTATTGTATCAAATGTGGCAGACAATATTGTATTCATAGGATCCTATTACTTATAATTAGAAACTGATTAAAAGAATAGGTTTTCATGGCCTTTAATCATTGTAGACAGTATGGAAAAACAAAAGTAGAGGATGATGAATTTCCTGACAGTGAAATTGGAGTCACGAACTTTGACTTTAGTCAAGTTTTATCAGCACATCTCTGGTTAAGGCATCTCAGTAAATAAAGAACCTGTGGCTTTGCATGTTTTGTGTCATCAAGTCAAAAACAGGCCAAATTAGGGCTTTCATCAGGGCCCAGGGTGAAACCACATAAAGAGAATTGGAGGTTACTTGCTTGCAGATAATTCATATTTCTGATATGCACATATTACCAGAGGCGCACGCACACACAGTCAGTGGCTGTAATTTAACATGGAGGTAAGAAAATAGCTCAGTGCTCTTCATTTCTTTGGCTGGTAATAATGCTAAGTATATGGAATTCTGCTTTCCCCTTTGTGGACCCATCATGCATTGTACTGTCATTTACAGTGGCATTTTTAAATGTCATATGTCCACGAGGCACAGGATGTGACTTGACAATGTGGTAAGTGCCGGCAGATGTATGTTGTTTTTTCAGCAAGCCACTTTGCATTTCCCAGCATTAGCAAATTATTAAGCTTTAGTGGTTGCTTTGTGGACTTTCTGCTGGGCATTTGGAGAGGAAAGGGAGGTTTAAAGTTTCATGCACTTTACAGAGTGACATCAATGTCAAGACTTAGGACTATCATTTGATAGACAGGTTTCAAAATAACACAGCAAATGTACCCACAGGAAACATTCCTTACTGTCATATAAGAGCTTCAATTTTGACATCTGTGTCAAAGTCTACAGTATGTACTCTTGAGGGATGCGTCTAATCGCTCACTAAACAACCGGTGGTTTGTCATCCCCCATGCTGTCATACAGCATCCATTGTGTGTGTTGTTGTGCTGTTAGAGACGTAGCTGTCAGCTTTATATATGACTGTGGAAATTTCTGCACATGCACTTACAATATGTTTGTTGTGCAAGGGAGATTTTATCAGCAGGAGGGAGGAGACTGAATGACTAATATTTGTAGTAAATATATTTCTATACATGCTTGCTAGTGTATGAAAGTCAACTATATCAAGAAGAGCTTACAGGAATGCATTAAATATGGATGTTAAAAGGTCTGTCATAGGTTGAAAAGGTCTCCCAGCTTGAGCACTGAACGATGCCTGCATTTTGGATAGCAGAAAATAAATCACTCTGTGCCAAAACATGGTTTAGTGGTTGTGACCAGGCCTTTTGAACCTCACCTGCCCCTGCTGGCTCAGGAAGATCCAGCACCAAACAAACTCTGATCAAAGTCTCCTCTAAACCGTCACTTTAAACTGCTCACTCAGTTGTTTCTGTTTGAGTAAAAATCATGTATGGCAATGTATTGAAAGTACAAATGTCCATTCTATACTTGCTTGGAGTAAAATACTAGGTCATCTTTGTTCATGTATTTGATAATTTATGTATTTATGTGCTGCTTTGGAGTCTCCCCTTCTGTGGAACAAAAAGGCAATGACTCTAATGTGAGATAAGAGAGAGAGAGAGAGAGAGAGACGTGCTGCATCGCACACAGCGAATGCCAGTTTGCAATTTGTGTAAACGACACATTTATTGGGCTCAAAGGAGGACAAATAAAGTAATTAGAAGGAGCAATTTCTGCATAAATCACATGTCTAACCTCATCATGGAAAGGGAAACAAAACATAAAATGTGTTTCACTTTGGATTTCTTCTAAATGATGTCACAGACTTTGTGCGCTCTTCTTGTTTACTGCCAAATGTTCCTGTTTCTAACAGCCTCACTTTTCCACTTATTACCTGTTGACAAGCCTTGTGTGACATAAAGGTGTGATAAAGCTGTAGCTGTTCTGAATCAAACAGTTATTAATGTAAAAGATTTTAAACAAAGACTTTTCTTTATATGCCACATTGTGTATTTATGTAAATGAATTCTCCCAGCATCTGACATTTATTATGATTGTGTTGTTTTTGTGTGTGCCTACGTGTGAGTGTGCACATGCATGTGGATGTGCTAAGATGGGTCAGAGGAAGTGTGTTTTGTCGTATTGTGTCATTATGTAGGTGAGCAAAGATGTTGGCCAAACATCTTCCGTTTAATGCTTGAGATTACAGTAAATCAGGTATTGCGTTATTGTGGACACACCTGAAATGGAAATTTTTTTGGGTAGCTTACAGCTTTCTAGATTTTTCTAGTTTTATTTTTCTTTCAACGTCAACTGTCCATCTTGGCTTTCTGCATTAAGATTTGTCCTGCTCACATTTAGATTAGTGATTTATCTGACATCAAGATTTTAGGTCAGACATGTGTGAATGATAACGATCATTTCAAAGATGCTCTTTTCCTGTCTGCATGTGGCTCATTGACGTGGTATGGAACATGGTGTGGTTATGTACCAATTAACACCCATGGCTGGTTAAACACAACACCTCTGACGAACTAACACTCCTTGTTTATCAGTGCTCAAGTGCACAATCAAAACTTGTTAGTGAGCAAGAGTTCAAACTTCTATTTCACTTTCAGGGTTTTCAACCACAGGTATGAAATAAAAGGAAAACAACAGGCAGGGCGTTGGAAATAGTTTCCTTGTTCTCCTTTTTACAGCACGCACGCACGCACGCACACACACACACACACACACACACACACACACACACACACACACACACACACACACACACAACACACGCACACACACACACACACACAAACATTTTATTTATATATACATATATAATGAATGAATGAGGATGAATAAGTTTCTTGCATGAGTATTCCTTTAACTGTATCAGCTCTAACCTGCTTGCTGGAGTCTTATTTTTCTACCACAGGTCACTGATTACACTCTAGGGCAACAGTGCAGGAAAATAATGCCAAAACCTGTAGTCTGCTGCCCCCTTGTGCAAAAGAGACACAAACTGTGTATATGATATACCCTGCAGGATAGGACCTAATAGCCTAGTACTTTTGCCTCAGCTTTTTTGCCAGGAGAATACCCAGTGAGATTCAAAATCCATTTTACAATAGTTTTTCTGGTAATGAGCAGACAATATAACAGGCTTGGGTAAACAATAGTGTCAAAAAAATGCTTGAGTAATATTTAGCAACAGGACATACGTATTCTTTGGTCAGGAGGCTATTCTGAGGAAGTACAGAAACATTAAAAGCTGAGTCAGTAACATAATACCGACCCTGCATAACTGTGCACTATTGAGAACATCTATAGGAAGAGGTATATGCAATGGTCAGGCAGGGCCACCAATGACATCAAGTTGTATGTCCACTGCGACTTAAGCTGGATTTCTTTGCAATATGCACAAAAACAGGACAGGTGAGCAGAGACTGACTGACAATAGGCAACCCCAAAGCATGACATAGTCAGGTAATCTTTGGCATTTTATTAGCAGTGCCAAAATGTAGTTTGAGGAATGTATCCCCAAACAAATGAAATTGTAAGAATGCATCTATGACAAAGGGGCCTGAAAATATGACTTATCAAAAAAAAAAAAAAAAAGTGTTCCTGTGGCTCAACTTACCCTAGGTTAAGGGTAAGTTGATCCAAGTGCGTGGGTAAATTGAGCCATCTGGGGGTAAACTGACCATCTGACTTCATGAGACCATTAGAGGTTGAGGTAGCTTTTTCAATTCATCACTCAGTTGGAAAGATGCTTCATCATTTACTTGAATGCAAAGATGGTGCCAGTCACCTTGAAGGCTGAAGCCCTTCCCAAAGATGTTGCTTAAGGCATGAGGCAGGAGAGACGGTGGTGTGCCATAAAATTCTTGAACCAATCTCAACCTTAAAAAAGTAGGTTATAACTCATTCTATCATGGTGCTGTATTAAACTGCACAAGATAGTCTATGCTGACCTAATGAGTCATGTAATTTCATTCACACCCTACCTGCTAAACCCTTCTCTTTCCAGCTGTTGGGGACAGGAATGTTGTTTCTTTCTGCCAATTCTGATGCCAGTTCACAGCATTTCTTGGGAGTGAGTCCATGAAACTGGTCAGCCAGCTTCTTGATATGGTCTGCAAGCTCCCTCTCTACCTCCACTGTGTGGCTCCTCTTTGCTTCTGCTGTTCCACTGTACAGTCATTATATCTGACATGAAGCAAAACATTTTTCTATGTAAAAAGAAATACCTCCATTTCTCTCATGTGCTTCTCTCCGTCTCAGTGAGATCATGGATGTATGAAGAGAACTGGATACAGCGTCGGAGGTGGGCCCGGTCATTCCTCTGAAAGTTGCTCTGTGGCGCATAAAGCAAAAAAAAGTTCAGCTTCCGGGTATAAAATTACCCGGATCTACTGGGATCGTGTGGCCCATAGAAAGTGTGCACCAGAGACTTCTGCTGGCCGATTCAGCTAACTTCCAGGTTACCCCTTCGCTAACTTGAATGGGGTTAAAATAATTCGGCTCTTGCAGCTCTTCTAGACTCTCCAAATGTTATCAGACCAAATGGATCAAATTCTGATAGTGAAACGAGTCATTTTGCGGAGGTTATGACACTCAAAAAAAAAAATCTGCTGATTTACAGACGTCGCTTTCACCATGTAAGGGAACAGGGAAAAGTCTTTTTGGGGCAGTGTGCATTACGTGACAGACACGGAAGTTGTAATTATACCGTTTGGCCACTATGTCAAATTGGCATCAAAGCCAGGCGCTGTTCCTGAGGGCTTGAGTGAGGTAAACATGGGGGGTGCTTCCTGAATTTATGGTCACATGACAAAACATGTACACAGTTGCCTAAATATTGGGGTTGGGTCAACTTGCCCATTGGCTCATCTTACCCCACACTCCCCTACGAGGTCCTTTAACACAGCACTCTAAAGTGCAGAATTTCCAATCTCACTGCTAACATTGCTATCCCTCTACTTAGGTTTTTTTTTTAAAATTTATTTATCCAATAATTGGGAATATAACAGTAAAAAGTTATGAGAAGAATTGTCTTCCAGGTGTCATATAGCTCCAACTAATCTAACAAAATAGAGATGGGAACTAACATTAGTTAGCGTTAGCAGTTCAGGTTATGCAAAGGGAAATGTTGTCGTTTAAAAAATAATCTGAGGCTGATTTAAGATATTAACGCTATAAAGTCGACCAATATAGCTCACTTTCCATTCCAACAAAAATGGTTTACACCTAATACATTAATAGGATAATAATTAACTTTGAAGGGACCATTCTTCATAATATAACAAGTATTCTTTACTTTAGGCACTCTCCTACTTGTTAGCTTGTTTTCTAATGGGTATTGAGTAGGCTAAATGCTTCATACTCAATAATACTTCTCTTTGTGCAATAACTATATTGTCTAAATATGAGGATTCAGTTTCATTACATTTTGTAACAGCACACAGGTGTCAGGTTTAATGTTATAGACAGTATAAATGTATTGGAGCAACAGTGTGTGAATAAGGCGCAGTTGAGGCGGCCTCTGTGCGGCTGTTGCTGGGAGCTCCGGCCAATCAAAGGCGCAGCCCTTCCATACAAGTAGTTTGGGGGCTGGAGAAGCATGACATCATGCACAGCTCCGACCCTCTCTGCGAAAACAAAGAGTCAAACATCTGTATTTCACTACAGGAAACTGTAGTCGACGACAGATTCGTCCGCACTGTGATATTCCGCCCTTCCCATCCTTAAAAACACTACCGGGTGTCTGTCCCGATACCCCCCGTATGTAAAGCGGAGTCTGGGAGGGGCGTCCGTCCATCCGTCCGTCCGTCCGTCCGTCCGGGGGGAATGGCGGATGGGGAGGCCGCCGTGTCTTTGGAGTGGGACAGCGGTGATGGGGGTTTAGCAGAATAAAATCCCACTTGTGCGGTTTTTTTTTATTTTCTCCGTTTAGTTTGGTGTCCAGCTCTCGCTATGGATCCAGAGAAAACGTTGACATTCTGCGATGGGCTGAAGGCTCAGGAGGTAACGCACTGCACAGTTTCCCTTTCATATATACACATACACACGCACACACACACTTGCTGTCAACAGCTGGGCTCCAGTTATTCTGCAGAGCAACATGCTTCCCTCGGCCTGTGTTGTTGTTGTTATTGTTGACAAACAGTGGCGTCAACTCGTTTTCTGCACACATCTGTCTTCTCATTTTCCTCAATTTTTAATTGTCGTGAATATTTTCACACATTTCGCGAGACAACAATAGATGCATTTTTGAACCACTGCAGCAGTTTGTGTTAGTGAAGTCAGACAGCTATGTGGTTTCTATTTGCGTGTTTTTTTGGTCAATGCAAGGGTGTCCGGGATGTTGTAGTAAATGCAAAAAAAAATCATCATAGGTTTTAGAGGTGTGTCTCCCACTAAAGCACAACAAAATATTCATAACATTGTTGGAGTAGTTATTTCAAATTTACTATAAAGTGATTAAACCCAGACATACAGTCAACTTTCTCTGGGAATACTGCAAGTATAATGTGTGCTGAAACTGCACTTTGATTTCATGTTTTCTCACCCTGAAGCCTACAATGCACCAATAACCCTGATTTTTTTCAAATGTAATTTTTTTCAAATGTAATTAGACAAGCTTTTACTACCAGACTGATAGTGTGATGAATCTAACATACAGTTGTTGCTTGTCCAAGCAAAATAACACCATATTGCTGATTCAGGACTGTGCCAGTTAAACACTGAGGATGAAGTTCCTTTTTTCAAGTGTGTTTTCTGGAAACAAGGAACTAGTATTCAGGCCTTTACTGCAGTATTTACGCCACAATGAAAACTACATGGCTTATATGTAAATGTGCAGTATGTCGAAGGTACTTAACTCTGTGTTCAGCCAGTCATCGTCACATGTAGGACAACTAAAAAGCAACATGAAATGTTCAAATTCAAATTTGTACAATTGGCATAATTTATTATAGTATTGATCAAGCAGGTTGTACAGGATTTATAGTGTAATTAAGACACAAAACTCAACAATAGATTGGCACACTATTACTCAGTACACTACTGTTTAATGAAACCATAGTAAACATAGCGAGGGAATAGGAGGAAAGAGATGAAGGCAGATTTTGAAGGAGCTCAGTACAGTTTTATGTTGTTGACAGTATTTTGCTGCTTCCATGGCAATGTCAGTTTTTCTTTTTTTTTTAGATTTTGGTTCCTGGTGTCTTTATGCTGCAGTGTGTGGCCGAAAGTGTTTTTCTGTCTTTCTAGAGTTGAAGTTGAGTCTCTTAAACAACTGTTTGCTTTAGCATTAAGGAGTCTGACCTCAACCTCACCGTAATCAATTTTCATGCCGATTTTATCATTTAACAACCATGAGCATAATCTGGATTGTACATCATATTATGGCTTTTCTTCAATTTGCTGTCATCTCAGAGCTAAAATACTTTTGACTGAATGCTGTTGTTGTGGCAGGTCACAGAATTTTGAATGTCATCATACATCCTGCAGCCTTTCACCCCCCACCTCCTCATTTTCCCCTCCAGCCATCATAGAGAAGAGCTGTTCACAGGTTTCATGTTATCTATGATGGAAGGTGTGAAGGGCTAGGTGTGTCACAATGCTACAGGGACCTATGAGACCCTATGGGTGGAAATCATTGGTGGTTAGTCGGTGGTCTCAGGGGAAGCCTGAATTACTTAACTTCACACTCATGTGTGTGTTTATGTACTCAACGACATGTGGTGGGTTTACCACAGGAACTCAGCTCGACATCACAGATGCCAGAATATTTCCCGTCTTGTCTATGACTGTCATAACAGTACAGAAGCCTACTTATGAATCACATGAGGTTATACTTTGACAGACGGATATGCGGCCTGACTTCTCTGTTGGGGTTTGCTGTTGCACCATATTTATTGTGCACGAATCAGAATCAAATACACAGCAAGCAAAGAAATTTGTAGTAGAAAGTAGATGAAAGATTCAAAATAGCAAAAATTCTTCTTCTTATTATATATACTTTTTATTCTTAAGTACACTTTTTTGAGTTCTTATGTCAGTAGTGCTGTGTTTTGCAATATTAATGAATCTGTGGTTGCATGAGGTGTATAAGAGGTATATACTATGCACTCTTGTACATAATAAACATACAGTACAGATTTAAGACAGTGTGTGGAGTTAGTTGCTTGTTAAATTTTGGCTCATCGTTATTTTGTAGATCTGCAGTGTAGGGCCGACATTGTTCCTCATGCTGACTACATAACCAGCAGCCAGTTTTTAACAAAAGACCTCTCATTTACAGGGCTGCAGGCCTGATTTGCAACACGGCAGTGATCCCCTAGAGTCTCCACATTGTTTTTTGACAGTGGCCCCTCATCCAGCAACACACGTACACGCAATGTTTCTCTTAAATTGCTGTGTGTGTGTGTGACATTTACAGAGGTGTGAGAGACACACAGAATTTTGAAATCTGTGCAGTGACAGAATTGCATTTGGGGAACGACTCCATACATATATTATTGATCATCACAGCAGATATTTGGACACACTGGTGGCTAATTTGTAATATGATTATTCACATTTGTTGCTTGTGTGCCAGCATCAACCGTTATAGGTAGGTGAGTCTGTTTGATGCCTTTTTAGAGGAGATGCCAAACAAAACTGTCAGTCTTTTGTCTGTTTTACTGCTGACAGGCTTAGTTGATTAATTGGTTAGTCAGTTGACAGAATATTAATATCATTTCTGATATCTGATTAATTATGCAAGTGAATGGGCTGTATTTATATAGCTCTTTACAGACACTTATAAAGCAAATTGCCAAATTTGTTGAATTGCCAACCTCTCAGATATGAGAATTCACTGCTTTTTTCCATATTATAACACTATAAATGGAAAATCTTTGGTTTTCGGACTGTTAATCAGACAGAGCAAGCAATGTGAAGACGTTACCATGGGCACTGGGAATTTGTGATGGGCATTTTCAGACATTTTCTATTCAGAGATTCTTGTATAGTGAAAATAATCGTTATTTGCAGTCCTAGACTGTCATTACATTTTTAGAGGTGTACCTTTTGCATGCTTGTACGCCTTTGAAAGAGAAAGAGACAGAGAGGGAGGTTTAAGGAGCATGTCTGGGAATTGGTGCTGTCTGTCTGCTGTCTCAACCCACAGAGGAGAAATAGGTTTTGTTAAAAAGACATTGACCTCTCCATCTCCTTGAGGAAGCAGAGAGAGAGAGAGAGTGGGGCAACCAGTGTCTTCAGACTGGAAAGTAGGCCTGTAGTGGCTTTTTTTGTGTGTGTGTCATGTCTGATTGTTTCTTGTGAAGCGTGTGCCCTTGTCTATTAAAAATGCAGCGCTAGTCTTTTATTTTCTCCATTGGCATTGTATCATTTCTCTCTCTACATCACTGCTCCATCTAAACCGTTGTACCTCTCTTGTTTTTTACCAGATGACCATGTCCCTGCAGGGGCTGGACGGGACCGAAACTGCTACAGTAAGGAACTCGACCTTCAACCACAGTTAAACATTTCATACCACTGGATGATATAGATTGTTCACATTTGTTAAAAAAAAGCCTCAAAGTGTAACCACAGTGGTTGCTATGGTAATGCATAATTATTTGTTAGCACTTCTCTGTCTCATTTAGAAACCTCCTTGCTGCATTATTATTGTGCTTGCACTCATCTAGACCCTTCTACTCAGGCGTTGAAATTTTCTATCTGTCAATCTGTTTAATATCTTGATTTAGATCTTCACTTGCTACTCTCGTTTGCAGTGACTTGTTAATGATTAAGATGTGACTGTAAAATTCTCAGAGGACTTTTCATTTCTCATTTTAGGTGGCAGTTTCTCAGAAGGAGGCAAATAAGGTGTGAGATTTTTTACATTTAACATTAACCTGTAGCTGCCATCAAACATGCTGACAAAATAATCTTAATGCTGTACTAATTAATATTTTTGAATTAGCAGTAGATCAAATGACTATGTGTGATGTGAAAGAGGCAGACTGACAGAAAATTGTCACCTTCTATGGAGCATTTTAGCGTCATTGTTTTGGTTTTACAGTCTGCAACTTTACTATTTTACCAGCTGGTCAACAAAGTGGAATGTTTAGCTGTTTAAGAGCCAGATAGAGAGATATTTCCCTCATGAGTTGATGGAGACCAAAACAGAACTAAAAGGAGAGTGAATTTTGAACATCTAACTAAATTAATGCTATTGTTGCTTTGTATTGGCTGGATGTGTGAATTATAAAATGTTTGCTAACACATCCACCATATCAACTTAAAAGGGATAATATGCCAGTGTTGTGTTTACGGCTTGTTGTGCTGGCCCCAAGAAGCCAAAAATGGTGCTTAATGTAATTGACTGTTTAACCACATCTCATGGTTTTCATAAGCAGACTATAAACCTTGTTGTGGTTCTAAGACAAAAGATGGCTTCCTATTCTGGCTTGGCTTAAACTTCTGGTTAAAAGCTCCACCAGTAAGGGGAATGTTGAGTTAAGATTATTTTGTCAAACTACTATTTCCAAGGTGAAGAATGAGCTTTCATCCTCATACTGTCATCTGTCAAAGGAAAAACGTATATGTGACGGCAGTTCTCTGTAATAACTGTAGTAACCTAATTTGCCTTGTGGTTATGTTGTGATGTGGTGTTTTGTCCACCAGGTGGTGAAGCATCACGGAGGCGTTGGTAGCCAGCCTGTAGTCAGTCCCAAGTACTGTCCTGGGGTAAACAACAATCCAGGGTACCTCTGTGAAACAGGACACTGCTGTGGAGAGACAGGCTGCTGTACCTACTATTATGAACTCTGGTGTGAGTCAACTGCTTCTTCTCCACTATGCAGACAGGGTACCAAGGCAATGGCTCTACTTTGTGACATTTATTTTAATCCAGTCCTGCCAGGATGCATTAGGTTAAAGATCTGGACACACAGAAATGTGTTTGTTTAAACTCCTGTTACATATGAAGGATGTGCGATTAAAGTGACTTGGTTTGCATTGCAATTGGGATTCTATCTTGACTGGATGTTGTTCCTCAGGAATTCATACAAGCTACTGTATGTGAATAGATGAAAAATTTCATAATTTTATGTCTGTTATATCATTTTATGTCTCAGTAGCTGTCAATGAAACATAACCTTTGAAATAAAGGTTAAGAAAAAAATCTCCCCTTTTGTTTTTTTTCCTCACTGCAAATAAATACAACTCAATTACCATAGAAAAAGATTATAAATGAACACTAGGGGGCACCAAAAAGCTGTTTAAGGCTACGTGTAGCAGTGCGATCAAATTAACTCTGATCTTTAGATCCTAGAAAATCATTTTTTCTTGGTCAGATCACATGATCAGGTAAGGTTGTGTGCACTACAACCCTGGCCTGGGCAATATGTACTTACATTCATATTTAAGGATTTATCAGTATAACTGTGGTCTACTAAAAAGACCAACCAAGACTTTTGCAAAATAAACCTATCTATGGCAAAATATAAAATATAAAATGATCTATTTTACACTTAAAATGTCATTTGTTCAGAAAGTAGATTTTTATATGGCAGTCAATGAGCAACAAAACTAGAAAAACAATCAAAAATCTTCGGTTATGCTTTGGAAAATGATCAGCACTAACGTAAAACATACAATTTTTAATCTAATAGGATACTTTGTGTAATCTGAAGGTCTGAGATGTAATTCAGATGACAGAGCAGAAGGTCCATGTTTGTTTTTATAATGCTGAAAGTCAGGTTCATGTTGAGTTCATTATCTGTTACCTGCAGGGTTCTGGCTGCTTTGGACAGTGCTGATCCTTTTCAGCTGTTTCTGTGCTTACCGCCACCGCCGGTCCAAGCTGAGGATCCAGCAGCAGCAGAGACAGAGGGAAATCAATCTGATCGCCTATAACGGAGCCTGCAACTACCCTTCCTCAATGCTGGACCTCAGTATGTTTATTTCATTTCAAACATTTATTTTATTTTTGATAGAATAATTCTACTCAGGCAGGGTAGCTGAGTAGAGTCTGAAAAGGTTCAAAATTCTGCTTGTGTTTTGAATACAGATAAATACAGCTTTTTATATCTTGAAATCAATTTCCTAGAATTTACATATGTTGCTATCTTAGTGTGCTGTTTAGAATTTAAACACATCTACATTTAGATAGGTCTATATTATGTTTAATTCAATAATATAAACCAAATGCAATAAAATTGCATTAAATAGAACCGTAACCAGTAAAGCAATAATCAATAAAAAACGAATACCGACAATACCCAGTTCATTTAAACTGGCTTATTTGCATTATTAAAGTCTTAAAAACTGTTGTTAACTGCTGTAAGTTCAGTGTTAAAGGATAAGGATGGCAGTTTTTCTACTTTTTTTTTTTTTAACTGTCAACAAATCCCATAAAAAAACACAAAGCAAAACTACATTAGTCTGTCTCTCAATACTTTCTGACTTCCCAACCCCCTCAATGGCACTCAAACCCACTGGTTCCTACTGACAAAAAAAAAAATTTAAAAAGAGGTCAGAAATATATAGTTTCATTTTTTTTAAAAAGCTCAACGATTAAATAAAACACTTGGCCACTGTAGTTTTTGGCAAATGATACTCAAACAGGATTAAGTAGTGCATTTGTTGAGAGTGTTTTGTAGCTTTAGGTTAATACACTTCTGGTGCTCCAGTGGATATTTATGACAGCAGGACGGTGTGTGTGGGATTGGTTCAAATTAACCTACAGTGTCCATGTTCATTGTAATGAAAGAATGTGTCACCTAGTTCAACAGTGTGGCTCATTTATGTTTTTTGATGGGTTTTTTTTGACAGTAATGGAGGTCTATGGCACTGAGGAATGAGCTATATCACGCTTTAGATATAAAAGCAACACTTGTTAATAGGATCTATTCATTGCTGGTTTTGGGATTTTATATCAGATTTGTTGACAATGAAGAAAATATAGAATATCACCACACCTGAGCTAATTTTTTTTCTTGTCATAGGTTTTCTGGCTTCCTTCAAGTTGCCCTCCTATGAGGAGGTGGCAGCGCAGCCCAGCACGCCTCCTCCGTCTTATAGCTCAGTCTTCGCCCTGCAGGGAGGTGCCATGGGTGGTCCTAGCGCTTCTTACCCCCATCATCACCACCACCGACACCCCTGCCCTCCCTATCTGGGCCCTGGTCCTAGTGGCCTGACCTCCTCCCAGAGCTCTTACACCAGCTGCTCCTGTGAGTCGTGCTCCCTCACCTCCCCCTCCAGCACCTCCTTCTCTGTCCAGGTGACAGACGAGACATATGACAGCAGCCGCATCTCCACGCCCAGTGAAGCAGGGGGCGAGTCTGCCCTGCCAAGGGTTGGGGTTACCTGCACACCAACTCCCTCCACGCCACCTCCATCACAAGTTCCTCCTGATGTTATACCTACGGCCACCCCAGATGTCATTCCAGTACAGAGACAGTCCTCTAATGGCAATGAGGGAATCTCACCTTCAGCTCCACCGCTCTCTCTTCCTTTACACTCTCTTAATCCCTCTCGTCCTTCACACCATCCTCGCCTCCCACTCTCACCCCTCATTCTGTTATCTTCCCTTCCTGCTGGCCAAGTCCAACCTCTCGTTTTCTCAGACCCACTTGGAGCCGTGCCCGTTCAGAAAGAAAAAGATGAAGAGGCCTCACCCCGCGGTCCGACTGCCCGGCCCATTCCATCTCCCCCAAAACAGGCTTCAAATGTGGCTGTTTTCAAGCTTTGTGACAACAAAGAGGAGCAAAAACGAGATAAAGAAGAGGAGGAGGAGGATGAAGAAGATGACGAGGAGGACCATTTCCGCCATCGACGCCTAACGGGTGACTCAGGCATCGAGGTATGCCGCTGCCACGTGAAGAGAGAACAAGAGGATGAGGAACTGCAGAAAGGGCATTTTGGCAATGGAGGGAAAGAGGCTGTGAAGGGTGGGGTGAGGTCAGACGTGCTGCATGACAGCATGGACTGTTCCCTCCGAGTAAAGGCCACCATCCTGTCACCACTCCTGGACGACTGCGCTGAGCAGCGCGGCCACATCTCCTCCTCGTCCTCCAATATCATCCCGAAGACAAGCGAGGCCATCATCACTGTGGAGTCCTCGTAAGTTGGCAGCAAGTGAGATGTAGTAAAACAAGTGAAGAAAAATGAGATGTTTATGCTTAATAACATCCTCACAGATCAAGACTAGTAGGTGAAAAGTTGTATCACTGAAGTAAAAGTCTTGGCTGCAAGCAGATGGACGGGCTAAGTGATAGATCCTCTTGTTTTCTCCCCAGGAGAATCTGACACCGGAAAGTTGTAAGTTCATTTGGGGTTGGGGAGAAGCGATGAAAATATTAATGAATTGCTCTTTCTCTGTCTCACTCATTTTCCCACATACTAACCACATCCCATTACTGTTTTGCTTTTTTCATCTCTCTTTTCTCTGCATGACGTAACATTGCTAAAATGACATTTTAGCTCTTTGAAATGAAATTCCCTCACATCAGTTGTTCCAGATCTGTGGGTCAGGACCCCTCAAAGGGGATCATGAGATGATTAATCTCTGCTAATCTCCTCTGCCACACAATATATGTTTTCTGACTTTTCTGCAGAGTTTATACCTCTTATAGGCATTTAAAAAGTATTCAAACAACACAATCTGAGAAGCGAAAATCAATCTTTGGTGGAACTGCGGATAACTTATTGACATATGCGAGGTGTAAGACAAAAAGGATGAGTACCGCTTCCTTATATACTTCATTACTCCCATCATCCCTGTCAGTTTAATCAACATTTGTAAACATGAACAAGACAGTTTATTATTAACTGACATTTTTTCTTTAATTGAAAAAATTATCCTATGAAGGAAAAAAGTTCATTTTCAAAAGAGCAGCTCTAAAAAAGTGTGTCCAGATCGTGTTATGTAATCTTAATTTACTGGATTATAACTTTTAAAAAGATGAGGGTTCACAAAAATTGAATATATAGTTTGAGATCACAGGACCAACCTGTAAACTTGTTCTGTTGTAGGGTGAATTTTTGCTTTCACCAGCCTACTTACCTCTGTTTGTCAGAGGCAATAATGAGAGAAAGCATCTATTTAGACCGATTCAAAGTTTGTGTGTTTTATACATTGTGTCTTATATTGCTCCCTTAAGGAAAAGGGATGCAAGCATTGATTAAAATGATGTGTGGGTGGCAAAGCTTTACATTGGTGGTGGTTGTTTCAGACAGTTACATGAATATACTGCATAATTAACTGACTGTTTGACTTTGGATTTTATGTGTTTGAACACGTTCCTGGTTGGTTGTTGTCATTTTTGCAAGGCAATGTGAAACTGATTCCTCCACGGATGGACTGTTGAGTTTTTACAAGGCAGAAACTTTAAGCCTAATCTCATCACTGATAATGAATGTAAAAGGTTATGCATTGCAACAAAATATGAACTGAAATTGTTTATGGGAGATTTTTTTATAGCCTGCACCAAGGCAATACAATCTAGCAGGTGTGAGCCCTGAGAGGACACTATGAAATGAAGAGCCCATTGTAACGTCTGTCTGAGCCGAGTAATGATTGTTAAATATCAAATGTGCAAAATGTATGAAGTGAAAGGTTTAAAGTTGGAATAATGGTTTTTGGTTATTGCTATGGCTAAACATGTAGTCACTTCTAGGAGTTGGACTGGTACACATTGTGTATCTTGGTTGATCCTGTTTTTGTATGTAAGATCATCCATCAGTTGTACAGTACATGTCACTATTGAATAGTCTCTGCCTCAGTGGGTGGACTGTTAGGTTGATACCCTTGATTGATGCTCTGTACTTCCTAGGATTAAGTCAAGTTAGTCTGTTCTGGTCTCACTACTTAGTGGGGATAGCACACATGTACTATCTTGTAATTAAATTCCCAGTATGAAATGTACTGGAGTGTAGAACAAGTATGAGAAACATCATGTGTTTTTGTACGTTTGTCTTGCTGTAGTTATGAGACAAATGTCTCTGTAGTTCATTGACTAGAGGCCACTTTTTGTAGGACTTTGTTTTGTCCTTGGCAGACTTAATTGTCTAATGCCTGAAGGCAAAGCTTTCAACTCATTTATAGCTCTTTGGACAGATAATGCTGCCTCGGTTCAGCTTTATAATACCTTTTTTTTTTGTCAAAGACAAATCATGTTTGTTTGTACCTTAATGTGTTCATCTAGGGAGTGCAAGAAAGTTTGTGTTGCAGTTTGGTTTTGTTATGAAGGTCATTTTGACATCTTCTGATCATCTGTGTTCAAAGCTCCTGTGCAGTGACTCACAGGTGTGTCTCAGAGGTGACCAAGGCTCTGGTGGAGACTGTTCATCCTCTGAACATATCAACATAAAAGCCTTGCCTTTTTAAAGGCAACTGTACATTTTAAGGCTAAAAAAATGGAGAGTTATTCATTTTCATTAGCTCTAGCCGATGTATGTTCTTTAACAAAGTCTATGGTGCCTAGATGAAAATAGACTTTCTGTTAGGCACTCTATAGTTTACTGCTGCTATGTGAGTATGTGTGTGTGTGTGTTTTCTGTGAGTTGTGTATAGTCGTACATCAAATGGGCAAACATTTTTTAGCTGTGCTTAAGCAGTCTCTTTATAAAATATACACAGTACGCAGTACATGTGAGACTTGCAAAAATAGTATTTAGCAATAGTATTCACAATTTTTTCCTTACTCTAGTTGATGCTGGTTGACAGGAAATAAACTGTTGTGAAAAAGACATTTACCTCTTTATAACTTATCCGTGAGCTGTGCTGGGCAGAGGCCCTTGATTGTACATAACACAGCATTTTAAATGCCTTTGGCTTAAGGTTTCTCCCAAGTGCAAACTCAGATTATGTGGTTTTGCCTTAGTCTTAGTTTGTGCCTCTCATGTATTATTATTTTATTTGAGTCACAAAGCTAAGCATCAATTTTTCTGAACAATATAAACCCAACAGTCTTTGAAAACCCCAGAAGGTCTTTTACCAACTCTTACCGCTGTTCTGAAGGTGTTTCCAGATTTCTCAAAGACTCTTCTGTCAATCTGTAAAAGAAATTTCCTCCACAATTTTTTGAAAAATCTTTTTCCCAAAGTGTAATTCACACAAAGATGGTAGCAAAGTTTTATTATATACAAAATAACCTATTTATTTGAACTTGTATATTTACCATCTTGTTCATCTTTACTAAAGATAATTAGATGCACAGTTGAGAACTGACATTCATCTTGTGACTATTGCGGTTAGCATATTCAAAAATATTCAGGAGGAAAACAGAATGTGTGAGCCGTGGGATTTTGGAGAAAAGCGAGTCTCATTGTCTTTTCAAATACGATCATTTAAGCAACAAAAATCTGAAATATTTTAGTGCGCAAATGATCAAAAATAGGAGTGGCTGTTAAATTTTGATGCATGTAAGGTCTGAAAATATGAAAATTACTCAAATTAGTTTTTGACTTTGATGGCTAACTCGAATGTAACAGTGACACACGAGAGGCACAAATTTAGAGGCTAAACTCTGATTTCACATTGAAGCCAAACTGATCTGAGTTCAGTGTGTATAGAACAACTTTGATTTCTTTTGCCTTGTCAGCAGCTAGTATGTATAGACAAAACGCCCAAACTCTGCCCTCATTGCCACTGTAGGCCAAGGCCTGATATAAGACTGTTACCTCGCTGAGTTTTGACTGCAAAGGACTGTTTACTTCTCCTTATCAAGATAGTATTTACTCTATATTTGTACTGACTTTATTTTGTAATGCTGATAATTGAAGAATTGAAAAAAAGAAAGCCCACATTGGTACGGCTGAACTAGTTTGCCAGGAAAAAAAAACAAAAAAACATCAGACCCTGTTGATTCAGGATAGCTCAAGACTGTTTGTCTGGGAAAACAAAGCGTTCTCCTTTTACTCCTGCAGCTACGACACAGCAGGATTTATAGCAGCATCTATACGTGACTGTATTTGGAGTAGTTCAGATTAATATTACTACAAAATGTGGTGTTCTTTAAGGGTATCTTTGTGCAATTCTACCTGCAGCTCTTCAGTGTGTTGTACGCATGTGTGAGAGAGTTATTGTCAGCTGTGTTGTTGTGGTGTTTAATCATTGTTGCTTATTATGAGGCCAAAGTTGATCGTCCTTGATATTTGTTAACATGATATTTGTCGATATAAATATCCAAACATTTTTATGTCATCATGAATATCAAGTTGATTTTGTATCTTGGTGTATAGCATAGAGATTTCTGATGCATACTCTGATGTAAAATCTGAACAATGAGATTATCTCTCTGCATTTTTAAGTATGTGTTTGGTTGCACATTTCTTGGTGCTTTTTTTCAGAAGGTGGAGTTGTATTTCAGTTTCTTCCATTTGAGTTTTTTTTTTTTCCATTGTTGCTCACAAGGATTCTACCACTTTGACACGGACATCTGCGCTACTTTATTCAATAAAAACTGTGGATTTTGTGTCAAAATAAATGCTACCAAGTGCTACCAAATACATGTTTTTGCTTTTGTGAACATTATATACATTTATACTTGTTGTTAACTGGGGTACATGCAATATACTGATTTCAAACACAGCTAATACACCAACTTATTTAGTCAGGGTAGGAGCTAAAAACTCCCACTCATGAGTAGCTGTCACTGTGACTCAAGATGAATCATGAGACCGCGCTCACTCTGGAAGCTTCGTCTTGTCAGGAGTAAACCACCAGAAAATGAAGTTGAAATCTGTAAACGTGTCTAGCTGCATGCACTGAGACGACAATCACAACATGCAGTATAAGAACATTGACACTGTTTTGTAGGCATACATCGGGGTCCATGTGCGAAAATGTAGTTTCAAGACCTTCATTATTTCAGTCTGAGGCTTACATGTTGCACATTCCCAAGTTAATGTGTGTTTAATCAGATTACCACACTGCAAAGGTAGACCAGATAGCATAGGAAAACTAGGAGGCTCCCTTCTGGATAATCTGGCCATGATCATGATACGTTATAGTGGCCTAACATGTCATGAAGACTTTTTTCTTTTGCAGATGAAAAGAGGAACCACCATGTCCAGTAGCAAGACCAAAATATTTCATAAAGATGAGAAAAAGTGTGAAATGTGCGCCATAATTAATGTGAGCTTTCAAAATTTGCATATGTTTTAGTCATTATAGGCATAGTTACCTGATATTGGTATTCTGCTTCTTATTGGCTGTCACCAAATAGCTGCACAGGTTTTAGCGCCATCTGCTGGTGTGAATTTAGCTGACAAAAATATTTAAATGTGGCTTAATCTTGTGTGCAGCAAGTTTACCTTCGAATTCTGCCAAAATTCTTTATTTTTTCCTTCTTAAGTGTTTTTGGACATTTTGTCTTTATTATATTGGACACAATAAGTTGCTGACCGGACTTGAGGGAGAGAGATAGGAGATGCAATATAGCTCTACAACAGGCCACAAACAAGAGACATGATCACATGGTAACTTTCTCAAACCCCTGGGTCCCAGGATGACCCCAAATTATTTATTTTAAATAACTAAAACACTGAAGAGTGTATTGTGAGTAAAACCATCGCACAAATGGAACAGGCAGGTCTGCTGCTATGAACTGGAATAGGCGGCTGAGGTGTCAAAGCTTCAGAAAAGCACAGAAGGAGAACACCCAAACATCTATAACATCATCAACAGTTTTCCATTCATGCAGCAGCCAATGAAAGCATCAGTGCTTGAAAAGCTGCTATTAAGTCATATTTTGGGTCATAATTTTAAGGTAAAAACTGGCAGATAGTGTGTAAAACTAGACTTGATACATAAGATTTTATTATAATTATTATATGTTTATTAGTAAAATCTTTATTATCAAAACCAATGTGGCAGACATCACAGCTTGAACAAAAGGAAGGGGAGGCTACATATCAGAATAACTGCATACAACCAAAATACCTTATACACATGACAAAAAATATAATAATGGAAACGATAAAAGTATATAAAAGATAAATAAAATGATACAGACAGTGTTTATATGTTTTACTAGTTACTTCTTTCCATATAGTTTGTGACATACACTATAAATATTACAGCGACAGGTTATCCTGCTCTGTGATTGGTCAGAGCGGACCAGCACCCACCCCCTCTCCTGACCACTCCCTGCCCGCGTTTCCCCCCACGTGACTTCGCTCGGGTCGCTCCTCTCAAAGTTAAAAACAGACTTTGTTTATCCAGCAGGCTGTTTGCTGAAATGCTCTCCGACTAGTTCACCTATAACCCCCCCTACGTTCCCTCTTTCCACGCGTCTCGTTGTTTTTACTATTCGCTGAGAAGAGTGAAAAACTCTTGCATTTCGCTCCTTCAAGCATTTTTTTTTCTGGTCTTTTTTTGGTAATTCAATTTCACCATTTTTGTTTTTGTTCTCCTCAGCTGAGACCGTGCAGCAGCAGCAGAAGCAGAAGAAGAAGAAAAAAGCAGCAGGACTCTTGTTTTGTTAAAAGACTGCGTGTACAATAAAACAATTTGTGCTGCAGACGCTCGAGTTGCAGGTTTTTTGGGGGGGGTTTTGCAGCTGAGCTCGACAGAAGGAGAGCACCGAGAGGATTTTTTTTTTTAAATCAAGCAGAGCGTCATGGCGACCGAAGTGGAGACGTGGTCCACCGCTCAGCAAGCCGACGGTGAGTGACTCGCTTCAGCCTTTGCATTGTACCGTCTGTCGGTGCAGAGTCTCAGGGGGCTGCCACTTGGCCTGCTGGCGTGCTCTCCTTCACCCATTGTCCCTGCATGGGATGGGCTGCAGCGCCAGCCATGCTCCACCATGTGCTCCGTAAACACACACACACACTCACACACATACACACACACACACACACAGCGAGCACTGGTGCAACAACCACTTCACACCACCGCGCCAGAAACCAAACGTTAACACTTTCCTCGTGTTTGAACTGGTTCGACGCGATGTTTGTTGTTGTTGTTGTCATTGTTTTTACATTTAACCCTTTTACGCTCCTGATTGGACGAGGCCACAATGCTTACTTCCGCAAGTCGCTTTGTGCACACAAACACACACACACACACACACACAAGGGGGGGACTGCAGCTGAGAGTGTGTTTCTATGCACAGAGACTGTTTTCTTTGCAGCTACACGAGAGGATGCGTGAAAAAACTGTTTTTGTTCCTCTTCTTACAGTGATTTGCGAGATATTTAGTTGCAGTTCCTCAATCTCTTATGCGCGCTTGTGTGTGTTAGTGTGTGTGTGTGTGTGTATATATGTGTCAGTCTGGATATTTAAATCTTTTATTTAGACCAACACGCAGTGCAGATAATACACATCTCTTTAGTGCATGAAATGAGATTTTTCCGATAAGCTAAGTGCTTGCAGAGCACATTCAACCTGCAGCCACTTTAAACCAGGATGCAATGTTGATTCATTCGATAAGCACTCGACATTTAACTCATCTTTTGATCTTTTTTTATAGCACACACTTCTCCTTTACGCTTACAGTGCTTGAGTCATGTTTCTGATCATTGCACACAGTGGCTTTTATTGAATGTTATTTGAGCTCATGGCACACTGTGCTCCGTGCTTTCCACTCAGCCTGGCGGTGACGTCGACACGTATAGCCTACTATAAGAGCCAATCGGAAAGCCTTACATAATCTCTGCGTTGCTGTGTATTTAAAGGTTATATAAGTAGTAGAAATGTATTGTTAGCACCGCAGCCGGTTGTGATAATGTATCAACCTGTGTGATAATTGTATTTTTAACCGAACAGTGGATTGTGTTTGCCTTTTTGAAACGCATAAATTATAATAACAGATTCACCTCATTCACCTTCTACACAGAGGTAGAATCAGTGCATGTGAGACAGCACATGGTGCGTTACTGGTATGTTATGGTAGTGTTCCTGAGTGGCTCTGTTTCTCAAGGAAGGTCAGACACGCTTGATCGAGCAGCCTCTGTTGATGAGGGTGGTCACACACACACACACTGTCAACGACTCTCAAGAACTTCTTTATGTCATTCTTGAGCTTACATGTTGCATATTCCCACATCGATGCGTGTTTTTAATCAAATGGCCACATTGCACAGTGAGGACATAGTGTATGAAAGCTATGCAAAGAGTTGGATTATCATGGAGTTTAATAGGGGCTCTTTTTTTTTTACTCTTCTGGTTAATCTGGCCCTTTTTCTCAAGGAAGGTCAGGCACGCTTGATCGAGCAGCCTCTGTTGATGAGGTGGTCACACACACACACACTGTCAAAGACTCTATTGTCTGAGCTGGAAAAGCAGGGAAAACAACTCCTCCATACGTTGTGGGTCTGTCACTGGACGCTGGACTCATATAGCAGTATGGGAAATGGGTAAAACCTTATTGTATATGGTCCGTGCATCTTTCCTCATGATCGGTTATTCAGGTTTCCAAATACCTTTCTCGTGTTTCAGTGTTATCTGGTTTTAGCATCCAATTCTTAATGCTTTAATCCATCAAATTATTGATAAACTCATTGAATACAAATCTAAAACCAGCACGTTTGTTTTTTAAGACCATTTTTGATTGCATTAACTAAACGCATAACTAAACAACTCACAAACATACTGTCTTTACAATAATTGGAAATAAATAAAGAAAACGTTGAGATGCTATTAATGTGAGGTACATGGGTCTGGTATAGTCTGTGCAAATACAATAACTTCTCCTCCACACCCATGACGATTTTTATGACATTTAGCTCTTGTTGCTGTGCAGTTTGGATATATCTGCCAAACTGATATAATTTAATCTAGTAGAAATCACCTTAATCCTTTCTCTGTGTTGCTTAATATTAATCTCTTTTTGTAATTTGGCTTTTAGAAGCAAAATCCTTAATAAACAACTAAACTTATTGTCCAAGGGAGGATTGCATTTTTTGGCATTTTTACTTGATAAACTAGAAGTCCTAAAAATTAGACATAATTAATTTATTATCATAAATGGTCTAAAGACAGATCAAGTAATGTCTGACTCTGTCTGGTTTGGTTGAGTGTTTGGAGAAGCACAGAGCAGGTCTTTGCTCTTACAAGTGACCTATAGGTACTGATTTAATGCCTGTGTAGAGCCCCAACTGTTAGAACATTTACATAACTCCTCGGATAAATACACCCGCTGCCTTAAACGTCAAGCCAGATCTCTTCGTGGCCTGCTGAGTGCACATCATGTTATGCTCTTTCCATCTCTTCTTTTGTTTCCCCTCCACCCCCACATACGTTCATGAATACATGTTTGCACACACCATCCGTTTGCATTAAGTCCTTCAGTTTAGAAACCGAACAAACCACCCCTACAGCGTGATGCCTTACAGGGCATCAGTAGACGTGATTGGTTGATTATCTTATAAAAACAACATGCTATCAGACTCTTAACCGTTTATCTGAGTAGCTGTAATCTTGTGTACGCACCTCCCCGTGCACTTTATCTGTGTTACCGCTCTGCAGCTGTTACGCAGGAGGGTTACTCCTGTTGCCCAGTCAGCACAACTACAGTTTTGGCAAGTTATCATTAAGTTTTTAAAGTTTTTTTTTTCCCTCTTATTCCACCTGGAAAAAAAGAGGCCTAACGTTATTTCACCTAATACAACCCTTGAGCGTTTATTTGTCGAGCATGTGTGGCCCGATCCTCAGCTCCTGTTCGTACCGTTGTATATTTAAACACGAATCACCATATGCACACAAGTTTAGGCTATCTCTGTGAAGCATGTTTTAAAGTAGACTGTCCTCTCATTATTTGAAATGACAGTTAAACCTCAAGGACAGCCACACCCTTTTCTCCTCCGATAAATACTCACCAGGACCATATAGGGTGCAGAAACTTGTTTGATCTCAGAGGACATCATGTGTCTTTGCTTGTGTTATTCTATGTGTGGGTTGATGGAGAAAGATCTATTTATATGTGACTTTTATTTATTCAGAGTGTTTTCCTGATTTGAGATTTTTTTTTTCTTTTTGATGGAGTCCTAGACAGAATGGCAACGTACTTATGTCTCAAAAAAATTACTTAAAGGCATGAAACATTAAAAAACAGCAAATAAAAAAAGAAAAATATAAAAGAAAAAGTTCTGCTTCTCTCCCAGTCTTCATGTACAACCTTGTTGAGCGATGTACACCGGAGTGTCATCAAAAGTTCTTAAAGTGCGTCAATTGCTTGCAGCTTTTGTTGTTGTTTCTCATTCGATGTACAGGAATTTATAAGACTTGCCTAATTTTTTGAAGTTTTGACTTCATCAAAGTGAGTCTCCCAAAGCTTTTTACAGTAGAAATGGAAAAACAGATCTGTGTCATCTGCAAAATGATTTCCCCTCCAGACATGTTTTATGACATGCAAAAAAACACTCTGCTTGGAATAATAATCGGTGTCGGATATGGTTTTTCCACACAAAAAGTTCAATTATCTCGTTAAAAATGATTATATTACATCTACTCCTTCTCCCTCATTGAAAAATCCAAAATCTACGAATATACGTCCATGAATGTTTTTCATGCCGGACACACAATGTCTTCTTCTCCAACCGAAAAGTCATTTTCTCAGTGTTTGTGCACTGGCAGACCATGACCATGATGGGCTCCGAACTAGTTGTGATGTCACAAATCATACTTGTAGGTACTGGCCTTGAAGTTTCTGAGCACAGAGAAACTTTCCCCTCTTCAGCAGATGGATTTGAAACAGCTGTCAAGCGTCAAACTCTGCACATATATCACTCTGCACAACGAGGCTCACATCCAAGTGAAGGAACAAAAATTTTCAAGGGGGGGGGGGGCTTTAAAAAATTTTGGCGCATTTGACGGATTACCCTCAAAATGACAATGATAATATGTATAGTTGCATTTACAGTTTTGAAAACTAGGTCTGTCCCTAGGGAGGTATGTGAGAGCTCTGCTCCACTGACCCCCTTCTCGCTGCTACTGTACGAATACCTCAAACTAAACACCTCAACACTGCTGCTCAGGCTTGCTGCCTGTGGAAAGCTCCCACACAGCATGTAGGGCAGAGGTCCTCTGCTGGCCTGCATCTGGCTGCAGTTTTCATCTGTTTAAAAACTGGTTAACAGTGGGGGCGGTTTAAAAAACCATCATGACAGCGTTGTGTGGTTTGGTATTCATTTTGATTCACTCTGGTGGGTGTGCAGGGTTAAAGACAGCAGAGTGGGCTGGTCGCTGCAGCTTTATTGGACTGTGACAGTAACACACAGACCCACCTTTTTGCAAAAGGAAACCTTAAAATAATTCTTTCAGCAGTTGCAGTGAATCTCTGCACTACAAAACACACGATCTTTGCCGTGTTTTTAAAAAGTTCGCTAGCCTGGCTGCATTTTAAGTGCTTGTTTTGCAACTCTCGTCTTGGCAAACGTTTCTGACTTTTTCTGCCTTCTCGTTTTTCCGCTCTTTTCCAATTGGCCTGTCGTGTGTTTGGCACGCTGCCATTGGCTAGTTCCTAATTTACTGTGCTGGCAGCCCCTGTAGCCTACATAAGGGAAGGAGGAGGAGCTGAAGGAGGAGGTGACACATGGTCGGCTGTTTACTGATTTTTGAAGGCCAAGGGTGTGGCGCTGCTCTTCCTTCAACAGGTTAATTCAGGGAGGTGTCCCACTTTGCTCAAAGGAGGTTCCTTTTCATTTGTTGTTCACATTCTTAAGCGGACTCAACTCAGCAAAAATAACATTTTAGAGGTCTTTTAGCACCTTTTTAAAGCAGTTTGTTAGTTAACGGTTTGCCCTGCACCAAAAGTCTGATGAACACACTAGCTGCAACCTTTCTGTACCTTTTATGCACGTTTGCTCACTTTTTTCCTCGTGTTTTCCGAGAGAAATGAGCATAGATTGCTAGTTTTATCTGTGGTTTGTGCATTTTTTTCCTCCTCCCTCAGTGTGTTTTCTACATGTCCTGTAATCTATAGGCCCATAACTCCTCACACTGCCATTTGGGCCTGTGCATAAGGAATCTAAGTATTCATTACACCCTCAGACATTCCTCCTCCTCCTTTCCTACAGCCCGGTCATGTGACCAGTCATGGACCCAACAATGCCATATGTAGTCAGGTCCACTCTAGCTGCGACGGACAGATCGCGAGAAGACGGAGGAAGGGAAAAAAAAATTGGTGTCAGCATTTCTTCAGCATGTGTTCCCCTTTGCTCCCTCCCTCCTCCCATGCCTGCAGCAGCACTTCATGTCCCACTTGTTGTTGTTGTTGTTGTCTCTTTCTCCACACCTTGAAGAAGCAACCTGAGCTTGACAGACTTATTCCTAGATACAGTATTTTTTTTTTTCACACTCACAGAGGAGTAGTTTAATAAGTAACTTGACAGTTTGAACCACTATATGGCTGCTGATAGCTCTGGTGAGTGTCACAAGAATGTGTGTGTGAGAATTTGTGCTGCCATCTTTCTACATTATGTTTTGAGACCTTTGGCTTGATGTGCAAAAAGCGGCCATGACATATGGAGCCCACACAGTCAGAATGCATTGTGTCATACTCTGAGCTGGGTTTTTTTTGCTGTGGTGTATAGGTGTTTTGTTGTGCAGTAAGCTATATGCACAGTGTTTGCAGTGCAGGTGAATCCAGGCTAGACACCATTAGCAAGTAAACCAAGCTTGAGCTGTTGTGACCAACTGTATCTGGAGCGACTGTATATCTCTTTAGCTACAGCTGTAACATGCTGAAATATTGTCTTGTGTTTTCTACCTTTACCAGAATGCATCCCTTGAAGGCTGATGCAGTATTTACCAAATTTGACTTCTTTTGTTTGCACAGTAGTTTTATTTGGCTTTAAAATAACTGGCAAAAACTTACCATTTACCTTGTTAGGCTCACTGCCAGCCTCAGCTTTTGTAGAAGAGCTGCACCATAAAGTTTTTACTGCTGTTTTTATTAACATTGTTTCATAGCGGTGTAGATAAGAACAAGATATACAAAAAAACCCCATAGATATACCATATATATGTCTATCTACCTATGTGTGGTACATGGCCACAACTATTTGGACACCCAAATAAAGTATGTGGACACCAGAACATTACACCCAAATGTGACAGTTACATAAATTATATAACATATATCACAATCCTTCACTCTTCAAGGCTTTCCACAAGTTTTTTGTAACCTGCAGAGATGTGCTCTCACTCACCTACAAGAAGGTTCGGGACGTTGGGTACTGATGTTTGGTAGTGATGTTTAACTTGCAGCAATTCATCCTAAAACTATTGAATAGAATTGAAGTAAGAGCTCTGTGCAGACAAGTTCAGTTATTCAACACCAAACTTGGAAAACTGCTTCCTTATGGACCTCTCTTTACGTGTGGGGTCATTGTCATGTTGGAACTGTTGCCACAAAGTTGAAAGTGCACTAGTTTCTAAAATATAATTGTGTGCTTTAACGTTAAGATTTCCCTTAATTGGAATGAAAGGGGCGAAGCCATGAAAAACAACCCCAGACTAAAAGAACAGGAGTGTCCACATACTTTTTGTTATGTGTTTTTACAAACTTTACAATAATGTCTGTGCTAACTTGCATCATGCTATCAACGGTTCTTTGTGATCACAGGAATGTTCTCTTTGGATGACAACCTGACAGAGGCTAACCGTCCCTACGGCGATGATGAAGACGAGCTGAACGAGGCGGAGGTGAATGGTAACTGGACGCCCCAGGAGAAAGCACTTCACGAGGCGCGGCTCAAAGCCAAAGCCAAGCGACGCCTGCGCAAGTCCTCATCGCGCAACTCTACCAGCGAGTCCTTCTCTGAGTCAGGAGACTTGGCAGGAAGTGACCCAAACAGCCCAAAAGGCAAAGTCAACACCAATGACCGCAAATCCAGGACAGGCAAAGGCAGAGGCCTGCCAAAAAAAGGTACATTTTAAGTTACACTGGTGTATGCTACCGCCTGCTTTTCTGAAGGCTTCCACAGCCTTTTTGATGCTTTCAGACGACCAGAGCGCAACAATGAACAGACAGGTTACAACCTCAACTACTAGAATGATAATGGAAAAACACAGAAAATATTTCTCTTAGTTATTAGCTGATTGTCAGGTTCTGATTATGAAGTGTGACTTATAAATATGTGCTGTGTTGACAGTGGCAACTGGTTTTGCTGGAAACGTTGTTCTTTGCATGACCTGCTTTCATGAGCCTCACAGAATATGTTTGTGGCATATTTTTTCATGCTGTCATTCTCTGTCGTCTCACAGGTGGAGCTGGTGGTAAAGGAGTTTGGGGGGCTGCAGGGATGGTTTATGAAGATGAGGAACCTGATGTACAGGATCCCAACTATGATGAATCTGCTCAGGTTAGAGAGTCTGGCAGACTGCGTCTCTTTGGAGTTTAGAGTAGCGATACTTTAGTTTGCATGCTCATCTGAAAGAGTTGGGATCGAAGACATTAAGTTTTGAGCTGAATGTTAAAAAAATTCTCTTTTGGACTTACTGTTATGTTAAAGATGCATTACACTGAAAACTGAAAATCTAGAGGCAACCATGAAAAATGTGTGAAATAGCATTTTAACCAAAAAAGTATTTAAACCATGACAACCTTTTAAACAGAGAACTTTATTTGCAAAATGTTGGCATTACTTGAGCATCAGCAGGTTGTACACACATACTGTGATGAATGAGCGTCACCTGCAGAGGTCAGTTCATCACAGTTGTTGTTCTTCTGACCTGTCGTGTGGAGCATCTTTTTGTTTCAAAGAGGCCCACTGATCACAGCTGTGGTATATTTGAATAACACCTTTTTTATTTCTTGTGTCAAACAACTGTGCTGATTTTGAAGAACTGCCGGGATGCTCAGTATATAAAAGAGGCTCTTTCTCTGTGAACAAGATGATGATTGTCACACATGGACAACAAGCATACTGAATGCACAACTGTCTGTCTAATGCATCGCATAGTGTTTTAGTCTCTTGTTATAAAATGGTATCTTGCATGACATAAATTTTCTGCCCACAATCAAAGAACATATTTTTAAAATAATTTGTACTGGTTTAATAATCTATTTGAAAGCTCTAAACTGTTCTTATATCAAAAAGTCCTCAGGAGTTGGCCGAAGCACATTCATAACACAACCAGTCACATGATTGTCTCATCCAGATGGTTCTGTCCCATCACAATCAACAGTATTTTCAATCTTTAACCCCGTTATCAAGCGAATGCTCAGTGTGATGGTGAAAGCCAAGTTTGTTTGTCTTCAGTTATGAACACAGTGACTGAATGCAGAGTGGGAAATGGAGCTTCTGTCAGGGAAAAAAAAAGTTGATAACAATTTGGGAACTGTGTAGAAAAGCCAGTGTGATTTGGCCTTGAATGTTGTAGGAACAGTGTGGAATGATGTCAGTGGGGGACTGGGACAGAGTGGTACAGAAAAATACGTGGAACATGTGCAGACTGTGGCCTTTGAATCAGAGGAGGGGATCACCTGATGAAAGATTTCTGGATCATAAAGGTCACCCTGCCTTTGGGAAAATGATAACATTTAAAACAAAATCTTCTTCTGAAATCCAGTTCGGTAGAGAAATTAAATAAAAAAACTTCTGCAGAACTGTCCCAAAGGGTTCTTTCTTTTGCCTGTTCTTGGCCATTAAGCATTATTTTGTTACGTCATTTCACAGAAAACAGGAAAGTGAATCAGCATGTTGGACTTCTGGCTATAATCCTTCTTTATACTAATATTTTTTTCCTGTCTTACCGATTTGGACTTGTCAGGGGAGGTCAAAACAATACAATAATTATTTTTTATGTTCTTAAATTTTACGGGACATCAAAATAGAAGCCAGCTCTTCTCTTTAAAAGGCAAAAGTAGTTATCCTCCTATTGTAGTTTAAAGGAGCTTAATTATTTCAATCTGTGCCAAGATTTTTATCAATGCTTACTATTGTTCTCCAGGGGAAGAAAAACCTTCACCTGTAAAGTTAGTTGGACTGGTTATGACTGTTCTTGGCGGTCATGAATGTAAGTGTTGAAACCAAAGAGACAAATTTAAGTTACTAGACTGTATTACAGAAGGACTGAATAGTGACAGATAACGCTGGCATTTTGAAAAAGATAACCTATTGATGATGATCTCAAATTATTGTGCCATGATATTAAAGTGGACATATTATGCACATTTACAGGTCTATATTTTTAATCTGGGGCTCTACTAGTATATCTTTGCATGACATACAGTTAAAAAAAACTCTTTATTTAACTCATACTGACCCTTTACACAACCCCTCAGTTCAGCCTCTGTCTGAAACAGGCCGTTTTAGACCCTGTCTCTTTAAGACCGTGAACTTTGACCATGTTTAATATAGCACAGATATTTGAATACACTTTGTTGTGAATATTTGTGTTTATCAGTTGTTTTTTTTAACTGTTTTTTTAAAGGGGGACACAGTTTATGCAACAGTTGTGCCTGAGGTAGATGAGAAGGAACTGGGAAAAATGGTCAACCCAATCGTAAAGGAGTACTTCGAACACGGAGACACAAAAGAGGTCCAGGTAAATTAACTGATATTAAACTTTTTTCCTACAGTTCACTCATTACATACTGATCAGGGATCGGTGGGTTTAGTAGATGAATGAAACAAGTAATTGAGAGCATGTATTCGAAGATCATTGAGTCTGTAACTGCTGGTTGTGGACTACACTATTGATTCAGAGTTGATCAGTTGCCTCCATAACAATCTTTAATGTCTGCGTGTCCTCCCTCCTGTCAGATGTTACTGAAGGGGCTCAACCTGGGCCCCCATAAGTTCGAATTCTCCTCCGTGGCCGTGTCCCTGTCCCTCGAAGGCAAGGCTAGCCACAGAGAGCTGACCTCCCGCCTGCTGTCTGATCTGTCGGTGAAGCTGCTGTCACAAAGTGACATGGCCCGCGCCTTCGACAAGATGCTCAAAGAGCTGCCAGACCTCATACTGGACACACCTGAGGCTCCACAGGTATAAATGATATGCAGAGGAGTCAGTAGCAATCAAGATCCGGATCTGAGGTGGTGTTGATTTAGTGTTGGCTGTATAAGAGGGTGGGGACACACTACAGGGCTTCACACACTTAAAAGATTAAAAGTGACTCTTATTTTCCATAGAGGTGCACACACACACACACATCAGTCTAGAGTGTAACTGTTTAAAATGTCATTTTTTTCAAAGTAGTTCTTTTGAAATTTTTCTGTAATGGCAGAAAGAAAAGATGGCCTGTTAGTTTTATCTTTTAAAAGATGTTTTTTCTTGTGTCTCTCAGATGTTAGGCCAGTTTATAGCCAGAGCCATAGCGGACCACGTCCTCCCCATGTCTTTCCTGGACTGTTACAAGGGCAAAGTAGACTGTGAGCATGCCAGGTGAGCCAAAACAAGCAAAGTTTAACATGCAGATAAAGTAGAAGATGTCTTGAAATGTTAACAGCAAGATAAGCAAATGCTGATTGTTGATGCAACAGGAAAACTGTTTGTCTTTCCTTCTCTTTTATAGGAGGAATAGTTTTTTGTCTTCCTCTCTTATAAGACAGTGTGATTATTAGATAATGATTAAATAGAATAAAACATCTGTGTTATGATGCTGTTTGGTGATTTTGGACCTCTGTGCTGAACAAAGGAAACCACTTGAGTCTTACTATTCTTTAAAACAAACTAGACTTTATGTATGTGCATTTTTGTGTCATATTAACGACATTGTGGTTATGGTCTTTTGTTCAGAGTGGCTTTAGACCGCGCTGCAGTGCTGCTGTCCATGAAGAGAGCGATGGTTCGCCTAGATAATGTGTGGGGTGTGGGCGGAGGACTAAGACCTGTCAAACATCTCGTTAAAGAGGTAAGCAAGAATGTTAACCAGTTAAAAAGTAAACTCATAAATAAATGAATGTCTAATTATTTGTTTTGTGTTTCCTTATTAAAAGCGATTGAATAATCCTTCACACCTGAGGTCAGAGTACTTGTATTGACCGGGCTCTGCTTTTCTGTTGACATTATGTAATATAAACAGAAGGCAGAAATGCATGCTGGGTAGAGAGCCACGGGCCAGCCCTCTGCTATGTTGCTGTGTCAGCAGAGCACTTTTCTCCCCTGAGAAGTGTGAATTGCAGAAACGAGGGTGCAGGAAGGGCCGACACAAACGCACATTCTAGTTTTTAGCTGAGAAACACACACACACACACACACACACACACACACACACACACACACACACACAGTTCATGAACACCCCACATGTTTTCAGCTTTGTTTTGTTTACATTTATTGTTCCATGATCTGGATTTTCTGCAATTTTTCTTGCTAATGTGGGTGTGGATAATGTGGGAGTTTCAAGTGCACATCTTGTAGACTTAAGTTATGCAACATTTTAAGTGATGTTTAGAAATGGGAGATTGGTCTGTCAGTAAGCTCTCAGTCATATAGCATTGTGCAAACCTCTTGAGCCCTCAGGCCTTCGTGTCCAGGTTTGATTTCCTGCCTGGTTGTGTGCAGCCGAAGGGGGAACACGATGGGCTGGAGGAGGCACAAGACTTCTTTATCTTGCTGCTCTCACTCACTTTCTGATTCAATCTGTTGTTGACCTCATACTTGCACTCTTTCTAATCCTTTCAATTTCTTCTTCCTCTTCTCTGTCACTGCCCTGTGTGTTCACATATTACATTTCCCTCCTGTTCGTTTTTCTTAGGTTCGGTTGTTGTTCAGACTAGGTATGCACTGATCTGACTTTTTCAGCCCCGATACCGATACCTGGGCTTTGGGTATCAGCTGATAGAGAATACCGATCCAATACCAGTGTTTAATTGATAAGCTGTATGGCTCACTGTGTGGAAGAGACTGGGATCATTCTTTTATGTCTAAGACAAAATCAGGCTTGAATTAAACATTGCTTTCCTAACTTTGTAAAACAAAATGTAATAAATATATACATAGATATAAATTTACTGAATTGTTATTTATTATAATAATGGTATCCGGTACCAGAGCGGCCCATTGTCACTGATACCCGATCCAGCTGTTTGAGTCAGTATCGGACAGATATCCGATATCAGTATTGGTGCATCTGTAGCTCAGACGGCCACATATTCTCTCAGCTCAGTGAATTAGACCCAGAGTTGACTCTGAAGTGTTGGTCAAGCTCAGCGGATTTTAAACTTGTTGCATCAATCTCAAGTGTTATGACTAATTGTTCCGTAAATAGTTTTAAACGAATGAGTGCTCGTTGACGTGTGCGCAGCTCAGCAGTGCGAGTGACATAACTAAGCAATATGAACAAAGAAAGCAGACACTAAAAGATTCAAGCAAGCTCCAAACAGAGAGAAATGTTTTATCTTTTTTAACTGACTTCAAATTGTTGTGTGCTATGTTTTATTTCTCAAAGGAGTCAGGTTATTGCTGGAGTAACAGTTGTGTAGTATTTGATGAAATACTTTTCACAGATGGGTGTTTTCAGGTTTCATGGAGCTCTCCATGCTCAGCTCTGTTTGAAGATTAAGATAAAGGCTGGGGAATGAAGGGGGAAAAACAGAATTATCTGTACTTAAACATGGTACAATCCACATTTCCATTGTATTATTCCATCAGTAGTCATGAAATACTTTCTTTTCTTCATAGAAATTTTCTCTGTTTCAAGATGAAAGCCTTCCAGTGAAGTGAAGTGATGGTTCATACATAATAAACTCATTGAATTAAATCCCAAATTTGTGTATATATACATATTTATACCCATAACCATATTAAATAAATGATGCCAAGTGGTGGGTAAATTAAAGGAAATTGTTTTGAGTGGCTTTATAGACCTAACCTCCTCCAGTGACAGTACTGGTAGAGGTCTTGGCACAAAAGGTTGAATAAGGTATCCTCAACTGTGCAGAGAAACAGAATCCCAACAACAAAGACAAAATAAAACAACTTCTTTCTTTTTTTTTTGTTCCAGATGAACCTTCTGCTTAAAGAGTACCTGACATCAGGAGATGTGTCTGAGGCAGGACGCTGTCTGCGGGAGCTGGAGGTGCCCCACTTCCACCATGAGCTGGTCTATGAGGTATTAAAGACTTGATTATATGTTGGTATTGAGTGTTACCTGTATTTGTAGAAAAAAAAACAAGTTGATGTCAAACAAAATTTAATTTTTGCGTTAGATTCCTACATGTTCACCCCACACTATGACAACATGATGCAAGTTAAAATCAGGAAAGTGAACCTTTAAGTATTTTCTCTCTGGGTGTCAGGCAAGCAAATTGCAAAGCAAAACTGGGAAAAAAAATCTCTTCAGTGACAGTCATTCTGTTTTCTGCCAAGGACAATTTGTTTTTGGCAGAGACTTTTCTCTCATTTGCACTACATCTATTAACACAGCTCAGTCCAAATCAGTCAATCTAAAATGAAGAAGCACATTGCATAACATGGAATTGCCGTCCTCCAAACAAATGTTCTTGCTCAGTGATATTTTGATTGTAGCTGAATATTAATTTGTGATGCCTCTAATTCAAGTAAAGAAAACTAACTGTTCTCCCTCACACTGTGTCTTGTAGCTTTTAGTGTTAGATGGTAGATGCAAACACTGCCACCATGTGGTAAAACGTGCAACTTACAGATCTCTAAAAATACCATTTTAATTGTCGCTTTCTAATATTTGACATCTGTGCAGCACACTTCTCTTTCACACATTATGTTGTATATCTTTGTTTTTTTAAAGGCTGTGGTGATGGTGCTGGAGTCGAAAGGGGACACTGCCAGCCATATGATGGTAAAACTGCTGCAGGCCTTTTGGAAAATGGGACTTATCACTGTGGATCAGATGAACAGGGTCAGTCCCTTTTTTTTTAATTTTTTTTGTATGAAAGTGTATGAGTGTAGTTTAATTTGAAGAAATATTTCTTTATGAAATAATTTACAACAAAATTTCCATTTTCTAATTTAATCAGGGCTGTAACTCGCCATTATTGTTTTACCATTGATTAATAAAACGATTTTAAAATATCAGAATATATGAGAAAACACTTCTCACAGTTTCCCTCAGCGTAATGTGATGTCCTCTAATTGCTGTCCGGCAAATCGTCCAAAACCCCAAATTATTTACCTAATCCTCACAATGGAGAGAAGTTGGACCCAGAGGATGTTTGACACTTTTTGCTTGATAAATTATGTAAACAATTCATGAATAATTAATATTTCTTGTTGATCTACCAATTGAGTTTATAGTTAACTAATCAGCTCTACATTTAAGCTTGTACTTATGCTCTTTTCCATGCAGGGTTTCCAGCGTGTGTACGATGACCTCCCTGAAATCAACCTGGATGTGCCGCATGCTCACTCTATCATGGAGACATTTGTGGATCTCTGCTACCAGGAGTCTGTCATCACCAAACAGCTGAGAGATGCCTGTCCCTCCAGGTTAGTTAGGAATTAAGATTAAGAGGCAAAACATTTATTTCTTTTCATATCTGCTAATTTCATTATTCTTCATATTGCACAGTCCTTTACGATATTATACTAACACGCTCTTTAAACTGTGTTTTGTCCACTAGAGGGCGGAAGCGTTTTGTAAGCGAAGGAGACGGAGGAGTGATCAAAAACTAATCCGCAATAGGAAGAGGATAAGCAGGAGGAGGAAGGGTGCATACAGGTTCTCACACCCTGTTTCTGCTCCAGCGTGTTTCCCTGAAATCGGACATGCTGGCAGTCAAAGTTTCCTTGTTCCTCTCCTGATAACATTGTCATGACACAAACCAGCGTTGATGTTCGGTGAAAGTAGACTGAAGAGTGACCCGGACGTCCAGTTCCCTTCATCTTGTTAATCACTGTTTTTGACTTTTTTTTTTTTTGTAAGAATATTCTTTATCTCTGGGGTTGATCCACCCCTGTTGCCTCAGTCTTTGTACCTGTTTCTTAAGAATAATTCAAGACAAAGCTGCAGAAGAAAAGGCAGGTGGACAGATTGGGGTTTGTGGGAGATAAACTGGGGTGTGTAGTCTCTTGCTTTGCTTCACCTGTTGCCATGTTGCTATTTTTTTTTTTTTTTTTATGTATTGAGCTCTAAATGGAAAAAGCACTTAAAAGACAGAGCATATTGTACAGTCAGTGAGCACTTAGCAATTTAGCTCAATGGCAAGGATCCAAACCTTTTTATTTTCTGCCACAAATGATTTGAAATTATTTCAAGGATGATGTGCTTTGTAGTTTCTGGTTTAAGTGGTTCTATTGATCCTTTACGAACAATGTTCCTTTCTTTTTTTTTTTCCTTTGCATCTCGGTCTCTGAAGCAAGATGTTCACTTTCTTAAGCAAAGCAGTCAAAGCAAGAGGTGTTTGGGCACTTGTTTGGGTGTTAAGTTGACACTTGCATTAGGGAAAGTATGTTTTGGAAGTTTGTTCTTAAAAATGAGAATAAATTGGGGTTAATATGTGTAAAAAAAAAAATATATATTAAAAAAATTAAACAATCTTTTTGAGCATGATTTTGCAATTAATGGATCTTACAGCCATGTGGTCAGTAGTGTATTCTGGACAGGTAACATTCACATATGAAACCAAGCCTGCTTTAATTAAGCTGTATGTCTGTGTAATGGAAAGCCCAGTTTTTCTTGGAAGATGATATGTTAAACATATTCAGACTTTTCTGCCATTGTCTGTAACAGTTTTACATGTTGACCAAAGTTTAAATATGGAGATATATATATATATATATATCTCATTCATTAAAAAAAGGCAACAGAAGGGTGTTTCTGAATTTTTTTTTTTTTTTTTTCACGCCAGCAGTATTTGTAAAAGAGGAACCAGGAATAAGTGACTGTACAAGTGTAGTAGAGATGTACATCTATCACATGTGTTGATCATAGTCATCGGTTGTGATCCTTCACTTGTATCTTCTCTGTCAGTGTGTATCATTTAACATCTCAATGACTTCACAGTCCGAGCAGGTGTAAAAATTGTAACTTAAACCTGAAATTGAGAAGTAGTTTGAGGCCAAAGTGGTTTTTTGTCCCCTAAAAGACTCTGATGTTTGACCCCATTTATGGTACATATAAGATAATGGCTATGTGTTGTCATAGCACAGCTTTACTATGCCTACAGTGTAAATAACTGGTTGAGGGAAATTATGTGAAATGCTTATAGGTGTAAGTCACAGGATTCATTCATGCATGCATGCAGCTGTCCAGTCAAATACGGGCTACAATGTTTATGTTTTGTATTCCTACAGTCATCTTTGTACTATTGATATATTTTGGAATCAGCAAACTGTTTGCAACATACTGCCATACTCAAGAGGCTCATTTTATATATTTCAATAAACATGACATATTTCCCTCTGCAGTGTCACACTTGCTTTTTTTCCCTTGTGTATATGTCAATAGTTTGCAGTGGTGGAAGAAGTATTCAGATCCTAAAGTAAAAGTACCAATACAGCAATGTAAAAAGACTCCATTACCAGTAAAAGTCCTGTATGAAAAATTATACTAAGTAAAAGTACTTAAGTATTAGTGGCAAAATGTACTTAAAGTATTGCAGTAAAAGTAGTGGTTTGGTCCCTCTGACTGACTTATTTTATGACAGATTATTAATACTGAATCATCAGTGTGTAAGCAGCATGTTACTGTTGTTGCTGCTTGAGGTGGAGCTAGTTTGAACTACTATATAAAGTTAAGTTTAGTCCAGTAGTTCCCAACCTAGAGGTTGGGCCCCTGCAATGAGTCACCAGGTAAATCTGAGAGGTTGTAGGATGATTAATGGGAGAGGAAAGAAGAAAAAAACGAAGTTCTGATACACAAATCTGTTTTCAGTTTTTGGACTGTTTCTCTAATCTTTGATTTTTGGTGAAATATTGAATCACTTGAATATTTATTGAAATGAAACCATGTGAGAAGTTTAGAGGGAAAAATCACTATTTGGTGGAGCTGTCAACTCATAGACATCTGAAATATGACCCCGACTACACACTGCTTTTTGTAAGACGTCAAAAACCAAAAAGGTTGGAAACTGGTTTAATCTTTACCAATGTGTTGTATTTTATATTATCCATTGTGTCAAATCTTCATCTGAAAAGTAACTAAAGCTGTTAAATACATATAGTGGAGTAAAAATTACGTATTTCCCTCTGAAATGTAGTGAAGTGGAAGTATAAAGTAGCAATAAATGGAAACACTCAAATAAGCACAAGTACTTCAAAATTGTACTTAAGTACAATAATTGAGTAAATGTACTTAGTTACTTTTCCACCACTGGTATTTTATATTCATTTCATTTAGTAGCAGTTGAGTTGATGGTGTCACACCCACGTGCACTCGGGAGCGGAGTACACGTCAGTGGAAGCGAGTATTAACCAGGAAGTGGCTAGTGAGCTAGCAACGGATAATGAGCAGCTGAGAGTCTGGTATTTTCACAGGTCAGTAGCCTTTTGCTCAATGAACATTTAGGTGGAACTACGATTCGGCACCATATTTTATTAGCTGACATATTATATCGTGACAGCCGGTCGGTTTCGCTAAAAGTAACGTTAATTAGCATTACGGCACTACCAGCGAGTAGTGTGCAGCCTGCACGAAACGTTGCATTACCGGTTATGTTAGTGGCAACCCAGCCTGTTCTGGTTAAAACAAGTGTCTGGGATAGATATTTACATTTGAAACACAATGCACATAGGCTGAGGTTGATTTATAAAGTGGTCGGCGCCGTCAAACTGCCCAGTCTGCCATGATATGCCATGCAAGGTTAACGATAGCTAGATTGCTTTTTTTAGCCTAAGATGACGTGAACTTAACATTACAGGAGGCTACCAAAGAGCCACAACAGCAATGATGAGGACGAATTTTATCAGATAAATGTTATCATAAGTATATCCGGATTCTATAATATATGCATCTTCCTGTGACAATATTTCCCCCTGCTTTGGTTAATGAAATGTTGTCAGGTCATTATTAGGTACCTAAAACTAATGCAGTGTAACAAACAACAGCCCTGCAATGAGTCCTGCCTAATTAATCTAAATAAAATGGACAAAATAAAAGAAACACCTGTCAGTATAACCAGTACAATCCAGATGCACCACAAACTCCAAAATGACCCTAAAGTTGAATGAACACCTCTCTAAAGCAGTATTAATGGAAAGTGGACATTGTTATTACAGGTGAAACTGTTAATTGATTAGTTGATTGACATAATATTAATTGATAATGATTTGTTGATTGATAATTTGCTTAATCAAGTGGACTGAAGTATTTTTAGGCAGGCAGTCTCATTGAGATTGTGGTCTCAGACCTGAAAACAAAAAAACCTGCTAATGTCATTCAACCAAACAACCAGCTGGCACACAAGAAAGTCATTTTAAATCAATTTTATTTATATAGCCCCCCAGAAAATCACAATTTTGCCTCAAAGGGCTTTACAATCTGTTCAGCATACCTCAGCCTCTGTCCTTAGACCCTTGAGTTTTTCTCCCTCTCATATCAATGAGGGTAGACTAAAAATCTGAAACACCTCTTTGCCTCCAAAATGATGATAAACATGAAACGACACCTCTCTCACATCTTCAACAAAAACTGAACCTGATCTTTGTGAAGGTGGGATTTATTGCAGGGCTCTTGTGTTAGACTGAATTATTAGTTTTAGTTAGATGTGTCTAATAAGCTATCAATTATAAGTGCATTTCAAATAAAAAGTATAGAGCTGCAACAATCAGTCAATTAATCGATTGGTTGTCAACTATTAAACTAATCGCCAACTATTTTGATAATCGGTTTATTGTTGGAGTCATTTTTTAAGAAAAAAATATCCAAATTATCTGATTCCAGCTTCTGAAATGCGATTATTTTCTGGTTTCTTCAGTCTTCTATGACAGTAAACTGAATATCTTTCGGTTGTGGACTGTTGGTCAGGACAAAATTAGACATTTGAGGACATTATCTTGGGCTTTTGGAAATAGTGATGGACATTTTTCACCATTTTCTGATATTTTTAGACCAAACAATGAATCGATTAATTGAGAAAATAACCGACAGATTAATCGATAATGAAAATGACTTGTAGTTGCACCCCTAAAGTATTGTATGTCAAACAGTCAACAACCGGGTGACAAATAGAATGATTAACAATTATAAGAATCAGGAAAAAACATTAGATAATAAAGCTTTAAAATTTCCACGGGGCATGAAAGAGCTTGAAAGCTGCTTGTAATTCATTTCATTTAAAAGGTGTTTTGTGCCACAATCAGGTAGTCAACATATGGGATTTATAAGGTTAAGAAGTTATTGGATACTATATGTTGTATTTGCTATATGTGCAGATTTATAAAATGGTTCGTTGACAAGTGCATATGAATCTCTTCTTGTTTCCAGCTTCAGAAGGGCAGGATGGGCAGGCAGAGGAAGAGGGTGGTAACTGGTGAAGCTGCTCCCCTACCAAGGAAAGATGAGAAGCCCGCTACGTTTCACCGCAAGGAGAAGAAAAAGAAAGTCGATATTGGCAAAGTGTTCATCAACATCTCTATCGGCCTTTGTATATTCAGCCTGATCTGGTTCTTTTATGCTCTCTACATGCGGTCCACCCTGGCCAAACGGGTGGTGACCCTGCACCCTTCGTCTCCTGTCCAGGACGCCAATTGCAGCAGTGCCAAGGTTTCTCCGGAGAGGTTCTGGGGCTCATACAGACCTCAGGTCTACTTTGGCATGAAAACCAGGAGTCCGAGGTCAATGGTGACAGGTGTGCTGACCCATTCATAGTCAAACTGAGGCTAAAGGTTAAAGAAAAAACTGGCATGGACATACAGTATTTCTGTAATATTGTGCAGATGGGGCATAACCTGTGATTTTAGTAGGGTATGAGTAGGGCTGGATGATACTGACAGAATCTAAATATTTAATCAAATATTTATGACTCAATATCTTGATATATGATTTGACCATATTTTCTCCAGAATGTTTGTCAAAATTCTAGAGAAACAACACGTCTGTTTGCAGGTTGAGGTATGCATTGTTTATTTCACTCAGGCACCTAGTACTAATGAGTTCAAAAGATTAAGACCATGAAAAAACCCTTGTATTTAACCTCTTAAACCCAACTGACCTCCAGGTGGGTCCGTCATTACAAACTCCTCCTGTGCAGCCCACAGAACTATTTTAAATTCTAGTGAAGATCCCAAGGTTTCCAAAGATTCAAAATGTGTCAGGGTCAGGCTGCATTTTGAATGATTGAAATGTGTATAAAATGATATGTAATATAATAATATTTCTTTTTTATATATATAAAAAATATTTCTTTTAAAAAAACTTTCTGTGGGTAATGTGGATGGCAGGTTTTTGATAGGAAAGAAGAACGCATGGGATAAAAAAAAAAATGCTATTTCTAATCCTGCTGCATCGATTTTGATCCCTTTTTTTTAAACTGTCCACCATGAGTCCCACAATGTTACAGGAGTGCAATGTTAAATCAGTGGAGTTCTCCTTTAAGACTCTGATTACCAGCTTACACAGTTATGTTTCATAGATACTTTACTTGTTTACATGTCAACATTTACATAAATAACACAATTTAAATTCTGTTTTAGAATAGTTTTCCCCTCGTATTTAATTATAATAGTTTGCTTTTACAAAATATTTACATTATTGCATTAATCAAATCTTCATTGTTAAATTGCACTACTAGTGGGAAATAAGCCCAGACACTTTCTAAATTCAGGTAAATTTTGGCCGCAGTTTTGATTGTACATTCTAGCAGCCAATTTGGATAACTCTTGTTGTTGATTAGATGACAACAAAAAGTGCACTACAATTTCCAGTATTAAGTAAGCACCTATAATTATGTACTGCTGTTCTCAAAACCCAGTTGGCTGGTAACTTACTGCACGTTGCCAGCGAGTTTTGGGACTTACCTTTTATGTGAAACTGTTACTCTTTCCCACATCATTTGATGCATATCTATTTGTGCATCCTCTGTGCTGTACCAGCAAATTTATTTACTTGCTTTATTGTATCTCCTCAGGTATGATGTGGATGCGTCAGTTTTCTGACATAGACGTGAACCTGAGGCACACTTGTGAGCAGGGAGATCGTTTGCAAGGCTATGGCTGGCTGATGCATGACGGGATTAGCTTTGGTGTCCAGGAAATCCGAGACAATGGTTTCACACTGACCACAGAGTTTGTCAAGAGGATGGGAGGGGATCATGGAGGAGACTGGACCTGGAGGGTCACTGCCAAACAGCATGTAAGTGCTGACTGTTTATTCAGCCTTACTATATATGCAGATGTTCCTTCACATGACCAAAATTGTTGTATTTTATGTGGTCAAAACTTACAATATCTGTGAAAGCAATATCTAATGATTTCAGTTTAATGATTTTAAGTTTGGATCATTGTAGGATGCTGATTTATTTTTTCCCCCCACCAGAGCTCTGCCCCTCAAGCGCCGGTTATCTCCCTGATGTTCTATGCAGCAGCTGATACACAGGGCTCACTGGAGGCTCACGTGGAAGAGAGAGACCGCCTCGCATCCATCACTGGTTTCTCAGAGGAGCTTGGCAACTTCAAGATCACGTTCCGAAAGCCTGTTACCGGGGAATTAACCAGCGCTAAATATGCCAGGTAAATGCATGAAGGCATGAGAGAATGATAAGATCAGCACCACCCAAAAAGGAGTAGACTAGAAATCTGGAGGGAACATAGAACGCTAGTGTTCAGTATTAGCAGTAAAGAAAATTGACAATTAGACTAAATGACTCATAAAATGAACAAAATATTATAAAGCAATGCTGTACTTTCCAAACAGTTTACAACTATCAATCAGTGAAAGCAGGAAAAGCGGCATATGTACAGAAATCTTGATAGAAAGGTGAGAAGACATTGTCATTCAGCAGCAATCAACAGTGGCCATTTAAACTGCATGCAAGTGCAAGACTCATGCATAAAAATACAAAAAGCATTGTTGCACTGACTTTAATTGATTCAGAGTTTTGAGGCCTTTTGCACCTCTCTAGATTCCCAGCATCAGAAATGTGGCCTCTTAACATTCTACGTGACACTCAGTAGAAATGCCATGTTGTGCTGTAGTGTGATCCTACAAGACTTCTGGGGTAAGAAAATCACAACCTCTAGATGGCAGCAAAAAACAGGCCTTTCAGCCTTTGTTTCATCACCTTTTTTTATTCCCCACACAGTTTCCTGGACATTGTGATATATAGTAGGATAAATAAAGTTTGAGAAGCCAAAGAAAAGCAGACCGTTTCTATGAAGGCACTAGTCTTTTTTTCTGAAACAGCACAGCATCAGTTTACTTAAGTAAAGGTGTGTATCTACCTTTTAGAAAGAGCTGTTGTTGCACTAAAGTTTTATATTGAGTGGATCAAGACTCTCTGCTAGCTCACTGCTAGCAACATTCACAGGGAGCAACAGTATTTCACAATTTCACGATTGCCAAAGAAGACCAGCATAGCAAAATAGAAAGGTATGCACTGATAGAAATGGTAAGAGTTGTATGACTTATGACTTATGGTAGGTCAATGGAGGATGTAGTTTAAGTGGGAGCTTAATGTTTGATTTTACTGATTCATTGTGTGACCAGTCGCTTCACTTCTGACTCACCAGCACAACATGAGACAGCAAAAGCTAAGATACAGTGTGCTAAGGCTTCATAAGCATAGCTAGTGCAGTTAAGGTCATTTGTGACTATAAACTACACCTGAATATTTTGTGTGACTGCTTAGATTTCATAGATTCTGAAAAAACGGGATTGTAATCACTAATTTCTTGTCTTTTCAGTTATAACTACCTTCAGACTGTCTCTCCTGGCTTGGAGAAGCTGACTGATATTGTGAAGCACAGTCTGAACCGTAGGTTTGTCTACAGTCCTCCATCTGGTGAGAAGAGGCATTACATTGCTGTGGACACCTACAAGCCACCACATCACCAAAACCAACAGAAACCCACCGACACAAGGAAAGAAAGTGACTTTGTGCTTCACCAAGTCACCGTCCAGACGCCATTTCAGATCGAAGTTCTGTTTGAGTCGGCAAGCTTCCACGCCCGTCCCAACCAGCTGGTGGGCTCAGTCATGACTCAGGAGCTGGAGAAGAGGAAAGCTGAGTTTGATGCAAAGTTCGAGAAGACCTTTGGGCTTGAGAGCAAAGGTTTTAGCCACGCACATATTAAGTTTGGCAAGGCAGCACTCAGCAACATGTTAGGTGGAATGGGCTATTTCTACGGCCAGTCAGTGGTACAGTCCGTCTACAATGAATATCCGCTCCTGTACCCCGAAGGCGCATTATTTACTGCTGTCCCATCACGCTCTTTCTTTCCCAGAGGATTCCTTTGGGATGAGGGCTTTCACCAGTTGCTACTGAGCAAGTGGGATCCCCAGGTGACAAGAGAGGCTATTGCCCACTGGATAGACCTGATGAATATTGAGGGCTGGATCCCCCGTGAGCAAATCCTCGGAGATGAGGCTCGCAGTAAGGTCCCAGCTGAGTTTGTAGTTCAGCGGAACGAGAATGCCAACCCACCCACTCTCTTCTTAAGTCTTCAGGAACTCATTGAACAGCTCTCTTCAAATCCAGACGAGGCAGCATCTCAACCAACCTTGCCTTTCCTCAGACGGCTATTCCCAAGACTGAAAACCTGGTTTGAATGGTACAACACCACACAGTCAGGGCCCTTACCCAACTCTTACCGCTGGCGTGGACGTGACAAGGACACCAATCTATTCCTCAACCCCAAGACCTTGACATCTGGGCTAGATGACTACCCTCGTGCCTCACACCCATCAGCAGATGAGCGCCACGTGGATTTACACTGCTGGATGGCCTTGGCCTCAGGCATCATGGCTCGTATAGCTCAGCTTTTAGGCGAGCCCCATCAGGACTACCAACTCACCCACCAAGTGCTCAGTGACAACAACCTGCTGAATGAGCTCCACTGGTCAGAACAACTTCGTGCTTTCAGTGACTTTGGCAACCACACCCAGAGTGTGTCCCTGCAGCGGGAGAAGGTGTACGTACCTCCCGGACAACCTCGTCATCAGTTCCCTGTAGCACGCCTTGTGCGCTCCGTCCGCAGGGCGCCCAAGCTACAGTATGTCAATGCTTTAGGTTATGTGAGCTTGTTCCCCTTCTTGCTGCACATCCTCGAACCGGACTCCCCTAAACATGAACATATTCTTCAAGAGATAAGAGACTCCAATAAGCTGTGGACTCCCTACGGTCTGCGTTCACTCTCAAAGGCCGATCCCTTGTATATGGAGCGAAACACAGAGCATGACGCCCCCTACTGGAGGGGACCGATATGGATTAACATCAACTACTTGGCAGTCAGAGCCCTCCACCACTACGGCACCACACAAGGGCCATACCAAGAGAAGGCAGCTGCTCTTTATGAGGAACTCAGGACTAACATTATCAATAATGTTTATAGACAGTATGTTCAAACAGGGTATATCTGGGAACAGTACAATGACAGCACTGGCAAGGGCCAAGGAAGCCACCCCTTTACTGGCTGGTCAGCTCTGACAGTATTAATGATGGCTGAACAGTACTAAAACTGTAGATTTCATCTCATGTTTTATATCTCAAGATATCGGCCTTCATTTGTATCTGGATGTGACTGAAACAACATAATCAGGTCTCAAGATATAGAAATATGTCTTGTCTGGCTGTGGAAACTGTGCTAATCATCAAAAACTGTAATTACAAGATTCAGCTGAAAAACAGGCATTTAAGATCACAATTCCACATTTAGCCATGCCCTTTAATTAAAATAACAGGTTTCATACAGGTATTCTCTGAAGGGTAATGTACAGCTTACATTACCACTCTTTGCTGTACGTGGAGCCAAGCACTGTTGAGTGCTTCACTTAAGATGCATTTAAGAAATCATATCCCTCTCAACTTCACACACGTCAACTTCACAGCTTCAAACGGCAATCTTTAATATGGAAAATCAAGACAGGTGTTGTTTTTAATGCAGGGAACTACTGGTCCACCTGTCTGAGGGAAGGTTCATACTTTCACGCTAGACGTGTGATGCCATATATGAAGAACTGTTACCAGATTTGTCACACGTTCTGGGACAATAAGTGCATAAATGAGCGAGTTGTGTCACTTGACAAATAAGAGTCATTATCTTTAATTGTGCCATTTTCTCTTAAATCTATTATATGTCCTCAGTTCTCTGTCTTAATGATTGGTCATTTTGATATTTAATTGTTTGATCACAGTCTTTCACAAATAGTTCTTTTCAGTCTTGCTCAACATTTATAAAGTCACTGCTTCTAAAAGCAGCAGTATTTTGTATACACAGCCTGTGGTTTCACTGGCAGGGAGCAGCATTGACTGTGGCATTGGTCTTGTTTTGTTAAAAAACAATAAATGGTTTAAATAAGTTTTTGGTCATGCTGTACTTTTTTAATGTTGGTGTGTTGCCTCCATTGACCTAAGCAAATTATTGACTCAATCTAAGCCTATAGCTGCAGTCTGTCTGAAGAGAGAAAATTACCTTCTTCATCTGTTGTTACAGAGCCATCCATCATCATCATCATCATCATTATGGTTCAGACAGTGACACTCCTTCACACTAGGTGCTTGTAATTGGTGATCTCTGAATATAACCTTATTCAGCCACTAATTATGAGTTGCTGTCAATGGAAGTTTTATCTGAGTCCCTCTCAAATAAAATAGATCACTCAGTTTTCTATCCTTGCAAACAGAGTTGATTAATCCATGTTTTTGATTAATGCAATGGTATGGAACAGCATTTGACTGTATTGAATTATATGTCACAAGAAAGCAGTGAACAAAATATACATGAGCACAAACATGCATTCTAATAACAGCTGCTGGTTGCTCCATTTTACAGTACATGTAACAATACACGTACTGAGAGTACACACGTCTGTGTGGGTAGTTTTTGAATGTGTGCACATTTCATTGTTGGGTAATAAGTATAATCCCAGATTGGTAAGGTTTTTCTTGCTGCCAATAGATGAAATCCCAGCATGGCTCTTTTTTCTTGTAATTTTTTCAAACCTTTCAAATATTCTAAAATTGCCCAGGAGTGCATATTGTCCAGAAAATATGATTTAGATTTTAAATGCTTAATGGACAGTATGCTGTATCATCAACAGGAAACCTGAGAGAGCCAGAATATTTAAACCCCAATGCACAGCTTCAACAGTGGATCGATCAAACCAAATTTGTTTACTGCTTCTGGTTCCAGTTATTAACATAAAGTGTCCCTATTTTGCATACAATGCCCTTAAAGTGTTGAAATTACAGTATTTTTTATTCACCCTGCCGTTAATAATTCCTCACATGTTCAGCACAGATATCAGCATTTCTCTGTCAGTCAATGCAGACAGTAGCTTCAGCACACTGTGACCTTAAGTACAGCAGCCCGGTCCTCTTTCTTTTGTCAGATGGCACATTCGAAGGCCTCTGGCTGACGTCAGTCTGCTGCAAGTTATTTCTTTTTTTTGCATGGTTTCCATGGAGCGCAGTTGTAAGGGCTTGGTGCTTAATTAGCTAACATCAAAAGGCATGGAGCGTACATAGATGGCGAATTCTTTTCACTCCTTGACATATGCTGGCATACATTTACACATCGGGCATACGGTGGCAGTGTTCTTATTAATACTTTGACACCAGATATAAAACGCTGGTACTGAGAGCACTGATACTGGCTCTCAGTCTGTGTGCCTGACCACTGGGTTCCAACCTCTAGACTGTTATGAATCCTTTGAATGGGCTAGATGTGCAGTTGTATAGTTGGAGGCTTAGCGTGGTGCATTCAGGTTGCATGGCTAAAAATAGTGCTTCTATCAGTTAGCAGAACAGCAGAAAGGCTGTGAAGCCACAGATTGGTAGTTTCACCACATTTATCAGTCATCATATACAGTATGTGCCTCAGTTCTTGTACTTAACAGAACATTAGATACTGTAAATTAACAGCAACACTTATAAATACTAATGCCTGTGTGCATCTTAAAAGAGGGTTTCAACATTTTGAGAAATTCAGTTGATTGAATCGTTGTGAGCTTAGAGCTCAAAAACTAGCAAATTATGTATCAGTGTGCAATGATTGCCTTCAGCCTCAGTCGTGGGAGACACAAGCTCATCATTTGACCCTTTGACCTGTTAACGCAAAGCATGGTATCAAGGGATTTGGGCACAGATGAGCCACATCCTCTGCCTTTTGCAGTTTCTGTCAGAGGAAATGGATTCCACATCCCCTCAATACAACTACAGTCGAAAATGCATTTATTTCTTTGAAGAGTGCGGACAATCTGTGTGACTAAAGCACTCACTGCGCAATCCATCCCCCTCACCCAAGACCCTTTTTTCAAAGTGTGATGGGATAATAGCCAAACAGCATCAGAGCTAACTAATGTGACTGCATAATAAACAGATGAGTCAGGGAGTATTCATTTGCATATCATCCCAACCTTAATAGAGCTTCTATATAGTGAGTATTTTGTGATTGCCTACTACCAGTGGATTGACTATTGAGTGCAGTGAACATGTAGTGAATGCAGTGTCCAAATGGCCGCTGCTCAGTGTTGAGATAGTGTATTTTTATGATGGAAATCATTATACATCAGCATAGTGATAATAAAGTTGTCTAATAGTTGCTGGAAATACCCCCCTGTAGCACTGACTGCTGTATTGAATGTAATTACTGGGAACTTATGCTAGAGGGAGCTAATTAATAAGGAATTTGGGAGTGTAAAATAGGCTTTTTCAATACAACTTAGCTATCATTTTACTTACAATGGAGTGCTACTTAGAATTAAAGCAGTATAAGTGGATAATTATGCTAATGGCTCAATTTGGATTTAAGATATGGTGGCAGGCTGTATATCCAGGAGACCGCTGTTCTTAAATTACAGTAACTCTCACACAGGTTCTCTGTGCATATGTGGGCATGCATGTTCATATCATCTCACTGGAGATGTCAGATGTTTTGTCCTGCGGCCACACAGTTATATGTGTGTGTGTGTGTGTTTGTTCTGTTCTCTTCTGACACAACTCCTTTTGCTTCACATACAAACAAACAAACAAACAAAGCTTTTAGGCAAACAGACTATGAACTTCTGCTTCTTGTGACGTATGCATTATTTTCTCTCTTTGTCTATTCCTTGAGCCTCATGGCTACGAACTGTTTAATGTTCTTTAATGTTCATTTTAGCGTCAGTTTCCATCAGCTCACTGCATGTCAATGTTGCTCGTGGAACTCCAGCTTTGACATCACTGCCCTCCCAGGGCACTGTAACAGTGTTTGTTCTCCCTGACATCAAAACAAGCAAGACTTCCTCCCTCTACTTAATTCAGTTGCCATCAGCATCATCGTCCACACTGGCCTAATTGCTGTTTACACTTGTCTTTCTGTAAAATATTCTCCAGGATCCAGCATCTCCAGTGCTCTGTACCCTGCCTTTGCCCCCCAGAAGCTTGCTGCTGAGCACCAAACTTGCCTCAGCCAACATAGGTCTATGTATGTTATGTAAGGCCCACTATAAATAGGTTCACCCGGGATCTTTTGTCTTTACCTGATTCGCTCTTACAGTTTTTATTTCTGGAGAGAGCTGTGGAAGCTAGTGCAATGTAGAGCTGGCCGTTTCCATAGTTACTTTTGTTAGCTGCAAGCTCTAACATTCTTCATCTGTTTCCTCACATGTCTGCTGTTAGCTATTTGTTTCAATCTGTTTGCATCGCATGTCCTCATAATGACTGTATGTGCATCGATAAAGCAGTGATGAAAACAGTGCATTCTGATTAATAACGTTTGTATCTTTTCATGCACATTTGTGGTGTCACTGGATGGGAGAAAGAGCAACAAATAGAAATCAGTGTGGGTGCACATGAGTCAGAGATTCAAATATGTACACCTATTAACTTCTGTTGGTCAAAAGTACATGCAATTAGTCCCATGTTGTATGATAATGATTTTGTGTAGTGGATGTTATTGAGCCTCAGTCTAAGGGGATTGTTGTTGTATCTGGTGAAGCAAATAACGTAGATATTTGCATTTTGACACTTAATCTACTGTTATCTAACATACTATCAGGTATCTGGGTGTGAAGGCATTCTTCAAACATTTTTGAATCAGTTCTGCAAATATTGTGATAAAGAGAACATGTGAAAATTCAATGCTATATTTCATGGATTTATCTTGAAAATGTGCAAGCCGTTAGGTAACAGCAGGTACAGGAGCTGGATCAGGCCCAAGAATTGGACTGTCAGAGTGCTGCGAGCATGGATCCAGCAGAGAAGAGGGCAAGGTGGGAGCCATGCGAGTGCAGTGTGTGTGGAGGAGTCTGGGGGCATGGTTAAAGAAACACCGGGGCATTCCGCAATCACGATTGGAGCGCTGAATATGATTCTCACCCATCCCTGTTGTAGAACCAAAGAGTACAGGCGGCTGGGGACCAAAGTGGGCGAGTGCGAAAGTATTTTTGGAACGCATGGGAAACCTGCCACACCAACAGCAGCAGCATCGGGGCCTGGTACCGGGCTTCCCTAACCCACTCCCACTCTCAGAGGAAGAGCAAGAGAGAGATGTTCCTTCAGAAGAAGAACCACGCTTCCGCTGCTTTTATTCTTCTTATTTGTGCTATTTTTCAATTGCCCAGTGTTTGAATGATGATGTAGTATATATAACTATGCAGAGCCCAACATGACAGAGAGAGAGAGAGAGAGAGAGGGAGAGAGGGAGAAAATAACGAACTTGGCAGCTGAGGCGAGTATCTCGTATTTATAGAAAGTCGTGTTTCCGGCAGAGGTTTCTGTGGTCTTAGCACTCCCAATCCATTTTTGCGGTGTCTTACAGGCCCTATTGTATCCAGGTTTACATGGAAGATGTTCCCTCATCTAACGCCTTGGGGGGAGATTTGAATGTGAGACATGTCAGAATGTGATTTGGGGGAGGCAGATGGATTTCTCCAGCTCTTGTGCAACCCTAGCTTTCGTAGGATTGCTCCAAAAAATCTGCTTTGCATCCAGAAACTTAAAAAGGCACTAGTCAAAAGTACTTGAGGCTGAATGTAAATGTATGTTCTGTGTGAAATACTATATGCATTTCATTACTGTATGGATGCAGGCTAAGCTGTGTAGCCTACCTTATTATTTAATCTTAGGTATTTTGTATTTGACTTGTAGATTCAGTATTTCCTGTAAAACCTCTCCAGATCATGGTTTGAAGTGCTTTTTTATTTCAAACAGCAACGACAGCCTCTGCATCTCAGTGGATTTCCTGGTATGGATCAGGTTCTTCTATTATTTACTCTCAAACAGTGTGGGTTGCATAGTTGGTTGACAGAATGCCAAGGCATTGAGACTTTGAGGAGCTACTGTACATCAAGTGTGATATATTTCATTTTGAAGTAAGAATTATGAGTATGAAATGATTGTCTTTTATGCTGTGGAGTAGTAATGTGGATGTGACACCAGAAACACATTTATAGTTAGTCGGGGTTTAAAATTGTTACGGTATGACAAAATCAAAAAGACAGTGAAGCTGCACTGTCCACTAAAATTAGAATTCCTTTGCAAATCTATGGATGAACAGAAACTGGCTACTGATTTTCAATAACAGGGGCAAATGTCCTTTACTTATCTGACTCAGTTTAAACCAAAATTACAGTTTGCTTTCTAGAGGGAAAAAGCAATAATAAAAATCAATAACAATAGAAAATGATAACAGTGATTTTGCTGGCATGTCTGGTGATCGGCCTAAACTACCATATTTGCAGAACCCAAATAAGGTGTAATATGATTCATTGATGTGCCTTTAGTTTTTGTCAATAGCTCGACTGCTGTTCTGCAAAATCAACATGCTTGTGGATTATGTATTGTTTGCTTTGTGTGAGCCAGAATGTAAAATGTTGTTAAAGATAATACAATTTCTTTCACATTGTTTGTAGATGTTTAATAAAGGCTCAACACAGAGACAGCACAGTTTGTCTAGCACTTGGCTAGATTAGCTTAGTGTTGCCACCATAACAGCTCTTTTTATTACTATAACATAATGAACATTGAAGAATAATATTTAAAACAAGAAATAAAAAAAATAAACAGGTCATTACTGTCCACCTCATCTTTCATCTTGCAGGCAGTGATTCCAGAAGCCAGTCACTCCTCACTGCCTCTTCAACTCTATCAGGCACCCACCTGCAAGCAAAACTCCCACACCCTGTCCAGGAGTGAACCTGAAAATAACGCGGCCAGGGGGGGTTACATATACAGAATAAAGACAAGTATTTACATTTCCCTGAGGCACAAAGCGTTCACTCCAGCTATGAAAGTAATATTAAGCGTTGCACACATGATCAATAAAGCAGGAGTAATGTAATCAAAATATAATCAACAGAGAATGAAACGAGTCTGTTTGACAGTTTATATGCAAGTAAGAATAGGTCTGCAGTTTTCAGGACACCGCTAGTTTTTTTAAATTAAAAATACAAACTTTATTTTATGCATTTGAGCTGAATTGTGCATGCTAATGCATTCAATTAGTGTCATGTGCATTTGCAATTTATGGCAAATTTTTATTGATTTGGAAATGTATCAGGCAGGCAGGCTTTAATTTAGAAAAATCATACTATGTGGCTCTTAATGTCACAAATGAAGGTTTTTCAGAAGCAATTTACTTTGTTACACTATGTGGAAAGACAAATGACTAATTTAGGAGGACTTACTATATGTTTGAACCTATTTTAGGTCAGGACCATATTAAAGGATGTTTCACATTCAGTAGAAGTGCCAAGATATCCTTTCATTAAAGCAATGTTTCATCTTCTTACCATGGCCAGTACTTTGAACCCCTTTTGAAGTCAATATCCTTGTTAAAACACGGAGCCAACTTTGCATCACTCCACATTCTTTCTCAACTTATCACGCCGTTCCCTAAGAAACAGGAGCATTTTTTCTCACACTGCTCAGATGTTAGGGAATAAAACAAAGGCTTTCATTTAACTTTCACAGATATGGAGTTACCCCTGCGCTATAATGTCAGTAAGTGCTAACATTACATAAATCCATTACTTAGTCCCTGTGCTGTGGCATTTTATAGAGGAGAGAGGTTAGCCACACTGCAGTTATCATAACAGCATCCCGTGATCTGAACTCTGTGTGATCAGATTGGTTTTAATAGACTCTGGATTACTTGGAGGCAGTTCCTCAAAGCTAAACATCTCTGGGCCTAGAATTAGAGTGCACATCTGAGGTGAAAACGATTTGTTCCGGAGAATGTCACTGCTGCAATGAAAGAGCTTATACGCTATTATCATACACTACCTTAAAAAGATGACAGGGCAGCGACTCAGATCCTTTGATACATTTTCCACCGCTCAGTATTGTAGGAGATAACATAAAATTTCAGTAGTCTAGTATAAGCAGGCTGTTTATTATGTCTAATAGTCTCTTTGCATTTGTGCTGCAATAGACACAATATATTTTATTCCATATGGCCCACAAGCTTTCTTATTTCCAGTTGATCTTGTCCATAACAAAGCACACTCGGATATTATTCAAATAGTCTGAGCTCTGAGCTCACAGGAACCCTTTCATTACAGGTCAAAATTTTAAAATACGTCTGTGGTTATTGATAAAATGCAGTCTGTAGTGTTGTGAAGACATTTTCTGCTACAGTTTTGATCCATTTATCTTACAGAGCATTGGTTTCAAACCTTTTTCCTTGTGCACAGCCATATTTGTGACCTTTTGTTGCAGGATGCGTCATCTATTTTGAGAAGTGCAATTGAACAGTGATTTTCCCTTCTCAGATTGTTTCATTTGAATACTTTTAGAGGCCCGAAGAGGCAAAACTATACAGCATTTCACAAGAAAGAAACCAAAAATCAGAGAAAAGTCTGAAAAATTACTTTTGGGGGCGTCCTAGTAGCCTAGTGGTTAAGATCCCTGATTTGTTTCAGGCTGTGGACCTTTGTTGAATGTCACCTTTCCTCTATCCTTCCCTATGTTTCCTATCTGTCTCAAAAGTGTGGTTATTGGTAAAATGCAGTCTGTAGTGGTGTAAAGGAAATGATTTTCTGCTACAGTTTTGGCCCATTTATAAACAAAATCATCTTTATATATATATATAAACATGATTTTGTGTAGCAAAATTAATATTTTTTACTCCAATAATCATCTTGTGGCCCTTGTTAGGCTACTAACACCCAGGTTGGGAATCCCTAGTGGTGGAAGAAGTATTTAGATCACTTATTTAAGAAGCTACAGTATATAATCGCAATACTACACTGTAAAAACACTCCATGACAAGTAAAAGTCCTGCATTCAAAATTCTGCAAAAGCACAGAAGTATTAGCAACAAAATGTACTTATGTATGTACTTAGTATCACTTTAATGTTGAAGTTGTTTGATGCTGAGCTAATTTTAACTGCTTTTGGGTGTTTTAATCTATGAAATATAAAAATGAAGCATAGTTTATAAGCTGGACATATGTTTGTGTGTAAAATCTGAAAAGTAATAGTGCCTACAGCTGACACATAAATCTAGTGGGGTATAATTAAAAAACAGCAAAAAACTGGAGTATGCAAGTAAAATACAAGTACCTTATAATTAAGTACAGTGTTTGAGTAAATGTACTTAATTGCTTTCCACCACTGAGAACTAATTTAGTAGATAATGCACATCACCACTAAAATATTGATTTTTATGAGCTGTCTGTGGCTTGCATCTAAAATGGAAGAGAGCATCTTAGTGTAGCCAAAAGACTTAAATCATCCCATAAATGTGATGATTGTGTGGTACGTTAATGCTAATACAGTATAATATTACACCGCTTAAACCACAGGGCCACTGCTCAAATTATACCAACAGGATCATTACACCTCTGTTGTTCCTGTAGAAAGAAATGCACCACAGGATTGAAGCAATCCGGCAAAATCATTGTGTAAATAGTGACTGGAATTTCCCATAGTCCTCTGGGATGTGATTGGATTGATTTCATGCAAAAGAATGCCATTCATATGAATAGAGAACCACAGGAAGCATTCAGAGAGAAGTAAAAAAAAAAAAGTAAAGGGTTTGTGTTGCTGGTTCATGTGTGATTACAGGACTGAATGCAGCACCGTCGCTATCCATGGTCCTGAACCTCAAACAGGTGCTAGAGGTCTGCTGCAGACTGCAACGTCCTATGAAAGAGTATCGACTTTTTGTAATAGGAAGTGTGACCACTGAGTGCACCCAGCAACAGATGCGAAACAGAAAAAAAAATGCTTTGGGGGTTGAAATGTCATGTGAACAGTTGGGTTCAACCACTGAACACCTCAGGGGTGTTATCGACTCCCTTCAATGCTTTTAAAGGCCAAGGGTTCGTTCAGGCAGGGCTTTGCAGTTTATTCGCCCTTACAGTGTGAGCGACCACAATTTTCAGCGACCACAAGAGAGGAAGTGAATTTGTGAAAGTAAATCTAAGCAGTCCACTGCCAGGGAGAGGTTTTCGGTTAAACTGCTGAAAACCATCGAGACCGTGCAGTCTGGCCCAGATATGAGGCGGGTGAATTCTCAAAGGAGTTATTAGTTGAACTGGACAACAAGTTCTTCTTGTATCCGTCTGTAAAATAAAGTCATTCTCTAGCTAGAACTTATATTCAAAGATAACCCGACAAACTGGCAAAAAAAATATCTTATTATTTGTTCATAACAAGATAGGGTTTCAGTTTAGGTCTGAGGTAACTTGACCACATATATTACATTTACATCAAACTAAGCTTCAGTACAGCGTGCGGACGTCGGCAGTCAGATCTATAAATCATACATCTCTTTGAAATCTGCACATGTTGGTTTGAACCTGGACTGGACACTGAATGCCAGAATTGCCCCCAATGATAGAGATGCCTTAGTGGAAAAATAAATACTGTAGTCTATTGCTATAACGAGTTACAGTGTCTGGGATTCCATAGTGACCTTAAACATATAGTAGCTACATCTATATTCAGAGTATCGTAAAATCCATCTGTGCATTGTATCCTGCTTTATGATATTTTATCTGTGTTCCATTTATATCCCCTTATAAAGCATACGGTGTTTAGTGTGCTGTAATATCCATAGGTCTACAATATTTCTCTGAAGTATGTTATAGACTTACTACAGCGCTTTGTTTTCTAGCTTACAATAAATTACATAAATTTACAAGTGTTATATTTGAGCGCTAAACTTCTTGTGTAGCAAATACTTTGCTGCTTTGTGAAGTTTCCAAAAAAGTGTCTTTGACCTCTGAAAGGTTACATCCTGAGTAAGTCTGTGCCATTCACTGAATATCTAAGTTGTATTATATTAATGTATAGCAAAATACCGTGAGATATTAGGAGATCATTTTGTCTTTTAGCTGCCACCTTGCTCAAAAATGTTTATTTTCTGATTTCCCTAATTTTTTTCTCAAAACTGTAGACTCCCTGAGAGTATTTGTAATATTACCCGTTACATTCGCTTCCCATTCCACCCCCTAAATTGACGGCTGCATGTCTTCTTACCCCCCAAAACTGGAATATCCCTCTGCTTTGAGTGCTCACATTTCTGTCATGTCTTATCTCTCATATGAGGACAGCGTTCACAGCCAAAACTCATCGGCGGATGCTGGAGGTACCTATAAGCCATTTGGGATAACAGAGTGTAATATTTTGAAAGATGACACCAAGAGTAACTTCATTTTTAAAAAATATTTGCTTTACTTTAATAGTCCTCAAAGCGAAATGACACATCGCTGCTGTGCAGTGAAATGCCATGCACCATTACAACGTTTTACCACCCAGCACTGGTCGCCACTTGTTGCAACGTCAGTCTCCATCTCTACAGTACGGGAGGAGGGAGGACTGGAGGGGGAGGAGGAGATGGGTGGGGGGGGGTACTCCGTCACATCCTCTGTCCATATATGGGCATGAAGTTTACACGCAGCGGGGAATCCTCTCACTGGAGCTGATGAATGGGGAGGAGGGCCGAGGGAGCTGCCAAAGTGTATATAAGGAGAGAGAGGGGAAGTCGCTGATGTGAAATCCACAGCAAGCAAATATCTACCGAGGAGCAGAGACGAAAAGGAATACCTTTAATTGCCTTTTTTGTACACCTTTTGACCACTTTGGATCATTTGTTGAAAACCATCAAAAGGGGGGAGTTGAAAGAAAAAACAAGTCATCTGCATAATTTGTTTTTTTTTACATTTCCCCCTGTTACCTTTTTCCCTGGAAGAGACGGACTTCTAAGTGCATCATTATGTTGAACAATATGGATTTGAATGCGAAAGATTCTTTTTACCCTCAGTTTGAGAATTGCAACAGTTCTTCCCTGGGAATGGAAAACAGCGTGCGGAAAGATAATCAGGAGGTATACGTCGATGCAGAGCGGGGGGTACCTGCCCAGTTTGGCCACGGTGAGTTCGCATCTTTGCACAGTCGATAAAAAAATGTGCATGCACGAGAATGTGAATATGCCAAATAGAAGTATTTTACGGGAAAAAATATTGATACTTTTGGCGCAATCGTGTATATCAAGGCATCATATGAAGGCATTCCTGTGCCAAATACGCACGAATGTTTATGTAACGCTGATTTTCTTCCTCTGCACAGATTCACAAATATAAAAAACACTGGGGGATGACAAAGTTTTCTCTCTTTCTAATCCAACAGAAGGAACCCCTGCAACTCTCAAAACCGAAGCTTCCAACTCGGAATTTGCGTTTAACCCCTGCGAGTGCCCAAAAGACACCTACACCCCCTCCTCGCTCGCCTACTCTGGCAGTTTCTATGTTGAGGCATCTCAGGGAGCGCCGTGCAGCACCGAAACACTCCTCAATATGATCACTGAGATCGTGGGTATATCTACATTGCCACTTTCAGAAGTGCAACAGAGCGGTAGCAGTCGGGGAACTTATCCATCGCCTGCGCCGATGGACACCACCAATGGGAATTTTGGAGACCCCGGCGTCAAAAGACAATCCTTCACCTGCTCCGGACCTACTCCTCCTGTATATTCTCCAGACCAGACGTGCCCGAGGTATGCTGATGATCAGGCCCAGACCAGTCAGGCCCAAGACCCGTCCACTTCCCAGCTCAGCTTCGGCTCTTCCCGAGCTCCCAACCAGAAGAAGGCTGAACCAAAGTCAGAGGCCGCATCTTTCCCTGTGGTGGTCAAGAATGAGTTTGAGAGCAGCTGCTACGAGTGGGGGACATTTAATAAATCTGACTGTTTGGAAACGAGCTTCCAGACAGAAACCTTCCCGATGTCAAATGATTTCCCCCCTGACCAGCAAATGGATGTAAAGGAACTTTTAGATACGTTCCCCCCAATTTGTCCCAACCCAGAGATGGAGTTTAAAGTGGAGGGAGGTATCAAACAGGAACCGTGTTTCTCTGACACCTGCTCTCAAAGCTACTCCAGCCCCCTGTACAGCAATTACCTCCCACCGCCGATGGGCCTCTCCTCTAACCTGAAACCATTCCCCGAACCTCCACAGCCATCTAATCAATGTGATTCCTTATACACATCACCAGCTTTACCGAGCACCATAGACTCCATCCTGTATTCTTCCTTGTTGCCAGATTCTTTTGCCCAAAGTTACACCACCCGTGCGACGAAGCCCCCCAGGGCCAGAAAGAGCCCCGCCGCCTCTCATGGCCCAGCCAAAGAGAAACCCTTCACCTGCCCCATGGAGAGCTGCGACCGGCGCTTCTCTCGCTCGGATGAGCTCAACCGGCACATCCGCATCCACACAGGCCACAAACCTTTCCAGTGCCGCATCTGTTTGCGCAGTTTCAGCCGTAGCGATCACCTTACCACCCACACCAGGACTCACACCGGGGAGAAGCCGTTTTCCTGCGACGTCTGCGGCAAACGGTTCGCCCGGAGCGACGAGAGGAAACGGCACGGACGCGTACACCTGAAACAGAAGGAGAAAATGGAAATAAAGCCACAGGTGACCCCCAGCGCATGGCCATTCACTCTTCCCGAGGGGATTTGAAGTGTGAGAACGCCCCACAAAGCTATGTGTCCACGCATACACAATATTAGGATCTTTCCGTCTTGGAAGATAAGCCAGCTGACTACAAGTTGATGCCTGAGTTGGTTTGACTGACAAGCCAATCTCTGACATAAGAGGTTTTTGCGAATATTGCAGCTTTTGAGGAGCAGAGAGGGAGGAAGGGGTCTGCTTCGGCCTTATTGCCTGCTGCTGCTGCTGCTGCTGCTGATGCTGCTTACTTTAAATACCTGGGACTCCCCGCCAGTCAGTTAGAACTGAAGAAGCCCCTTGGATGAGAGGCGAAACGTCTTGAAGTATCTACAACCAAGAAGTCCAGTTGCCCTCGATTCAACCCTCCTTGGATAACTTTATGCAAAGATGCATAAGTTGTAAAAGTCGGTAAACAGATCAACAGTGACTTGTTGCTGAAACTGTCAGTGGAGCCAAACCTCTCTGCTGCGGCATTGCATGACTGCTGTTCAGCACCTCTTCATCTGGACAGCTCCAACCTCCATCCGCCTCTCAGCCTGGATGGATTGCACTTACAGATTATTAATATTTCCATTTAAGATTCTTATTTTCTGCTTTTAGCATTCTTAGAGCAATGGTTTGGACTATGTTTCTTAAAATGCATGTTTATGTCAGTGTTTTTTTCCTTTAACCGGAATATCAACCACTGTCAAGGTACTCCTTCACTCCACAGTGAGGGTTATTGACATGAATGTAGGCTAACATATTTATGGCTTTGACCATAAAGCTGTCCATCTTTGATCAAATTTAGTGTTTGTTTAACTTCTTATCATTTGGCTGTCAGTGTTTTTTGTCATTGGTCTTTGTGTTGTGTTACAATTGTTTGGATTATTACAATTGTGAAAGATATATCATAAATGGGAAATAAATATATTTGTATTACTGTACTTCTTTGTATTTTTATAGCTAACTGTATATTTTACATTTATCACATTTGAGCATCATTTCTAAAGTGAAATGTATTCTAAATCATTAATAATGTCTTGGGTTTCGAGGGCTATTGTTCAGTAACACAATATTTTAACTTCGCACTTCATCCCATTGTTGGTATGATAAGAGTTATTTCATTGAACTGCTGATTTAGATTTAAAAGGGACCAGAATGTACACTAGTTGTGGTACGGCTTTTCGACAAAATGATTTTACAGTATGTACAGAAGTATGTTTAATCAAGCTAGAATTTACTAGCAAACCATATGAACATTGCTTTTGAGTAATCAGGTAGCACACATTGCTGCGAGTTTCTGTGGACTTTATCTTGGTGATGAAAGGGTTTTTGACTCCTGATATCTTTTGCTGGAGATACTGTAAGCTGAAAATGTTCACTTTAGCAAAAAAAACAAAAAAACAAAAAAAAAAACAAAACAAAACAAAAAAAACAATGTTGAGAGTTTGGTGAAATTGTCACCAACAGGGTACTGCAAAAAAGTAATTTAACTCGCCTTAAGTTATATTAACTGTTCAATTAAAGATTTTGTACATACACAGTTTCTACAATACATTAAATTAATATTGATGTTGTTATTTTTATGAAAAGTTTATGAACAAAATAAACATTTTCTGGAAGCAGCAAGTTTCTTGTGTGTGGTTTAGAATGATCAAAATTCTCCCTTTTTTACTCTGACCAGTCTGTTTCATACAGCATTGAATCCCCCCATCGGAGCAGTCGGATGAGTGTGTTTCTATCCCAAAATATACATGATAACACACCACCTGCGGCACCACACTGTAGCCGTAACATTATACATCACAGTTCTGCCCTGTGACTCACAAGGCTTTTGACTCAAACACATTAAAGTGAATACCCTATTACTCAGTGCTGTGATTCTCAATCCCCTCGACTTCAAAGATCACTTTTCTCATGTTGTAAATGTAGAGATGAACACCATGGACACCATGGTAATCTCTACAGGAAACCTGTTAAACAGGACATTTTCTTCCCATGTCAGTGAGATAATCTGACACTCTCTGCTCTTTCATTCCCTTGTCTATTCACTCATCCATTTTTGCAATAAAAGGATATTAATTTACACTCAGTTGCTGGATGCGATTATGGTCTATCATCACATAATTTTTTTTTTCTCTCAAAGAATGGTGGTACTGAAGTCTCATCTTGTCATAACTACCTGTGCATTATTGGAAATGCAGTTAATGGCCTCCATTTCTTGAAAGCTCTCTACTTGAATAAAAAAAGAGCAATGGAAAAAACAGTGGTGGAAACTATGGTTTCATTTTGTAGTTGTGAGTGCTTATTTTACTTGAAGCAGAGAATTTTTGCAAAGCAACAAAACTTGTATGTCAGTATATCAAAAATAGACTCAAATAGTGCTGCATTTTCATGTGGAGTGATAAAAATTCCCCAAAACCTTAAACACAGCACCAGTAATGTTCAAATAAAGCAAATTTGATTTGTTTATAATAGAGTCTACATACAAGAGCTTAGGGGGGAAAGACTGTTGCATCTATACTTTAAGTGGGATTCCAAGACACTCTGTACTCTTTGGGTCTCTCTAGGAAGCCAAGATCAATCTTACAATCTGTCAAACCATGCATGGATGGACACAGGCATGTTTTACCAGGGACTCCGCCGTGGTACGTAGGACATGCATGTGCCCATGACGCAGTTGGCTGGCAGAACACTACTTTGGTTGCCCACGGCAGTGCGTAAGTGCCTGCGCTGTCTGTATCTGACAAACATACTGTACCAGTGTGAAAATGCAAGCTGCCACATGGAGCACTGTGAATAGTATGCACACATCCTCTCCTGTCCATCACTCATCATCACTTACAATAGCAAAAGGCCTGAGCAACATCAACACACGCTCCCACATCCATGTTGTTTTAGTGGCAAACATTGTCCAGTGATGGATAGTTGAGGTTTTGAATTGCACTGATGTGCAGTCACAGTGACCATTATCCAGACACTTGAAGACTGAAGAGTTATTGAACTCTGGCCAGTGATGGAATTTCTGCATTTGTGCGTTTGGAAGCTCAAATTCACATTTGCATACTGTAAATGGTCCTTGATATATCTACAGCATGTGAGCACTGTTTCAGCTGTTTTGTCTTTATTGAATACATTTACCATGTCATAAACCTGCCTAACTCATGCTCTGATACAGACAAAAGACATAAATCAGTTATTTTCCACTGACTGACATTTATGTTTTTCGACTCCCGTAGATATGCGTAATTGCTGAAGCCATTAAGTAATTGCGCAGGAAGGGCACATGACCGCCACTGAGATCTGTGCTTTCTCAGAACGTGGACCTCTGCTGTGAATGGTAGCACATCAAGTCCATTAAATCCTCGCCAGGGTATTACTAATGCAAACATGTTAACATTAGGACTCTTACATTGGGGGGTTTATCCAAGGTAGTGTGTCTGTGTGACTAATGTATTCCATATGTAAACAGGGAGAAAACCATGAACAGATGTGATTTCACTTCTTCATTGTCTCATCCAATTAATCGCTTGATGTAGGATTGCTTCTGGATAAGTCAATGGGACTATTTATCTGCTGTACCAAACGAGTACTTTGGCTCAGGATTAAATAAAAAAATCCTTAAAATTGACAGTGAAGGATTAGATGGGCCCAAATTCTGAGGATAAGTGTCATTGCAGAATGATATGTACTCACATGTTCATTACTTGTAAGCACAAGCTATCTGTTTATTCTGATTGGCACACAAAAGTAAGTTTTTTTTCTGTATAATTCGTATATATATTTTTCCATTTCTTTTGCATCATGCACAAGCACATACTAACCTCCAGCAAATCTATCTGATAAAGGCTGATAAGTGGAGCGTACATGCTGCCCCCCCTCCAGTATCAAGCCAATCCACATCTATGGTGCCATTAAACATCTGAAGTCTATCTTAAGAGGAACAAGTACAGCCCCAGTCGTCTCTGAAGAGCCCAGCATCCCTTTTATCCGTGCTTGAACTCCAAACAATTCTACCTCTACAACAATAATCCAATAATGACTTTCAGAATATATGAAAATCAATTTATTTGCTTATATGAAGGATCAGAGGCAGTTTCAGTGGTTCAAGCTTCAGGTATCAGGTCACCTCGAGTACCTATTAATAATCAAAATCCTACTTGAGACGGTCTATATGGCCACACAGTCTCATTCGCTTCTGGATTGATCTATTGTGGGGTAATCACCACATAATTTTATGCGCACCTTTAAAATGTGCACTGGGGCACGTCATGGTCCTTGGGGTGGGCTCAGTAATCAAGGTGTACAATCGCATGGCGGTAATGGCAATCAGGCTTAGCAGATTAATTCCTCGGATCATACATCAGCCCGTTGGTCCTGTATCTGATCATGAAGAAGGGTGTAGGTGGTCTGGAGAGTGCAGGTGATTAAAAAGAGGAGAACCACTGCGGCGAGAAGGAGCTCATTATGCAAACATTTTAAAGTGCCTAATTCTTTCCATTGTTCTGGTTCCCAAATTTCTTCATTTGTATTACTGATCAGGCGAAGCACAAGACTGAGAATAACTTTTTCCTTGCTCCTTCATAAATTACAAGTCAACCCTAAGGTCAAGGAGACCAGTCTACCACTTTTATCCTTCTCACAACATCTCTATGGTAACTACGTAATAGGACTTGCAGTATATGCTGCAGCTAAAGTGAATGGATTGTGGTGAACATACCCTAGCTAGCTGAATGACTTCATAGCAATTCAATTACTCGGGAAAATTTACAGCTGCCCTTGGAACATTCCAGGTTTGAGCCCTTACAATACTACTGCAGGATTGTGGAGCAGCTGTGTAGGCTGTGGCAACCTTCCAGGAATATGAACAGTCAATGGAAATAATAATTTCAGTCAACTCAAACAGCTTTATAACCATATATCCATTTCTTTTTAACCTGATGGTCTGACATCCCCAGCTTGCTGGGTGCTTGATGCTAGTGTTAGTGCAGGAACATGGTCCTATTTAGTAATTTATAACATAAATAATTTAAAGCTGCTATAATCAATATTTTTTATAATAATGATGTATCAAATGTTTTTTTCTGCTGTGATTTTTTTACCGTTTTACTGTTTCTACTTTGTTATTTTTACGTTTGTCTACCTTTGTCTTTAACTGAGCCATGTCAAAGACGAATTTCTGTTACAATGTGACAGACAATTAAGTTTCTTGAATATGTGTAATGTGCAAGAGGAAGCTCATAGTGATGAAGCCACAGAGGTTTATCATTTAACTCTGCAATTCAGCTCTGTGGAGCATATTAGTATCTTTAAAGTAACAATCTCAAAGATCTCCGTTTTGTTCTCTTTGGTGGCACCTACGGCGATAAGTGGTAATTGCAGGTGTGTCAGTCAGTTGGCAGTTGGCAGTTGGCAGCGCTAGCAGCGACTGGAAAAAACAGTACGCTGCTTCACACACAAATGAGTTGAAGAGTGAGTCTGTTGCGTTAGCTCCGCCTACCCTTTCTGGTGGACCAACCACTGCTGGGTGATGGAAAACGCGTCACTAACTGTGCATCGCTTATGATTTTTCCAGGTAATGTTGCCACTGACACAGAGTTCGTAATACTGCTAATGCAAGGGCTTTCATCAGTGGGCCAATCACTGTTGTGTTACTTCATTCGGCGATAGATAGTGACTTAACAGACATTTATTTAAATGAAAATCTTTAAAATTATGAGTTTAAGCTCATTGTTTTAGTTTTATCACCTGCAACTTGACTGTTTTGGTTCATTCTCATAGTGTCATATTCAGGTGCAGCAGGCAGCTTTTTTCAGCAAAAAAGCACTAAAAGCCTTCTATACATGACCTGCCCTGCATCAAATGGCAGACAGCAGATATTTTTTCTCAGGAGTTAGTGGAGACCAAGAACAGAGCTGAGAGGAGAGTAAAAATTGGACTTACATTCACCAGCTTGCCAGAAACATGACTCCAAATGAATACTAATGTTGCTCTGTATCTGCTGGACGTATTAATGGGAAACTGTATGTTAACAAGTACAACTTTATAAGGTGATAATTGCAGGTTAAAAATAAATGTATAAAGGACAAATTGAGCCTTTAGAGTTCCTTGAAGGAAACAAGGAAATGCTATCACATGTTTTCCATCAAGACAATCTGCTTGTGTTCTTACAACAACACAGACCTGATTAGCCTCTCTCCCCTTCCTTCCATAACAATACCACTGTGACTGTGATCCAGCCCAGTTTGGACGGCTGTGACAGCGACTGGTAGTGACAACAGGATGAAATGTTAACCATTAACCCAATCAGCCGGTGGCAGAGTACTACAGCTTCCTCTAACAGTGAATGATCATTCAAATCAGTCATGATAGATGTTAGCAGCTATGCACACACACACACACACACACACACCCACACACACACACACACATAAAAATCCCACCTGTGCTCTCATCACTTTGTTGTTTGGATGAATCTGGGAATAACCTGTTAACAATGAACTGCCCAACACAACTGCTGTGACAAGTGCGGTTGAAATGAGCGTCAGGTGCATATATATCATCAACTCCGTGAGGGGAATGTAGCTGAAAGCATCCTGGATTGACAGTAATGACTCTGAAGGAAGTCTATGCTTATGTAAAAAAAAAAAATGTCTGTCATGCTATTACCTGTTGCAAACATCCAGATACCTGCTGTCACATTAGCATGCAGCCATCTCGCAAAGTATCTTAAACAAAAATTGTGTAAAATCCACTCATCTGTGTAACATCACCATGTACACACACACACACACACACAACTGTTAACCCCTCTTCCTGTAAAATAAATTACTGTATGACCATGTGTCCAGTAGAGCTGTGAGTGATTACTTTAGTGCTTTGACATTTGCAACAGCAGTAATGAGGCATGTCTGTGACAGCTGTGTCACTACCGGCAGCCTATGTCTCGGCTGTTCAGTTCAACGCCGGGGAAGAAGGCATACTGTGGCCAAACACTGGCACTCTCTCTAGATAATGATGGCTCACCCATAGAGAAGCGGAGAGAGGAATGTGTCGAAGTCTGAGGAAAATGTGTGCGCATGTGTGTTTTTAGTGAGAGAAAGAAGTGAGCGAGGGAGGCCGATTAAGAGTGTGTGTGAAGTGTATTAGTATGTGTGTGTGTGTGTGTGTGTGTGTGTGTGTGTGCATGTCTGTCATTGCCAAGATTGAATCAGAGACTGGGAGAGGAGGCTGGGCTGGGACATAAAGACTAGTAGTATAAAAAATGAGTGGGCTGAACACGCTCAGCTCATACAGTGCACCCTCCCGTCAAGCAGGGCGACGATTTGCATGTGCACACCAACCCCAACGCCAACTACAGTATGTATTCTGCATCTAAATTAACCATCAAAATCAAGCGCCGCTCCTCAGAGCTCCATGAAATGTATGCAAAATGTAGCTACTTCAGCATTAGCAGCTTTCTTTCCCTGCCGCAACAGTTGTTTTAATGCCTGCTGAATGCTGATAGTTGTGAATTGGAGCCATTAGTGAAGAATAACAAGGCAACAGAGAGCCTAGTTATTTTCTGGACAGGCGGGGAGAACTAACAATACAGCGCTTGTTTATCAAGGATGAGATCACTTAATTTATCTATTAGTGCATTTTTAGATTAGTTTGAGAATTAGTAGAGCTATGCCATTCGATCCTATTGTATCCCATTATGTTTCTTCTGTTTTGTTGTAATGTCATCCCATTATGTTCTATTATTTTCTATTTTATTCGGCTCTGTTCTATTCGATTTGATTCTATCCTATTCTGTCCTGCTTTTCTATTCTATTCTACTCTGTTCTGTTTTCTTTTGTTCTAATCTATCCTTACCTATTATTTTGTTCTATTCTGTTCTATTGCATCCTATTATGTTCTATTATATCTAGTTCTGTTCTATTACACCCTATTCTATTCTATTCTATTCTATTCTGTTATATTGTATCATGTTCTCTTTGATTCTATTCTACTCTGTTCTATTCTGTTTTGGTCTGTTATGTTTAATTGCATCCCTTAATGATATATTGTATTGTATTGTATTGTATTGTATTGTACAATATATTCTATTCTATGAGTTGAAAAAAAGAAAGAAAAAAATGTCAGAAAAACCACCACTAAAGTTTTTAGTCTTAGTCCATCTTAGTCGGGACTGACGAGATGAGCAGCCTTGAGTCTTTTTTACGACCTTAAATAATCTTTATTACCGTCACATGTTTATACAATAACACCATAGATACATTTGTTACAACAGTTGTCTCAGTGGTGGAAGAAGTATAATCATTAAGTTGAGTAAAAGAAGAAATACTGCACTGTAAAAATACTCCATTACAAGTCCTGCATTAAAAAATCTACTTCAGTAAAAGCACATGAGTATTATCAGCAAAATGTACCAAGTACATTTAGTAAAGCATTACTGTAGACATTTTGCAGAATAGGCCCTTTTAGAGGGTCAAAGCCCCCGAAAATGTTTTAATATTACTGACAAAATAAGTAACAATACAACTTCAAATCAGTGAGAAAAGCACAGACAGGACAAAAACACAAACACAGAAATCTCTCATGTCAAAATAACCAAAACTGTTCCAACTTTGTCAGAAAATAGTGTGTTTATGTAGGACTCAGACACTCAGAGTAAGAAGCCGTTTTGAGGGCCTTTAAATTATTATAAATTGGATTATTACTACTGATTCACCAACATATACACTCATTTATAATGTTGTAAATGGTTGAGGTGGTCTGAGTGTAAGTACTTTGTATACTGGTTGGTATTTTAACATGTAACATTGCATCATATGTTTCACATGTGAAATCTGCAATATAATTAGTAAATACTGCTGCTAAATCAGTGTAGTATATGTACAAACTATGCCTCTGAAATATAGTGGAATATAGGTATAAAGTAACAGACTTGAGTAAATGTACTCTGCACTATTTGTTTCCATGTGGGTCAGTAGGAATATGCTGTGATGCTGCTGCACACTAATGAAAAGATCTCTACTCTTCAGTCAGCCGTGCTTGTGCTGGCTGCTTGTACCCCCTCTGATTAGCTACATAGCAGAGCTGTAGCATCCCACGATCCCCTCCCCTCCTTATTCCTTACTGTTCCTCCTCAGTAGTGCATAATGGCCAGTCCTAACCCCCCCCCCCCCCCCCCCCCCCCCTCCTCCCAGTGGCTTTTAGCAGGTGATGAACTGTCACTTTCACAGTGGGGAGGGCACAGAGAGTGACGTCTCTCCCTGTCTGAGTGTATAGGAGCCATGCTGGGGTCACAGAGGGGCGTATACGGTAGAGTATGTTTCCCAAGCCTAAAAGCTCAGGCCATATATCAGACGGAAGATGTCTCTGATCTCAAACCTGTAGAGTGTTGGAAACCTAAAGAGACATGTTTCGTCCTCCCCCAAGCCCACCCCCCCTCCGATTCTTGCCGCTTTAAATTGGGCTTTCATATGTATGAGTCAGATCAGCAGTACACATTTAAAAATCAAAACACTTTCTCTCACTGCCTAAATTCCCTTGTCTTGTGTTGTAAGCAATCACCATGTGAATTAACAAATGTGAGTTAGGTTGTAGTTTTTGTAATTGCCTTTGTTGCTTTGGAGAGTATGGTATGGCCATGTAAAGCTGGAAATGGAGAAACTGAGCAGTGTTTGCGGGACTTAAAATTGTTAATCATACTGTAGCAGACAAGAAAAATATATAAAATACTAGAACAGTACATAAAAGGCAATGTATAAAGTCATACTTTCACAATCCTCTGCTTTTTTTGTCAAAGGTGCAAATATTTATTTATTTTTGCTTTCTAATAAATTACTTTCCTACATTAAGTTTCCTGCAAAGAATGAATAAAGGTAATAATGCTAATTTCAGCGTTTGGGAATCAGCATCACAGATGCTTAGTTAGGAAATAGAAGAAGGAAAAAAAAAGTCCTGTGCTGTTGTTGTTAGTCATCTGGGATCCTGTCAGTCAATGCTGCGGTGGCATAGGGTCTGCTTCCTGCTAACAAGATATGTTTACAGCATCAGCGTTGGGCTCCCACGGTCTGTGTATTTGTGCATTTATACTCCTTGTCACTCCTCAGGATTGATGCATCCACATGTCCGTTAGCTATTAACTGATCAGGAACTGCCATCTTTGGGGAGACAGATAGTGACAGGGTGCCCCGGTTCTCCGCAGCACTCGGTGGCTGAGGCAGTTCTTCCTTTGTTATGGAGCCAAAATGGTGCCCAGTGGCAGGATGCTGTGTCTAACCATTAACTAGATTCTTGGTATTAGGGCTCACTGTGCTACTGAGGTGACAAATCACAATGTTCCCCAGAACTTAGGCTGGAGAAATATTAACCCCATCTCAGCTGGGGCTCTTCCTCTATCGTCCCGCAGATAAATGAAGAGATGCTGATCCTTCCATCACCATCAGCCTCTCCTTCCTCCTACTCATCCACTCTCTCTGTTTGTGTCTCTTCTGGCACCACTGACAGTGGCGTCTTGTGAAGGAGGAAGAGATTGATATGATGAGAGGTAGATGTGCTGCTTCCTGCCTCTGGACAAGAAAAAAGATCATTTATGGACTCATCACTTTGTGGGTCGTGAAAACTGTATTTTTTTTTTTAAACAAAGAATAACCCTCAAAGAAATTATCATTATGAACGAATACAGAAGTATGATTGAAGTTGAACAATCACTTAAACAGTCGCAGAGCTGGTACAATCAAGGACTTTAATTTATGTGGCAGATTCTCTTCATTTGTGTTCTCCTACAGTCCCTGTGCTGTCATTTTTTAATGTGGCCATGTTTCTGTGCATGTGGCCCATTCAGCATGCCCTTGAATGTTGTAGGTCTCCCCGTGTTTAACACCTCTGGAATATTTACTCCCTCCTTCCAATGTGAAGTTAAAAGGGTGACAGATTTAGCTGTTGCCTCCATCATTAAAACCTGTACCCCTTCATAAAGTCAGTAGACCTCCATGGTGTCTCGGTCCCGCACCGTAATGGCCGCTTATGGTCCAAATGGACTGAAGAGCTTTCATGTGACCTGAACAGTCTACTCCTCTCATTACGGCTCATAGTGGTCTCACATCAAACAGCCTCATTATTTTCAACGAGGGAGGAAGCGCAAGCGTGTGACGAGTCGGAGCTACAAAGTGACTACCAAGTTCAAATAAAATCTGCAATTTGTCGTTATGCTATGCAAGCAAAATGCTGCAGAGATTAAAGTGCGGTGTTTCTCCAGACGGGTGACACAGAGCCACCGGTTTCACTTATATTTACATAGAATTTTGGTGTAAATTATGTGACTAATGCTTCAACATGAGGTTCCAGCTTGATTTGCAAAAAAAAAAAAAAACCTGCAGATATTTGCTCTGTGCATTCTGAGCCATTATAGTATTAAATCCAAAAAAATACACTGTGATTATGATGAATAAGATTAACATTCAACATCAGCACCTCTGAATATCCTGTATCATAAATGGCTTTTTACAATCTGATCATTAAAACGCAGCAAAAATGTTTTGATAACACGAACCATCATATCAGCTCTCAGCTGAATTATGCCTATTTATAGTTTTAAAGCATTTTACATCATTTACATAAAAAGCCTCTATTACTAGCCTAATTTAATATTAGCTGACAACAATTTGACAAGGCAAGATCAAAGGTTAAGCTAACACACAATGGCTGTTAACTCCATTAACATGGAAATGAATGCAACAACTCAATAGCCTGTTGTCATACCTACAGTGAACAGCCTAAATAAGTTGCAGTGAAAAATCACAAGGGCCATACTTGATAAGACATACTCGTGTTACTATGGCAACATCCATGGCTCAAGCTAAGAATGCAGAGATCTGGATAATCGTTGTCATTGTGATACATGGGGTTTGCTGTAAGACCTGTGTATTACTATATCGGGACGTTAATGTTTCCATTCAGAAATCGTTTCAACAGTGGCTATGCTTACACTAGAATGTCTGCAACACAAAAGCCTCTGTCCATCATTATTTCTCCATTTTCACGATTACAGACTGCACTCTGTGGTCCTTCCTGTGAAGATACCAGCTGTACATTGCACTAATAAAAATGTCATTGTTGTGGCAGTTTACACAAAAGATGAAACATTTTAAAGTATTCTGTTTTTTGTGTTTGTCTGACAAAACAGGTGTTACATTTGCTTGAATATCCTGCAGACACAAAATAAGCCACTGCAATGTAAAATGTATAAATAGAAGAGCAGTGCATTTCCCTTTCAATGACTGCACTTTATTAAATTCAGTATTTGCTGTTAGATGTATCTGTATGTGTTTCCTGGCTGCTTTAATGGTTCAAGGACCACAGTGCAAACAAATCACAGCGCTCAACAAGGTAAACTTGACTTTTTAACACGCCTCATGTTTGCTCGCATGTTGCATTTTAATTCCACAAATAAATTCATGCAGCCGGCCAACACAACATCTATTTACAAATTTGATATTTTATGAAAATGAAAAGCTGGCACTGTCTGCAGCAAACTATTTGATGGCCCTTGGACCAAACCTCACCATTGAGTAAAATTTGTATCAGCGGGTAAATGAGTGCAGACTGTAAGTAATGGCAGCAGTGTTTGCCAAGATTGCTTGAACAAATGTTAAAGTGATTTCCAAATGTTTTATATGTATCTGCTGTTTGGCCTCTAACCCCAGAGTCTCAGTACACATTCTCATTTTCATAACTGGACTGCTTGATAATAAACTGCACACTTACAGTTGCATTGTTGTGCAGTGAATGTGATAATGATTTTCACGCTGTTAGCCATAGTTTCATCACATTTGATCATTTTATAGTATAATTGGCACTTGAGGTGATATATTGATATTGGCTGATCCCCCACAGGCTGGTATGTTGTTCTATTATTGTGTTATCCTGAGTGTTAACAGAAGGCAAAAGCCCATTTGACTCACTGATGCAGCAAGAATTCTTCATGCTTTGAGGAAGCAAGGCTGGCTGTCATTTAGCCCTGTGTGTGGTCTCTTTGTGAAAAGACTCGTCTACTACATCCTTTTGCAAGGAATTAGTATGGCAGAGAAATCCTATATAGTTATTTCAGTATGAATCAAATCATTTTTGAACATTAAAGATGTCTGATTTCAGAAATAAGGAAAATATTTACCTTTAACAATCACACAAGACACAACGCAGATTTTTTGGGGGGTTCTGATGACTAAAACTAAAAATATTTCTCTCAGTAACTGTGATATTGTTCATCATTTATTCCCTGCATATTACTGGTGCCCCCTGCTGTTTAAAGCTTCAGCTGCGTTCTGTCTCTGTTATGTTGATATATTGCTGTTGCTATACAGCCACAGCTTATTGATGTGTTTAGGTGTGGGTTATTTTGTCTAACATGGCCTTTGGAATTAAATTAATCTTAAGGACAAGCTCATTTCTTTTGAGAATGCAGTAATAGTTACACAAAGAGGTAAGTAAGGTGTCCCCAAAATGAAATACTTGCCTCTCTATGATTCATTTAATGTGATTACAATGGCTTCTGCATGTTTGTGTCACATTCAGTGTTGACATCACTGTTCAATGTCCTGAAAAACAAATCACTTCAACATACTAAATACAGAGTTTCATACATAACAACCATAAAAAACTTTGCTTCTCTCTTTTCAACCGTTCAATATTTCTTTTTTTTTTTACATCCTCAAAGCCAAAATAAAATAAACTCTGGGAAAAAAACAACAAAAAAAACCAAAACGTTTTCGTCGTGCAAAAATGTCAGACATGTGTTGTGGTTGCTAAGCAAACAGTGACTAATAATATCTACATGGAAGGGGTTTGCATTAGTGCAGCAAGCCAAAGCACAGCATGTCTCAGTCTCTACCAATCTAAAGACAATGAAGGTTCACCACACTGTAATTACCCGACAATGAGTTTGTCAGTCACTTCTCATAAATATGAATAAGGAGGGATGGATAAAGGTGTTCGGTCTAAATTTGCCACGGTTTTTGACGTGAGAACGAGAACACGGCCCAGCATCATATTCATCCTATCAAAATCTCCCGAGGGATAGAGTTTTTAAGCTTTTGTGTGTCAGTCTTTTCCTGTCATGACTGGATAAGTGCAGCATGTAGAGGGCGTAGAGGGGTAGAGATTGATGTAACAGGTTTGGATTTTTTTTTAAAACTTTTTTTTAATTATGAGAGGGGTACTTTTTTTTCAAGAAACAGGCTTAAGGTGTCAGCTGTTACTGTGAAACACAGGAAAGTCTCAAAGATATATTAGAGAATATAGCTATGTGCAATGGGAAGACTGGCTTATTGTTCAGTTAATACTTAGCACCCAATGTCAAGTCAGCTGACCATAATAAGTGTTGTACAATTACAATTCACATGAACAATTAAAAAAGGCTATTTTGGCATCATAAACCATTTTCAATCAGTTAATCTTTATTTTGTCATGGAATTAGTTTCTACCCATGACTCCTCTTTTAATTAAGCAATTCCTGGATACATACTGATATACAGTGACTTTAGAACAGCTGAGAGACACATTGTAGGCCTGAAACAAGGTAGAATAAAATCTCTTTGACTGCTCATAAATCGGTGAAAAGCACTGCTGAATGGCTGTTGTGAGGTTTGATAAATGTAGTAAAAAACAAAGCAGACAAAGGTTTAAAAAACCATTTACGCTTAATCAGTCAGTATAATTATATTAAAATTACATGTGCAGTATTGATCTTGTGTATTTGCTAATTACGGCATTAATGATCTTTTTTCAGCTGTGTTGAACAGTGGCACTAATAGTTAAGAAGATTATGAATAATAAAAATCACAAATGACTTGGGTAATCACATATAGGAATGAATAAACAAATAAATAACAAAATGTCAAAACAGAGTCAACAGCAACAAGGAGACAACATAAGATGTAGTTATTGTGATTGTTTGTCCTGTGAATACAGTAAATTATGAATATGTGGACATAATTCAGCTACACATACCAGACAAGACAGAAAAAAGCTTTGAACTGAATACTCACAGACTATAAAGAACATACTGTATCTTTGGTCTTTTGCAAGTTTCACTGGGAAAATCAGTGGGAAAAAAAAATGAGTGAGGAGAATGTTGACATTTGGCATGAATAATTTGACAGTCGCTGGAGTGTGATGAATTATGGCCTATTTGACACCTTAATGTTCTGCATACTGGCTCAGAATAATTTTAAGTTGAGTAGAAAACACCACAAGACAAAAAGGATAAAAGGCTTTAATGGCATTTTCAATGTTAACCCTCAGTTTATATATTAGACATCACTGCGCAGTGAAAAATTTGGATTATATTTGAATCGGTCCTTTTGGCATCCAGGACACCGTAATAAAAAGGTTTATTGTCTGTTGTTGCAGGTGACAAATTCATTGTACTTGTGTCATTTTTTGTTGAAAACTGTAATTATGGCACATGTTGTTGTGTAAATGGTAATGAGGTTTTTTAGCTGTTCGATTTATGATTGATGATAATAGCTCTGCTCTGTAGAATGAGTTTTCTGTCTTTTTCAACAAAATTGATGTCAGTTTACATAATGAATCTAAAAAAGAGTTTCGGATATGTGCTTTGTAACAAACAGTTGTGTGTTCATTGAATTGAATTGACTGAAAAGGCCCCTGATGGTCCTTAATAAATCTGATTTACTGGACTCTGGTTGAGGGAGATTTTATAGTATTTTAGAAAATTGTGTACTTCCCTTCTTTTACCAGTAAGTGGTGCTTGAGCTCCTAAATGGGATTTCTGGGGCTGCTCATGCTCTCTTTCTCAATCTACTGTATATCTCAAACACACACACACACACATTTTGAGTTTCCTCTCACTTATTTAATTCTGTGTTTTCAACCTGACCTCTGATTCCTGCATGTTTAACTTTTTTGCCATTGTTAGATTGATTTAAAAGCTAAATAAATAAACCTGATATGTTGATTCTCCTATCCTATCCTGAGGCTTTTAAATGGGCCCAAAACATCTTAATAACAAGTACTCAGCTTACTTGATCTTTAGCATTTCACAACATCAAACCTTAATTAAATTTACTGTGTAAAAAGTTTTAGTTGTTTCAAGCAGTTTGAGATCTTTGCAATAACAACTTAAGTTATCTTCCAGGCACATTATGCAGCCTGTATTAAGGTTTGGCTCATTGGGAGGCTGGTTGCTTAAATCCCAAATGTAACATTACTTTAGCAAACCACAAGTCTATCCAGTGAAAATACAGTTACGATCATAGCAGCAAGTGAATTAAATTTAAACTGATAAATGCTAAAAGTACATGACAAAGGCAAATACTCATCGCTGTAAAAACACAGTTAAAAACATGCCTGAGCCATGACGCATGGGACCAAAACATCCGTTGTAAGTAAAACACCAGGAGCTGATTTCTAGTTGTGTAGCCTTTTTTTCTATTTTCTTCTGTTTTCTGTCACCACATAGCAGCTTACCGTATGATTAGTTGCAAGAGTTACGACCCTCACCATGACACACATAGCACACACCCTGCATACAAAGATCCCACATGTTCTCAAACTCTCTGATGTCAAGGGCCAACAAACAGATACAGACACACAATAAACTGCTGATACCATATCTGAAAAAGTGTTTGCAGTTCATATGACAGCAACTAATTATTATAGATGGAGAAATGTGTGAAATCTACAACGAAACAATGAACATATTAAGATGACCTCCTATAAAATCTAAACTTATTGAATACAATAACTGTTATAAATATATGTTGATTCAATCCGTGATAATTATTTGCCACAGTCCAGTACACCACAAGAAGCTACAGCAAAACCAAGGCTGTAGCCAGGATTTTAGAAATATTGAAGTCAAGAGTCCAAAGTCCCCATATCACCCTGTACAATTGTCTAAATTTGGTTTCTAAGCCTTCCCCACAATTCCAGTGATACATTTCTTGTGAAGAAATACAAAACATTCATTTCAATTTATGTTTTTGGCCTGAAAGAGTCAAATTTAATAATTGCCTCTAATTGCCTTTAAAACGCCCAAATTCCCAGAAACGATACTGAAGACAAGACCTATGTGAGCCTGAGCAACATCTCTCTTCAATGAATCTAACCATTATTTTTATTGGCAATTAACTTGACAATTATTTTCCTGATTAATCAATTCATCATTTGGTCTATTAAACATCCGGAAATACTAAATATTATCCATCACAGTTTCCCGGAGCCTAAGGTTACATTCTCAAACTGTTCATTATGTTTGACCAACAGTCAAAAAACAAAAAATATTCATTTTAGAATGATATAAAATAATGGTCAGATTAACCTGTTTGGTTACTGTTTGGCCACGATATCTGTTGGGACCTGTTGCATCCAAGTTATCCCATCGAGTACAATGTACAAAGCTCAGTGTAAACGGCAGCTTCACAACGTTTTTCTTCATTTTCTGTACGTCCCAAACAAATTTTCATGTAATAAAATGACCAAAAAGCATCTGACACATAGTGTACTTGCCTGGGATGTTGCCCACTTTGTCTGGTTGGTAATACAGGAAATCTTCACATTGGAGAAGCTGCTGGAACTGGAGAATATTTGACATTTATGCTTGAAATTTGACTTTGAAGATGAATGGATTATCCTAATATTTACAGAATCGTTTTCTGTCAATCAGCTAATAACCGACTAATTGTTTCAACTTCACCAACAACAAAAACAGAACATTACAAGATTCACTACGACACAGTACTGCTCATTATGGGACTATTGTATTGATCTACATTATATTTATACAGCTGCTCAAATCAGAATGAGACCATGTAACTTTTGAAAGGCAAAATAATGAATAAATCTATAAGCAATAAAATGCACCCTTGTTCAATTCAGTGCATATGCTGCTACAGCCTTACATGGTCTGGTATGATCAGTAGCCTTCAATGACTAATGTCAGTAAACTTTATTACTGTGTAGCTGACAGTTTGTTGATTTGAAGACTCTTCTGTATTTGTGGTACTGTTATAGTAGTCACTTGTGGCTACAGTGGCTGTTGTTCAGCAAAAATGAAATAGTTTGAAAGTGTCCTGTTCTCTAAACAAACTTAAAGTTATTCAAAACCAGTGGTGTAAGAAATATTCAGGTTCTTTACCTAAGTAAAAGTAGCAATACTACAGTGTAAAAATGCTCTGTCACAAGTGCAAGTCTTGCATTTAAAATATTATTTAACTAAAAGTACGTAAGCATCATCAGAAAAAAATGCTTAGAGTATCAAAAGCAAAAGTATTTATTATGCAGAGTGAGTATTCAGAAGTATTTGTAGCACTGATTTGTTGCAGCACATACATTTAAGTATAAGCTACATTTTAATGTTGTAGCTGGTCTAGGCAGAGAAAATTCTAACTATTATACTGTTTGATAACATAATTAATAGTAATGCAACATATATTATAAAGTGATAATATATATATGTATATATTTGTATGAAACAAGTGTTTTCACTCATGTTGCCTAGTTATACCTCCTCTCAGGACAGTGTGGGCGTGTACAAACAATGCTTTTGTTGGCATCTTCCTCACCCTTCTGTGTTGTTAGACCTGATTTCATTCTTTTTAGGGCACACAGTTTGATGACATCATGTTATTCCCATCATAACTCCACCCAACTTACACACAAGTAAATATATGTATTGGAGTAAAAAGATTCCCTCTGAAATGCAGTGAACAAGACATGGAAATACTTAAATACAGTACAAATACCTCAAAACTTTACTTAAGTACAGTACTTGAGTGATTAAAACAACACTAATACTAAAATTTAACTGAATGTACCTCTTTGAATGAAGACAGACTGTGAAACATACTGGTTTGGTGACTGACAGGATCCCAAATAGTAAAAGCTGTGACGCCAGGACGATGTTTCACAATCCCTCCTTTACTTGATGTCGATTGATTCACGGAGTCAGGCAGCAGCTGGCTGGACCAAACTGGCTTAACAGCTTGCAATGCTGAGCTGGATGAATGGGATATTCTTTCTGTCTGTCTGTCTCTCTGTCTCTCCTGTGTGTGCTAAGTAGTCTGGGAGAGAAGAAGAACACACATCAGTGTTGGAGAGGTGCAGACCACGATGAAAGTACACGCACGAAGGAAGGTAGTCGCACACTCGTAGCCACAATGCAAGAATACTTTATTAAGTTACCAACGTTTTGACATGACAGTCCTCCTCAGGGTATTGAGGGATGTGACAACTCAAAAGATATTATAGGAACACAGGTTTGCTCTATCATGGGGAGGAGTGTCCTCAATCACATTTACAAACTGTAGAAGGAGCAAGTTTGAAAATCACATTAGAAAATCACAATACATTTGATAAATAGATTAGGTTATACAATGTATCAAAAACATCTCCATATAAACATCAAAAAACAGCTAAGAGTGGTAAGTAATCTTCACACCCACAGCCTCGCAGGTACAGTATCCTCCTCTTCATCTGAGGATGGGAGGGATGATGATTTTTTTTTTTTTTTTGTGATTCATGTTTTTGCATTTGTTCAAGCATTCAAATTCAAAGTTGGCATGAATGTCACGACAACAATACTGCCAAAGCATCAAGAATCAATGAAGCAAAATAACATTAACACAACATTAAGACTGATGTATATTAATTATATATATATATATACAGTATATCCTATGCATGTATTTGTGTGTGTGTGTGTGTCAAGGTCATTCACTGTCCCTCAGGTTGTGGCATGTTGATACATACTGGGCAGTAAGATAAGCCCTGTCTCCTTCTACTAGGAGTATATCAAACTTTGAGAGGTCATTAATCTCTTTGAAATCTGAAATTACAGAGTCGAACTTGTTAAAGTAAATGTTCCTTGTTTCATTGAATGTTTTACATTGTGGGAGGAAGTGCATCTCTGTCTCAGCTTCATCTGTCGTACAGTGACCACATATTCTGTTTTCTTTTGGTTGCCATGATTTTTTTATGTCGTCCTTTTACGATTGCCAATTTGTGGTCACTGAGCCTGTACTTGGTTAGGATCTGTCTCTGCTTTCTATCTCTGACAGTAGAGAGATATTCTGCCAATTCATAATCTCTTTTTTAGGGCCAGATAACATTCTAATCTACTTTGGCTTTTTAGTTTCTTCTTTACAATGTTCCAGATAGGTTTCATTACATTGTGTTATAATTTGGTTTAGTCTGATGGGTTTCTGGAAAGCAGTGTTGGTGTGAGACTGGACAGAGTGTGTCTGAGAGGGGGCAGTTAGTCTCAGCACCAGCTGACATAGGGGACTCTTTTCTGGGCTCAGCTCTTGGGGTTTGGAGGGTTTTGGAGTGGAGGGTGTTTATGAGGCTGGATTTCAGTTGATTAAAATATTTGAGTCTCTCTCTTTTGAATGTTATTTATCACTGAGTATCTGTCTAATTCTGCTCTACATTTGTTGGTGTTTTTCAGTGTACATGTAAATTGTTTCTGCAAAATTCTGCATGTAAAGATTCTGTTGGATGTTTGTCCCAGCAGGTATAACTATGATGACTGACTGGACCCCAGACGTCACGACCATACAGCGTAACGGGCTGGATAAAATATGAAATATTTTAAGACAGATTTTAATTGGAATTTGGAAATTATAAAATTCTCTCTCTCTCCTCTGTCTGTCTCTCCCTCTTCTCTCACCTCTCTCTCTCTCCTCTCTCCCCCTCCTCTTTCTCCTCTCTCTCTCCCCCTCCCTCCTCTCTCTCTCCTCCTCCTCTCTTTCTCCTCTCTCCTCTCACTCTCTCCTCCCTCCTCTCTCTCTCACTCTCTCTCCCTCTCCTCTCTCTCTCCTTCTCAGCCCTCCTCTCTCTCCCTCCTCTCTCACCTCTCTCTCTCTCTCTCTTCTCTCTCCTCCGCCCTCCTCTCTGTCTCTCTCCCTCCTCTCTCCTCTCTATCTCTCCTCTTTCTCCCCTCCCTCTATCCCCCCTCCTCTTTCTCCTCTCTCTCCCCCTCCCTCTTCTCTCCCCTCTCTCTCTCCTCTCACTCTCTCCTCCCTCCTCTCTCTCTCCTCCTCCTCTCTTTCTCCTCTCTCTCTCCTCCCTCCTCTCTCTCTCACTCTCTCTCCCTCCTCTCTCACCCCTCTCTTTCTCCTCTCTCTCTCTCACGCTCTCTCTCTCCCCCTCCTCTCTCTCTCTCTCTCTCTCTCTCTCTCTCTCTCTCTCTCTCTCTCTCCTCCTCCTCCCTCCTCTCCGTCTCTCCTCCCTGGTCGTCCTCTGCAGGCCTGCTGCTCTCTGCTGCAGAGAGGGGCTGCGTGACGTCAGTGAAGGCTGGAGCGGTTCCTTGGTTGGAGCGGAGGAAAAAAAATGGGGAGAAGATTGCTAGGTGAGTGAGACGCGTATTTCTTTCCTTTTTTAACCCCCTCTTTCGATCACGTTCGTGTCGGCGTGTGTGTGCGTGTGCTGTGTATGTTTTCAATTGTCGCTTCATTGACGCCGCTGCTCCTGTGCAACGAATTTATGCAACGTCGGGGAGTCCAGCGATGAGCCAGTGCTGCCGTGAAAACAGCAGAAAATCGGGCATATGCCAGGCTGTCGCCCTTTCCTCAGAGAGGGCACAGCTGCTGCCATCAGCATCGGCGTCAATTAACCTGACTCCAGGCCTGTTTGTACATTTAAGTCGTTACGGTAGCGTTCACAGCTCCAAGATGACATTTGGTGATGCCGCTCGTCCACACCCACATGATACGCTGCTTGTGATTGATCCATGTGCAGTGCAGATATGAAGATCAATATTTTTTTTAGTGCTGAATGTGTCAATGTTTACTGTCACTGTGTTAAGCAGTTGTTAATCTAAAGCCTGAATCAGCTTTGGGACTTTGAGACCGGCCTATTTGGCCTGGATGTGTGGGGGACTGAACCTGCTTATTGCTGCATGTAGAAAAATTCAAATGTCCTCCAGTGCAACTTAAACATGTCTATATGATGCATACGCAGCTTTTAAACTGTGATTTCATACACATTTTTTTTATCATAACATACATGAATTCATAACTGGAGTCTTCAGGTTTTGCACACATTTGTATTCAAGAGGAAATCATGACTCTGTAATATCTCAGATAATAATATTCCCATGGGACCCCTCAAACTCTCCTGGTGTGCCACCAGCTCTTGAAGCAGCACACTGCTGAAGTGAAAAGGCTGCTGGAGTTTGGGAAACTGTCATGTGACTACAGTGCATGGAGAAAACTGACTCAGGGAGGCAGTGGGCCTTAGTTTATATGCTGCTGTGTTGGTAGAAATCAGATGTGACAAAAGTTGGAGCAGTCATGCTGAAAAGAGGAGGAAAAAATAAAAGACTAAAAGCAAAAAAAACAAACTAGATTTAGTTAGAGATTAGATTTAAGTGCCTTAGATAGCTAAGATATTAAGTCATCGACTGCTTGTTTTGTAAAGGAAGAATTGCATTCTGCATCTGCACTGCAGCAGTATACATCATGCATGCACATGCTACGTGCATGTGTGCAGTCCCCATGACAAGCAGCTTCATTCACTGGCTTTGTGATAGCGTACCTGCAGATTCCAGCCGTCACGTAAATGTCACTGCAGACAGATAGTTTCTCGATGATCACATGATGTGAGGAAGGAACTCAAGACTGCTGCAGAATATTTTACTGTATAATGTGCTGCCTTTAGCATTGAATCTTCTTACCCGGGTGTGTGTGTGTGTATGGTTATGTTATTGTGTGCATGCGTGTTTGTGCCTGTTTTCATTCAGGAAGCATGTGTGCTCTTAAAACTGCGATAGTGAATCCCATATTCATTATTCACAGTCCCACAGCAGATAGAAATCCTCTGCCGTTAGAAAAAAAGATATGAATGTGTGTTTACTCGTGCCATTTTGGAGCAGCGAGGGGAGATGGTTTTGTTTACAATTCGATTGATCTTGGACAATGTCTTTTTTGCCACGTTGTACACATTTTCTCCTAGCTTTATGTATGTACTCAGGGATCTATATCTATCTATCTATCTATCTATCTATCTATCTATCTATCTATCTATTTGAATGTGGGGTTCATGGATCTGACAGGGATTCAGATGAAGAGTTGAATCTCTCTGTCAGGGTGCTGGGAGTCAGAGTGCGCATACTAGTGAGCTACATTCACACTGAATTTCACACATCCTGCAGGTATTGTTTATTATTAAGTGCGGCTCCTGACACTTGTGCGACATATTTAAAGGATGCAGGCTGATATTCTATATTTTTGTTATTGTCTACAAATCCCATGAAATGTGACTTCTCTAACCTTTCTGTGGCTCTCAGCTTCAACAGAAGATGTAAATCATGTCTTTCTTTTTTTTGTTTTTTAAATTGCGTAAAACAGCCGGTCACTGTAGTTGTATCGACTCCAAAAAAAACTACCATGCCCATCATGCTCATGACACAACAGTGGAGGTCTATGGCACAGAGGAATAAACTGTATTGAGCTTTGGCTACACAGGCAATTCTTGTTAGTGGGATCAATTCATCATGGGTTTGGTGCCTTTCATGGGGTTTGTTGACTATAAGACTCATAGAATATAAGACATAGTTTTCAAAGTACAGCACTCTCTCCCCTCACAATTCTGGTTTGAACAGTTTTGTGCCTAATGTGGTACTTCTTATTTAACTAATCTCTTATGATCAGACTGTTTTCCCCTTTAGCTAATCATTAATTTAGTCTCAGTATTCACTTCTATTACAACAAGACTGTGTTTGTGCCCATGCACAGCTGGCTCTGGCATCTCCCCGCCGTTCTGTTATTGTTGCGCCTGCCTGTAAAATGGTGTTCATCCAACCATCACATAGAGATCAAAGATCAGGCTCATGATTCTGGCCTTAGGGCATTCAAACTCTTTTGACAGCCCATGTCTGCCTAAAACCGTATGTAGAAAAACACTGATGTGTAAATAATGTGTAACTAACTAATGTGTATTACTCATGCAATATTTACTCACTCTTCTTTATTATTAAAGGCTTTTTGAACCATTGGACAACAACATGTGTTTTATGATTGTCTAGGGGTGTAACAGCTCATGTATTCGTCTCAAACCGTTCGGTACAGGATGTTCAGTTCTGTACATGACTGTCCTTGGTTCGGTATGCTCCGTGACCCAAACGTTTACTGTCAAAATAGTTTAATAGTCCACTTACTAAACAATAATTCTAGCACTAGAGTTCCACCCAGAACGTTTTGGCAGTGCACCACTTAGCTGTAGCATGCAAGTAGCATGCTCATGGATGTATGCTCGCTGGCTTAGCCAAGTTACCCTGGTTACCCATGCTCATTAAGTGTTGCTGCTGTCATTATTATTAAGATATGTGCTATTGTCCCCGTATTTAAATGATATCGCATCTCCTCATCCCCCTCCCCTCCCTGTGACGGTCGCCTTTGAGTGAAGCCATTCGGAACAACTATAAACACATTTAATTTCTGACATGGTCAGACAGCATGTCATAAGAACCAGTTCTGAATGACCACAAATCACCATAAAACCATTGTGTCCTGACTCCTTGCAGGAAACAGAAAGGTTGTTTTCCTTTTCCACTGCAGCACAACTGAACAGTTTCAGTAATAGTTACGGCCAATGAGCCATTGTTGAATGTTTATATTTTTAAAAATAAAGGAGCAAAATATCATTTTCTTCCTTTCTGTTTTTTTTCTGCTGTACCAAACCGTGCCCCCAAAACTGAGGAACATACCGGACCGTGAATTTTGTGTACCGTTACACCTCTATGATTGGCATGTTATCTAATTTTATTAACTGCTCTCTTATTGGAAGTCTCTCATCCTTGTTAGACAGAGCTCCATATGTCAGCTCTGTTGATATAGGAAATGTTTAATGTGCACTGATTTCCTCATTTCTCTACCAGCAATGTGCCACTGCAGGCTCAGGATTAATGAGTATAAGAGGACCTCAGAGACGGTCAAAATGCAACCACAAATCACAGAGGCCATTTTCTGCATCATTTCCCACAGACTACCTTTATAGAAGCTACCTTCCTGATCTTGTTTAGACTAACACAGGGGGCTTAATGTACGTACATAAGAAGCTTTCTTGTATTCTTTTAAGAGGATATGAAAGACTGAGAACCTACAATGTCTTATCCAGCTCAGGTTGGATAAAATTGTATGACTCAATAGAAGTGACACATGTATCATATGTCTTCATACAACTTCATTAATATAGTTTCCATTACTTATACGTAGAAATAAACAACCTGGACTGGGCTGTATGCCTTGTATACTCTCAACAGTTAATTCATCCTGTAATTGTACTGCCAAAATCCATAGTGATCACAGCAGGGACCAGTGCTATTAGTGTGTTTAACAACAGTTTCCTGGCATGCATTGTTGATAAATGTATACTGGAAGATAGTTGTTTCTGTGAACGGCCATCTGGATCAATAGTAGACAGTGGTGAGCGGGGGAATGAGTCTGTCTGTCAGCTCACATTTGTGAAAGTCATTCAGTCTCATTCACTATCCGAGCCTCGTTCTGCGCTGTGCAGCTTTAGCTTTTTTGTTGTGTTCCTTCTCATTGTGGTGACTGAATGCTAATACTGCATCAATGGGTGCTGGTTGAGGCTATGGCATAAAATATGAAAAAGCATTTACATAGTGTCTATGTTTGTCTTTGTAATAATGAAGTAATGGCTATACAATAGTCAACAACAACTGTGTTTTAAATAGTCACGGGGAACTTTACTGTACCAATGTTTTGTTTTTTTCTTTCTGGAAATTATATTTTAAAAAATTGGGTTCATTTTATAATTGAGGAGGCAATTACGTACTATTAAAACATAATTTTATGGACTCTTGTGTTTTACAGTGAACCTGTTACTTTAAGAAAGTGTTCATCACGGGTTGTTTGTAGCCTTGATGTTGCTAAGCTAGCACATTCCTACAGTCTACAGTGTGTCTGGTTAAGTTTGTTAGGCCCGCTAGTGTCAGCTCATGTTCTGTATTTTACTGGAGGAAATAAATTCCTAAAGAGTTGAAACAAGGGGAGAGTGTATCACAACGTTTAATATTAAGCAAAGTTACAGCAGAAAGAATCATAATGTCAAGCTGCCAAGAAATTTAGTGTTACATAATTTTATGTTAGAGGAGTGTATGAGTAAGGAAGGAATGCCACACAGGTGAGATTTATGGTTTATTAGAAGTACTTTCAAACAATATATTTAAACATTATAAGAGAAAAAGGATTTAAGTATAAGGACAAGTATAGAGCAAATGTCTCCTCAACTATAAGTAGGAACAGGACAAAGCTGCTACTATAAACACGGTCATAAAGCAGCTTGTCACTGAATGGGAGAAGCCTCTTAACAGAATCAAATGCACAATTTACTCCTTTGAGTATCATTTGCTACAGACTACAGCACCCAGATGTTTTAGCAACTACTTAGACTTGAAACTATACATTTGTGACCCATTTTTAAAGGGGACATGTGCTTTTTGTGATTTTCTGTTATTTATATGATGTCAGATATCTATGGTAAATGGATTGCACTTTTATAGTGCCTTTCTAGTCTTCCGACCACTCAAAGCGCTTTTACATTACAAGCCACATTCACACACATTGATGGCGGCAAACTACCATGCAGGGTGCTGGCGCAGCCATCGGGAGCAATTTGGGGTTCAGTATCTTGCCCAAGGACACTTCAACATGTGGACTGGAGGAGCTGAGAATCGAACCGCCAATCTCTTGATTAGTGGACGACCTGTTCTACCTCCTGAGCCACAGCCGCCCCATCTATGCTAAACATAGTCAAAGTTCCAAAACTTGAGGTTAATGTATGTAGAAATGCTCCCTGCAAGTCAAAAGCTTAGACTTCAACCTGCTCTGAGCGCTTTCTTGGATCAGATTTCGGCTCAGACATGTACGGATTTATCTGAGAAGTTGACATTTTGAGTAAAGAACAAGCAAACATTGTGAAATCCTCCTACTATAGTTTGTTGCATAGTTTGTTGACGTAGCTTCAGCAGCCAGTGGAAGTCTGCTGAGGGGTAGCTTCCAAGAGCTGGCCAATCAGAACAGAGTGGCCTCAGCGGGAGGGGGGCCTTAAAGAGACAGGAGATAAAACAGCCTGTTTCTGACAGAGGCTAAACTGAGGGGCAGCGTAAAGGGTCAGTATGAGTTAAATAAGGAGTTTGTATAATCATACAAAGCTATTCCAGTAGATCCCCAGATTAAAAATATAGACCTAGAAATATGCATAATACATCCCCTTTAAAGATTTTCTCTTAGGGAAGTCAGAAAGAGAATCAGATTAAAGTATTGTTGATTTTAGTCTTTTCATGGGATTTGACAACAAGATAAATATAGAAGAGCACCAACATGATCCTATGATGCAAACATTAATGGAGATGGTAAAATGAAAAAATGTTATAAATGTAACTTTTCCCCTTTCAATATATGTGTCTGTTAAAGCAGTAACACTGAACTAGAATAAAACACTTCTTCAAAAGGGTGACTCTCTGTATAATGACTCAAGTGTGTTGAATCTTTTTCAACCTAAGTGGTTAGTTTTGCCCTTTGCTGTCAGGTGAGCAGCCCCGGGCTGTGAGATTGTCCTGTCATGGGAGTCCCATGGCTTATTCAGGGCTAATACACTTTGACATGCTCATGTAGGAGACTAGAAGGCATTTGGAGCATTCACTAAACCTCTCATTCAGTTTATAAAGGAGTCTATACACAGTAGTGCGGCCTGTCCCGATGACATGTCAAAGCTCTGAAGGCTTTTTATCCGTGTCAACTACCATCAGAAGGCTTTCCGTCTTTAAATATATTTAGCGTTGATGCTATCATATGCCGTGCAGAGCAAACTAGAGCTGAAAATAATTTTATCACAACATTTCACGTCTTTATTTACTTGGATATACCGCTTTATCACAGCATTGACTGTGAAAACATTGTGGGAGGAGCACGTTTTCCACATGAAAAATACCAGCAGTGATAAGAGCTCCATTGCTGAGGCGTAGGCTGATGCTCGTGTCACACCTCTCAAACAGTCTTGGCACCTCCAGTATTATGTACAGTAGCGTTCCGCTAAATGCCAGTTCGAGTTCAGTGCTGCAGCATCTCTGGGTGAAGCTTTGCAGAGGACCAGCATGATGGCTGCGATGCACCTTGACTCACTCTCTTCCTCACACCTCCAAACAAAACAAGTGTGTATCAGACACCACAGGCACACGGGAATAAATCCCACCTGACTGTGTGATAGAGCATCAGAATGATGAACCAAGATTGTGTGAGGCTGAACGGCATTGTCACTTTTATTATTTATGATTGAATTCAGACCGTTTTGGTTCGTTTGGTGTTCATCCTTTAGAGCTGAACTCTTAACGGTCACGTCATTAGTATAGCCTGAGGGCGAGCTGATGTTTTATGCATATGGTGCAGAGTTAAAAAAAATTCTGTTGCAATGACTGCACCACAGGACACTGTATCTTCAGACAGATAAAGTAAAGAGTTTGAATGAAATAATTAGTTATAGCTGGGGTTATTGTGCCTCCGTGCTTCTAGTAATGGCAGCTGGTGTTTTTAAAGTACTTAAAATGTAAGCACAGTCGTTACATTCATGTCATTAGTTGCTTGGTTCTCTTTATGTCTTCAGCAATGATACTTCTATCGTGAGATCCATCAATGCTGAACTAATATAAAATATTTTCAGAAATAATCTCCCTCTATTCAATAATCAGTGTTCTGTAAAAACTAGGCAAAGTCATCTGTAATTACGGTGATTTGAGAAACAAACAAAGAGAAAGCTTAAAGTTTTTGGACACACACATTCATTTTCTATCTTGTTAGTGCCAACACCTCCAGAGAACATTGGCATCCAAGTTAGGTTATTTATTTTGTCTCAGAGGACGAAATGAAAACCCACTTAGATCTAATAAATCAACAATGAATCACAAAATGCCGAATGGTTAAATACAGTATCAAAGTATACAGAGAGAAAGTTTGTAGATTTGTGAAATCTCCTCTCTTATATCAAGGGTGTTGTGAGAGGGGAAAACTTTTTTGAGAAGAGAAGTATAAGTAGAGAGACTTGAAAAGAGAATGACCTTGTAGGCTGAGTCAAATAGGGATAACCCACTGGGATGGTTGTGCCTGCAGTGGGTGTTGGGGTAAAATATTAAAATGAATAGTAGCATGGACGTGCAGAGCTTGTGGTTAGACACTGATGTTACAGACATTACCCTCTTTCTTCTACTTTTTACTTAATAAAAAAAGCACACAGCAAGTGCAATCTCTGTGTTTATATGTGGAGATGTAATGAAGCATCCTGTGCCTCCTAATCAAAGCTGATTAAATACTGCTGAGTGCACAAAGTGATAGCCAGGGACCACACAGTGTTTAAGACTAAAAGATGCAATAATATGAGCAGGGAGTGAGAATGTATTGAGATATTTGTCTTTGATGATTTCTGATAAAAAAAATATCAGATTTAGCCAAATAATTGATACCTGCCTTGACATTATTGTGAGAAGTGTTTCCAGCTGGGACCTAAACACAAAAATCACATGAGGTACATTATTATGAAGTATTTAGACATATAAACATAATTGCAGCTAAAAATGCGATTGAGTGTTTATTCATTCTTGATTAGGGCTGGGTGATATGGTTGTTATCAGATGGACTGCATTTATACTGCATTTTTTGTACAAAAGCACTCCACAGTGTGCCTCTCATTCACCCACATAAACATCAATAATAATAACAGATTTCATTTGTACTGCACTTTTCATTCATAGTGAAACTCAAGGTGCTACAGTATTAATAACGTAGAACACATAACAAAAGAAAATAGTAATAAGAGTAAGCATGAAAAACCTTTCTGGCGTTTTTAGGCCTTTTTTTAAAAGAGTCTAGGGTCTGTGCTGCCTTCAGATGGTTAGGATGACTGTTCCACAAGCGTGGTGCAGCAGAGCAGAAGGCTCGATCCCCCATGGTGCGGAACTTAGTATTCAGGGCCCGGAGGAGCAAGCTGCTGGCAGATCTGAGGGTGCGGGTGGAGGTTTGTGGTATGATCAGTTCCTGTAGGTAGGGAGGCGCATGTCTGTTGATGGATTTGTATGTGAGTGGTGGTAGAGCTGCCATGTAAGGCAGTGGTTTGGCACAGGAGCAATTGGAGTTCAGTTGGAACCACAAACTCTGCAGCCAATAGCTGACCTGCTGTACCTCCTGAGCCACATCCGTTTCTAATTATTATTATTATTAATAAATATTTTTACAAAATGGATTTATATCAAAATATGGCAACTTATGTAAAATCACATATAAAATACAGGGTTTCTGTCTGGTCATTGGTTAGTGGTGGTAAAGATGAGAGAGCTCTTCTTTAATTGAACTCTTTGAGTCATGGATACAAACAACACAGAGCTACAGATGTAAGTCCAGCTGTTCAATATCTAACCTTAAACTAACTTCCTCCTGATGCAGACTTTGTTAGTTAAATATGTGTCCAGCTGGTGATCATCAAACTAACTTTAGCCTGTGGTCCGACCACTAGGAGAGCAGGGACTTGTTCTCTCACATCTGTACCTGAATGTGACTGACTGAGCTGTTAGCCTCAACTTTTCACACTTCTTCTCGTCTCTTTTTTCCCCAACATGCTGCTTGAAATAATTATTGCGAAACCAACGTACAGTGTGATCGATCAGTGAAGCTGGATGATATTCTAAACAGTCGTCTCACCCCGCAAAGTTGTGGCCTTTACTGTGAGATGTAACACATCTGCACGTTTTCCCTGAAGCTTTATGTACTATCTCATAAAAATGTGACAACAACTTCTGACGTTAGCGGAGGCACTCTTTATTTCAGTGTGTCTCCACTTTGATACACTGCTGGAAACCCTGAAATAAGTTGATATAATTAATTTACCTCAATAATTCATTTTTAGTTTTGGAATAATATATTTAGACAACATAATTTTTTAAAACGATAACATAATATGATCAACAATAACAATAATACCGACATATTGCTCAGTTCTAACAGCTAAATACAAACAGTCTCCTCATCAGCAGTGTGGGAGCATTTGTGGCCTGCTTGTAAACTTGAAGTTCTGTTATGTGGCACGACTATGTGGAGCTGCCAATTTGCAAAGTTGGTCAGTACAACTGAAAGAATTTTAAACTAATTTTTTTAGTTGCTATAATGCTCTCTCAGCTACCAATTACTTTACTTGTGGAGTTTTTCTTCATCTAAATATAGAGTCTAATGACAGAGGTTGTTGTATGCTGAATGTATTTTGTTATTTTGGGTTATATAAATAAAATTGACTTGACTTGATAACTCCTTTACAATTTGTAAACCTCTTATACTACTACTCTTATGCTATACTATACTCTATATACCCTTCCTCACCACTGTTAAACACTTCCACTCTGTCTGTCCACTTCTTCGATCTTCCTCACACCCACACGTCTGCTTCAGCTGCCTGTTTACTTTTCCACTTTTGTTCTTTATCATCACCTTTCTATTCTCTGTCTGTCTGACAGTATTCGCCTGTGACTCCTTCCTGACTTTATGGACAGAAACCTTTTTCTTTAGAAATGGACTGGCAACCTCTGTAGACCAGCCTCCATTTTTAAAGACCCCTCGACCTCAGCTATCTGCCCTGATGTAAACAGATAAGGAGCCTGTTAGTCCTGATCATTGACTGTATATAAAGATGGACATGGCGTCTCCACTTCCTACCGTGATGCAAAAGTTAAGCCAAAATATCTCCTGTCCTGGAGCTGCCATCTTGCTTGTGTGATGTCATTTGGAGCCTGATGGAGGTTTGAGAGTGGCTGTCAGAGCTGTCAATCGTGATGTCACACCCACTTTTTATATCGTCAAATAACTAATTAAAAACAAACTTATCAGAAAATTGAGCACTTAGACAAACATCAGCATAATAAGAACTAGGCTACCCAAAATGACAGAAATCATCTTTGGGAAAAATGTATTTGACGTGTACTTTAGTTTAGTTAGTTTTTTAGTTTGGCTCATGTCCCAGCCGGTAACATGGAGGGGGCGGGATTTATGACCTATACTGCAGCCAGCCACCAGGGGGCAATCAAGATGTTTTGCTCCTGATACCTTCACTCTCGCTCATGACCTTGTCTTTAAGAGCCATGGTTGAATTGAAGCTCGTGCTGTTTCATGTAGGTCTATATGGCTTGTTTAGTCCAAATTTAATGTCGTGTTTGACCGCCTGAAAGCTTGTATGGGACTGACAGACAAATGAAAATGAGATTGTTACTGTTGTCCAGCGAAGAGCCTTTAAAAACTGTCTTTCCATTAAAAGTTGGCCAAATAAGTTCACTCATGGAACGAAAATAAAACAGCCAATTAGGGTGATATTGTTGATGGCCTGTCATGTCAGTCGAGAATTTGGCCCATAGCGGTAATCTGGATCTTTAATAATGTCTGTGTATTCCCGTCACCCATGGAATAACATATGTCAAGGACAACTGACCGACAGAAAAACTGCTGTCCATATGTGTGCAGAAGAAAGATTTACTGCACTTTTCAACGCTAAATACTATGCAGCTTCCTGTGACATGTTGTTATAGCACAAAGTGGAGGCTTTGTGGAATCATTACAGAGCCGGTCTATGCATGTTTGTATCCCAAAATAGTGCTATAACACGAAATGTGGCTGTGGGATTGTGGCAGATGTGTCTCTCGTGGGTGCATGAAGTAGGAAGAAGCCTTGTGCTTTTCCTGCACTATTCTGCCCCCTTTGCTTAAAGGACTTGTGTGTATATTTTATCAGCGTTAGGTCACACAACCTGTCAGTTGAAATTTAAAAGATAGATACCACTGCATCTTGAAGACAGATTTCTTTAAGGCTCATGGCTTTTGGAGTGGATTGTTTTAAAATGAGTGTCTGTTTGTTCTCATACATTATACTGTTGTGTTGTTAACTGTGTTGATGTTTTCTAGGAGACTTGGACTGGTCTGATCTGCCTTCTCCTATCCCATATTTTGCCCTCTGTTGTAGATAAAAATCACTTATTTTTTCCTATTTATAACCTATCTCACCTTTTTTAAACATGGAACTTTTAAAATTTCTACTTTTCATTTGTATTCAGTAGATGTTGGATTATATGTCTCATTTTAAGGATTTGTTTAATCAGTCATTTAATTTGATTGGTTATTTCAAGTATTTGGTTCATAGTGTAAATTTTATGCGTCACAAAGGTCCATAAATGAATTGTTGTATCTCTAATGAGCGCAGCGTGCAGGGATTCAATTTCAACTCATTATTTTCTTTTGTATGTCCCCATGCATCAAAGATTTGTTTTTTCCTGCTGCAACAGCTCACTGTTCACTTCAGTTCATGGTAAGGACCGCTAAGAACATGCCTCCTATAATAGAAAATTAAGGGGGCAAATAAAAAAGGAGACTGAAGGCCATCGCTATCTGTGTCTCATGTGTAACACACGCTTCCACTATTTACCAGTCCACAATAAAACATTAAAGGCAGTCCTCTGGGGCGTCTCAGCTGAGCTCCATTGGCAGGATGTTGACATGTGGCTACCAAGCAGCCTCACTTTCTTCCATTTCCTGCCTGGTTAAATACCTCACTTAGTAATTTTAAGCAGATGGGAATGCCTGCTGTCTGCAGTGTAGTGACTGCATCTGTGAAATCCTCCTCCTTTAATAAGTGGGCACGGCTTGCCAGTACACTCCCTATTCCAGCCTCACCAGACTTCTAATAACAGTCTCAGTGACTTATGGGGATTTCCATTGTACGAGCGCTCTGTGAAGAACAGCCTGCATCTGTGATTTGTGATTGCACTCCAGTCTCGGATTGGTGCACAATGATGTCTCCGCCCAACTGATAGAGTCATGTTTAAATACGGACCGCGTTCACTGCACTACATGGATGATAACTGAAATGAAGACCATGTGGACTGTAAGATCTGGGCTTTAATGTTATTGGTTTTTGAAGCAGTACCCACTGGGTTGCTGATCTTAAAAAAAAAAGGTAAACTACAATAATATTCAATATTTTGCAATACTTGACAGTCAGGATCTTTGTTCCAGTGGGCTTAGCAAGATTAAACATGATGTAGGATGAGTTCTGCAGAGTTTTATGGATCTATGAACAAACATTTAATTGTCACAATGGACAAGGACACTTGAATCACATTGTTCTTAAACAGCTGCCCATATAAAAAGCCTCTAACCTAAATAATAAAATGTTGATAATTTTGTGTAGATGATATAGCTATCAACTAAATTTAAACAAAAGTTTTGAACCTTTACTGGTATGCCATGATGTTAGTTTAGATTTTAGATATCAACAGGGGAACTTTACCACAAAAATAATCACATGATTTTATAGTTTAGGATACTTTTTACTTGTTGGCATGAAGTGTCTTTGAGTTTCTTTAAAAACGCTCTATAAATAAAATGTACTATTATTGTAATTATTATCATTATATCACAGATTTAGTTTGATGCCCGTCTAGATACAAAGAGATAGTACGTTAAACATAAGTTAACACATGAATCGTGTGTTATGCAATGTTAAGACAAGATGCACTCTTCCATGTCAAAAACTCAAAAGCAAGTTTTTATTTATTTGTTTGAAAGCACTGGTGTCTGATTCTGACCTTAAGATCATAGACCAAAAACGATTTCTCACTGCAGTGCTTGATTAAAGGATTGCACTTTGATTAGAGCGATTCATGCAGGGGAATCTATGATCATAGGATGCTGACATACTGAATTATTTTGATATAATAAATCAGGAGCAGCAACTGCTGGCTAATTGGATAAACAATGCTCTTGCTCTTCACTCTCTTCAGCATCTACATATTAGATAGAGATTCTGAATGTCCTATTAACAGATCCCACAATACTCAATGCAGGAGTCATTGTTATTCAGAAATGTGTCCAAGGAAAACAGTTGAATTACATGTTTTGTTTGTCTTTAAATTTTTGTTGAGCATTTAACTGACTAGTCCTCACCTTTGAGGTATTTAAAAAATAAAAAAAACAGAATTCAAGGCTTACAAGGAACTACAGTACAGAAGCAACGGTTGGATTAGGAGCCGACTCAGATAGTGGACATTTTTCCTCAGGATTACCAGATCCCCTTGTGAAGGACTTAAAGCATTGTCCGGCTCGACCTTGTAGACTTCAGACTTGAAAATGATGTCGGCGCTCGCAAGCACTCTCACTAATGGATCCATTTCCCATTTCCCCAGTCTTCCCCCAGCAGTCTTCCTCTGAGTATTTCAGAGTACAACCTAAGAGTAGTTTACTTCTTAACCCTTAGTGAGGTACAGGTCTTATGTTCTTGACCACTAAACTTATAGATCAATATTCCTAGTAAGAGAGTTCAGACAGAGCCAACTGATGTCTCCTTGTCCACTAAATAATGAAAGATGAACTGCTATTTTTTTTACAGCTACTATTAATTTATGTTAATCCTGACATTTTTCATGTAAATGTCAAAAATAATTATGTTTGTAATTAATACATATATGTTAGTTATTCATTCACATTATATTCCAGCCATCCCCATAAACAGTAAAACACATTTAATTTGTTAGGTAATGACTGTAGGCAATAATAAAAAACTTAATTTTCACTTTTTGAAAGACATTCTGTTATTCGACGATAGTTGCGCATAAATTTGTCTGTTTGTCTGATTTCTGTCTTTGTTTACAATTCACAAAATGTTTTTGAAAAAAATGTCTGCCCAACCTTCATGGGGTATACGTATATACATATGAACAAAGAGAAGAACTCCAGCACGCTGCCTTGCCTTCGGTTGTCCGAGGACAGATCAAAACGTTGTGATCTAATTAATATTTCAGCAGTAAGCGAGACAGTGTGTGGGAGTTCTCCTCTTTGTTTACAATTCTCTAATGGTTCACTGAAAGTTAATTTTCAACTTTTTCCGCTCAAATGAAAGAAGAAAAGGAAACAGTTTCAATCAACTGTTGTAGGAGTTTGTAAATTAACAGGATGTGCCTCGCCGATTTTCCCCGATGTATTGCTTTGTTATTACACCAGCCTCTCTTAACAACCTTCTGTCAGCAATTTATTTAGCTTAATTGCGCCTTTGTCCAGTTGATTCTCATCTGATTTTAAACCAAAATTACACTTTAATTCACAGTTTGAAGCACTTAACCTCTCTCCCTCTGTTTTAGGACCTCAGCCAGGGGAACCACCGAAGATGAAGTGAAAAGAGCAGCTGAATGTAGCCACTATGTGTGGTCATGTGACTGAGCTGGGCTCTGCCATTGCACGCAGGATTTCTGTTCCTCCAGCTGACGACCCCTAGTTGTTCTGTTTTCACCATGAGAGGATCCGTCAAGTGCTTGACCTTTGTGCCCTCATACTGGCGCTACCGTTGTGTTGCGTGAGCGCCTCCTCCCCTCCAGCAGTTATTGCACGGAATGGCCTCTCTGGACCTGCCATACCGCTGTCCTCGCTGCGGGGAGCACAAGCGCTTCCGAAGCCTGTCGTCCTTGCGCGCCCACCTGGAGTACAACCACACGTACGAGACCCTCTACGTCCTTTCCAAATCCAACAGTGTATGCGACGCCGCTGCTCTGCTGCCCCTAGTGGCTGAGGGAGCTCTCCTCACGCCTGCCAACAACAACGACCCCTTTGAGCCGCTACGGCCTTCAGCTTTAAAGGAGCGACGCTTCCCTTGCCGTGAGCTTCCTTGTGCGGACGACCTTAGTTTGACGCCGGCTAGCTCCAACACTGCAGCTCGATATATTCCCAATGTGGAGTTTCCCCTGGGGGAGATTTTTATGAAGAAAGCCATGACATCCGCAGACCCCGGTCCCCATGGAAACCCCAGCACCGCTGTAGCAGTGGCAGCTAATGTAGCAGCTAGTGCAGTGGAAGCAGCCTATGAGGAAGGCCTGGCCAGGCTGAAGGCGCGGGCGTTTGAACGGCTGGAGCTGGATGAGAGGCTGGAGAAGCTGTCTGAAGAGGTAAATATGATCATTATGGTTATCAGAATCAACTTTATTGGACAAGTACAAAGAATTAGAGCTGTAACGGGAGTCGGTTAATCGATTAGTTGACTGGCAGACAATTAATCGTCAACTTCTGTGATAATCGATTAATCATTTTGAGTCATTGTCCAATAATGTGAAAATTCTCTTTATCCAGCCTCTTAAATGTGAATATTTTCTGGTTTCTTTAGTCTTCTATGACAGTAAACTGAATATTTTTGGGTTGTGGACTGTTGGTTGTAACAAAACATGACATTTCACGTTGCCTCTTGGGCTTTGGGATCAGTGATGGACATTTTTCATCATTTTATAGATCAGAATCTTACACATTAGAACGACTAATCGAGAAAACAAATAACAGATTCATCGATAATGAAAATAATTGTTAGTTAAAGCCCTATAAGAAATTTGATTCCAGTTCTCATACAGATACAGATATAGACATACTTAAACATATAGCTGTTATATAAAGTTAAGTGGCAGACAACAAACTATCTATATGCAAGTCAGATTGTTATTTTAAACTGTATATACAGGGTCTTCATACAGGGAAGTGATGACCAACCAACTCCACCCCCCCACTGAGCCATCAGCAGATCTTTTCCTGAAGTTCTCAAGCCGTTCTTGGTCTCTGACATTTACATTTAAAAATCAACATTTCAACTTGAAAAGTTCTGCACTATATGAACAACCAATGAAGAATTGCCAATATGAGAATAATGTAATCACGAAGTTCCCTGCTGACCACGATGGGTATACAGTGAAGTACATCAATTAAGGAATGAATAAAATTTTTTAGCAGATAGAAAAGCTTTGATCAATATTTCTAATTTTTCTATTTCTAGGTTGAAAAAATCATGACTGCACCACTTGCAGTGTATGGTCAACTCCAGTATTACTTTTTTCAATTTGAAATTCTCTATTTTTTTGGCACTGAGTATGAACATAGCATCAGGTCATTATGTGCTGTTCTGTATGTGTTTTTCTGTGTGTAGACATTATAGTGAACACAGCCAGCAAACATCTCCTCAAGTTTGATGTGTCGGGTCAAAAATGATCCTAGAACTAAGAAAAAGTAATTTCCTTAAAACTTATGATGCAGCAAAATATGAATGCAAAACACGGATACGTGAAGGTGTTTGCTGACTGAATTATTTGCTAATTAAAGTGTTAATTATTGTGTCTTAGTTAATGACCTCATCAGCATAACTAGTTCTGTTTCATATGACATGGTGATTAGGCAGCTCAAGGGCCTCTTGTTTTGTAGGTGGAGCAGAAAATAGCGGCCCGTGTAGGCCGCCTTCAGGCAGAGCTGGAGAGGAAGAGCTCCGAACTGGAGCGGGCCAAGCAGGAGAGCGAGCAGCTGAGCCAGGAGAAACAAGACCTGGAGGACAAGGCCTCCGAGCTCTCTCGGCAGGTGGACGTCTCTGTGGAAATGCTAGCTAACCTCAAACAGGACTTGGTGAACAAGGAGGCGGAGCTCAACCACAAACAGCAGTAAGTGATCAACTTTACTCCACCTGTTGAGTTGAGCTGTAGCTGACCTGCTGGTTCTGCTTTCTTGATACCTGAGGAAGTCAAGAAACATTTTTTTGTGTGCTCAGAAAAATAAAAGTAAAAAAGTCCTGCACACAGTTACACTTACAGGTGACCTTCATCAGGTACATGAATTAACATCACAATAGTTTAATATATATCTACATGGATTTAAGGTAATTAGATACAAAAGGCCTTTTTGACCTAATTACCCTGGTGGATATTGGTGTGTTTCCTCAAGGCGTTTTATTTACTAGTCCGGTCCTCTGATTGGATAGTAATAAATGCAGAGATACGCACTCAACTCTTCTTCTTCTGTGCAATGTAATGCATGAGTGCTATAATTTCAAAACCGATACACTAGACAAACTGAAAGTCTGCACACCATGACTCATGCAGAAAATATTCAAATAATATTTTGTTGTATAATAAATTAGATTTTCTTAAATAATATTTTCTGTATAAGCCATGATGTGCAGAATTTTCATTATTTAATGCAAATGCATTGAACATTTCGATTTACAGAGATATTTTTCATGATCATGTCCAAAAAAAGAATGAAAAGAAAGAAAGATTTGTTGCAGAGTTGATGTTGGGGCCTAATGATGACAATGTTAGTCCGTCGGTTGGTCCATCTGTCTTGTTGATACAGAGGTGGCAGTCTACTGGCCTGTGGTGGAATGACATGTTGTGGCAGGAAAGGAGGAAAATAGGAAAATCCTTAGATACCAATTTCTCCACCTTTGACCTCAATACAGACAGCTTTTTAAGGATAAGGCTGGCGATGAGCTATATATTTCTTATAGTCAATAAATCTCATGTGCAGAGCCAAACCAACAACGAATTGATCTTACTTACAATTAAATTATTGTCTGTGTATCCAAAGCCTGATATATTTTATTCATCTGTGCTGTAAACCTCCATTGTTATCCAAAACTATACTACCATGTTCATCTGCATAGAAGATGACAGATTACCTCACACTTCCTTTTTAAAAAAAGACATCATCATGCACACAATCACTCTGACACACCCTCCTCCTCTCCTTCACCTCTACCTCTCTGTTGATGTAATTGTTAGATGTATTCAACAACCAGATGTGCCGTACATCTGTCTCGCTGCTGTCTCCATATACCGGTGCCCTGCAGGGCCGGTTAGCTGCTGAAGCTGAATGCAGAGTTGGACAGAAGCAGCTGGGTCGGCAACAGAGACGTCTAGGCCAGTCTGTCTCAGGCCAGTCCTTCCATAAAGCTGCCACGATGCTTCATGAACTAGTTAAATGTGCAGCTGCTGTAAATAGAAGGAGTAGTTGGAGATAAATCACAGCATGGTGATGTAAGTCATTGCTGGCTTTGAATCTGATGAGCATGATTTGGAGCTTTCCCACAGCATGGCACAGAGTGTAAGTGAGACCAGGCTTTATTTTTCCTGATTCTGAGAGCTTTTATTGAAATTAATCCCAGGATGATTTATTATGTTGTCCAAACTGTGATGCTATTTTTACTTTGACAGGCTAGAAGCAATGCATAAAATTCTGTGTTTTTATTGAAGACGAGTCTTTGTCAAAATGAAAGGCAATAAATTAAAATAACACATCCTCTACCTATATTTCACAAAATGGTCTCAATAAGGTTTTTAAAGATGCATCGCAGTGAATTTCCATAAAAATATTTTAAGTCAAAGAGTTCTTCATTATCTAATTTATTATTAATGACAAATGTTAAACAATGGGAATTATGAGGCACAACCACAATCCAATAGGAGAAGAAGTTTTGGAAACAGAAGAATTCAATATAGTGGATATTTTTTTGTTTATTATAAGAACATACTGTATATATTTTAGTTTTAGGAGAAAATATTAGAAAAAAAAAATCTAAAAAAGATGTAGCTTTAATTAAGTTGTACTACTTTCAAACCACCTTCAACCACTAACAGAAGCTCTTTGCCTTGATACTTGTTTTCTTTGTTAGAGTAATCAACACATGTTGACAAGTGTCATTCAAGGCTCATATTAAAGCCATTTGATATCTGTACCGTGTCTTTATCTGTCAGAACAGCCTCAGCTTTCTATCTTGCTCTTGGTTTTTATCACTTCTCCTCGTTCTCCTTATCAGAGAGGCACTTTCCAAGGCCTCTAATCATAACACACACACAACTGCACACATCACTGCACCGCATGTGCTATTCACAGGTTCTTAGTAAAGGCATCAATGAATGGTACAAAGGTAATGTACATATCCATTTAATGGCTTTTGGGCATCAATAGAGAGGTGTAATCTTGTGTGTTATGTACAACTACAACTAACAATCGTTTTCCTTATCCATTAAGCTGTTGATTATTTTTCCAATTAATATTTTAGTCTATAAAACGTCAGAGAGTTGTAGAAATGTCCATTGTGATTTCCCAGAGCCCAAATACAACGTTTGACAAAATAAATAAATAAATAAAATAGACAAATATGACAAAATCTACTTGGTTTTTCAGCCACATCTCGTGGCCTTCATCAGGGGATGAAGTTACTGAGTTGTCAAAGGATAGGTTAACAATTTTCCAAGTAAAATGATAGTCAGGTGCCCAAATCAACATTGAAACAGGTTTTCCTTGCTGTAACTTTTAATGTAAGTGATGGGGAAAAATGTTGTGCAAAACTGTATTTAAAGGTTTATCTGAAGCTAACATGAAGTTTCAGCAGTCCAAATTAAAGTTAACATCTTTGTAGTACAAATTTCCCTCTTTTTGTTACTGTACTTCCTACGCAGCTCAGCAAAGAAACACAAAGAGCGAATTTTAAACTTAAAAAAAGACTGTAACTTTGGAAGATATCCACTTGTTGTGACTAACTCAGACAGCTGCAGCCTCATATTATCTTCAGACAAACTTTTAAATACATTTTTACTCAAAATGAGGACTGTGGATTTTCTCCCACATCACTTACATTGTAAGCACATTTACAGATCTTTTAATGACCAGTATTAGCCAAAGGAAGGATTACAGTGAGCAAAACCTGTTTCAGTGTTCATATAGGCACCAAACTTTTGTTTTAAGACAGGGATTTTTACCCCTGTCTCTGTCCAATGATGTCCAATCTCTGGTGTCAGATGTGTATAGCCTCCTTAATGAATAATGAATAATGACTTTGACCTCTTCCCAGTCATTTCTGTGACCAGTACTGGTCTGTTTAGAGACAGCTGATGGTGTCGTTGTCCAGTGTTCATTGCTCTTATCATTGGTCCTTTCTGTTTCATTAATGTAGCGTCCCTCACAGTGTCTTCAAAGTACTTGTTTTGTCCGACCAGCACTCTAAAATATATTAGATTTACAGTGATATGAAACATAATAGAACAGCTTTTATAAGACAAAAATATTTGGCTATCTTGTCTGATAAATTACTTAAAAGAGTTGTAGATTATCAAAATGATTTTTGATTAACTTATTGATTAATTGACGAATGATTTCAACACTAGAGTTATCCAGTGTGTTTCAGTGCTTTCTCATTTTGTATCCTGGGATAATGTGAATTTAGCAATGTTGCCGTAAATTACATTAGATACGAATACATACAGTATATAGTAGGTCATCTGGGTCTTTGCAGGTCTCCAATCTCTTTGTATCTGTTCAAAATTATATATTTTTTATATTCTATAGTCTCATGACAGAAAGAGCTAAACTTGTAGTACAAGTTGTCATGGTTGGTCTTGTGACAGGACGATACAAAACAGCGTTTCATTGGCTTGAATGAGGGTTAGTGTGCTTTTCTTCCACCCCTTTATCGCAAAGGTCATGTATCCCAAATCTGGTGGCATCAAACTGCGAAGGTCACAGTCTTAAAATCTTTGTTTGTGATGTATGACTGCCTCCTAGCTATGCCGGCAGCCCAGTCTCTCTCTCTCTCTCACACACACTTTCTCTGTCTCTCTCTCACTCTCTGGAGAGAAGCTGGCAGTCAAACAGCAAGCTCATTCAGACTCTAAAATACAGAGTAGCTCAGAGGTGGAAAAAGTGCATCACAGTCGGTGAATGTTCAGCAGGGTTGATGACTAAGCAAGACAGACACACAGCAGCTTATTGGTTCAAACATGGCTGCCCAACACTCTCATACACTCAGCTGACTTTTTTTAAACCTTTGGTTTTCACCAGTAACTTGGACTTGATCTATAAAATTCATTTCAAGGAGATATGCATCATGTTGAACATCAGTGGTGTCAAATGCTAAAAATGTGAGTCACCTAATGTTTAGTTGCTATGCAACCACAGGAAACTCCTACGATCTGGCTTTTGCTGCTAGCAGTGCTATGCATAAAAATATGACACCAAGCTGATAATTTATTCCTCTCTCAGAAACAGGGTAAATAATTATAAAAAAAAAAGTGCACAAAAGGCCTCAGGTTCTATTGTTCAGTTCAGCTCAGCCTTCATTATTATCTAAGGATGCGCTTTAGTTTGCAGCCAAATTCATTCACAAACAACAATACACACAAAAACACACTGCATGCACAGTCACGGAAAATACATTATGATAAATATGAATAACATAGTCCCTCAAGCATGGCTTTTAAGTGCTTTAATAGCAGCTGGAATAAACGAGAGCAGCTGTAATCAGCAGAGACTGGAGCCCGAGGAGAAATTAAAAATGGTGGGATGGTTATCTCCATCATTTCAGTGTGTAACAGATTAACACACATTAGAAAAACAGCCTCATTTTGTGTCCTTCACTGAAATGTGTTGAATATTGTCGTCATTTTTCCAGCCATTAATGATTGTTTAGTGACGTAAGGTTTATTTGCTGTAGTTGCTGTGAAGTTATTACAGTTGCTAATAGGCCAATAGTCATTTTATTGTTCCAGTAGATAATTTTTGAAGAGCCATTTCTAACTAACTTTGATGTTGTCTGTAAAATTAAATATTGCAGTTCAGTTTGTGATCTGTTTATACAGTTTATAGCCCAGGAAATGGTGGCTACTCTCACTGAGGGTTCCTGCAGGAGGACATAATTCGCTCCAATGGCAGAAGGATCATCATCCACTGTTCTTTTAATACTTAATTGTTCTTCTTCTCATGGGAAAGGTTTTTACTGTGTGAGATGTACAGGGGGTGAAGGATACAATTAGAGCAAAAGCACCAAACATTTCATAGTTTTAGGTTCTCAAATATTATAATCCACTGCTTTATTTGGTCTTACATGATCTCCAATTGAGTTTGCGACTGTTTGCCAAACAAAACAAGACTAAATGATTAATCAATTCATTGAGAAAATAATCAGCAGATTAGTCAATAATGAAATGTTGAATTGTTAGTTGCAGCCCTAAATACAATATCCAATACTCCAGCATCTAAAACAAGAGGAAGAGGAAAAGTAATTCATTGATTAGTTGTTTGAGAAAAAAAAAATTTTGATAATTGATTTTTCAGGCAAAAATAACAAACACTTCCTCATCTCAGCTTCTCCACTGTGATGATTTGTTGCTATTCTTTGTTTTACATGTTAGAGAATTGAATATCTTTAGGTTTTGGACTTTTGGTCAGATGAAACAAGCAATTTGAAATTGTAATGGGTAATTTTCACTGTTTTCTGACATTTTAAAGACCAAAAGATTGATACATTTTTTATCAAATTTATTAATTGAAAGTAATAATAAGTTGTTACCCTACAACAAATCCTCCATGAACCTTTATAGTGTTCAACTTCTGCTGAGATTGTGTCAGAAAAGTGATTATTGTGGTGATTTTTGTTGCTTTACGTTCTGACATTGTGGTGTTGAATACAAACAGGGGAAGGCTGAAATGTTGCAGTATTGCAGTTTTTTCGCATGACATTGTACAGCTGTTCATGATATTGTGTTCACCCTCTGTAAAGAAAAGGGAAGAGAGCAGTACACAGAAAACTCTTGTCAGGTTTTCATATCATATTCAGCACACATGCACACACACTCACACACACAGTTGCTGCATTAGGCCTCAACCCTAAGGCTTGATTTATTCCAACAATCAGCTATGATAAAGTAAGAGTGCTTTGTGCAGCATAAGAAAGCTGCAGGCTCTAAAGGCACCACAGAACATGGAGGAGCAGTCTTGCTATTTTCTCTGTCACTGTTGCTCCCTCAAAAAAAAACAAGCTCGTTTTTCACTGAACTGCAATCTCGAATGCAAAGTGAAGCTGCCAGGGCAGAGAGGGAACTTGCCTCATTAACAACAGTGTCTGAGGGAGAGAAGCACACGGTATTAGCACGGCACAACTTCTGAAGGTTTTCTAATGAATAGAAATCAAGAGTAGAAATGGATCTGAGATATGTCTAAGAATGTGGATGGTTTGGGCTTGAAAATTTATTTGACACCTGCCATAAAGACGGATATAATCAAGGTTAGTTTTACAGTTTTAACAGTTAAATTTTAAGTACAGTGGAGTGTGAAAGCACACATTTGTCCAAACCCTAGGAATTGTTTTGCTTTGAATTGTTTGACATAAAAATAGTACAGTGCTGATGCTACACTCTCCTACACTATGAAAAATGCACTGAACAGACTTTTTATGTTAGAAATATATTTATTAACATGATATTTCCTTAAGTTCTGCACAATTATTACCTAATCTGACATGTTCTGTCTGTATTGTTACAGAAGGTACCTGATGTTTGCAGTTAGATAGATACATTAAGGCTATAATGTACAATGTAGAGCTGTATTTAATAAGGCCAGCTTAGAGAGAATTATGCTCTATGAAAATCAAAGCCCAACATCCAGTATGTACGTGCTGCATTCAAGGTTTCCAGCAACGTTTTGAAGTGGTATTATAATGGGAAATGGTTCTGCACATTAATAGACATCCCACATTGTAGTGTGTGGATGATCCAATGAGTGTTAGCCCGCAGTCAGAGCAGCATTTATCAGCGGAGGTGTCTATCTATCATTAGATGGAAGAGACTGACATGTGAGACCTTGAGGGATGAAACACTTTGAACACAAAGGAAAAGAGAAACAGGAAGGACGGTGCACCCGGTCTTACAGCAGACACGTGTCTGTTCTTCCTCATATTGTTAAGACTGATATGAAAGGTTCGATGCATGTTACACTGTTAGAAGATGGTTACAGCAGTGTAAGATGCGTGAAGGCTCTACTGGGGATAAGCGTAAGTGTGCATGTGTGTGTGTTCGGCAGAAACCTGATACAGAAACAATGCTGTCATGTATTTCTTTTTTTTCTTTTTTTTCGAGCTGTCAAGCTGTCATAGAGCTGAATGAGTGCTGCTGGTGTGTCTATGTATGTTTGTATCTGTAGGTAAAAATACATTCATGCCTTACAGTAGTTTACACTAGAGCTGAGACGTGTAGTCGATTCATGGATGTATCGGCGGCAAATAATTGACTAAGCGCTTATGTCGTTTTTCAAGCAAAAATTGCAAAAGCTGTCCGGTTTGCAGGCGTCATCTTGGGCTCTGGGAACTTATCATGGAAATTTTTCACTATTTTCTCACAGCGTATAGACTAAATGACTGATTAATCAACAAAACAATTGGCAGATCAGCTGATAATATGAAAGAAATCATTAGCTGCAACTCTACTGCACATATCCATATATCTTCATTTTTTTCCCAACGTGCATCTCTGTTTTACAGAAAATTCTGCACCCAGAAGCATTGCTATCATCACTGCAAAACATTTGATTTTGTTTTTAAATCCTGTAAGATGAGTGTCGATGTCTTTTTCTCCCATAATGAATCACTTTCTTTCATGCTTGTTAAAATTCTCTACATCATCATCACCTTGCAAGTTACATCTCTCGGTGACTCAGTCATCTGTGATTTGAGTTTAGATTCGGAGAGGACTTGTCGAGCAACAACAAAATATTTACTTTCCCTCCGATCGATCAGAGCTAAGACCTGGATTAGCGGTGTCTTTGGGCAACCGGTCATACACTTTATTTTCCTGAGAGGCTTTGAAAATGGTACATTACAGCCTGTTTCTCTTTCATCATCCCTTTTTCCTCACCCTTTCATCCTTGTCTGTCTCACATCTCCTCTCATGTTGCCATACACGCTCTACGCAGCTACTCCTGCTTCCTTTTTATGTTTGTGTAACTCATACAAATGTGTAACATTAAGACATGATGACACAATGTAGCTTACTGAATCTGTCTCACCAAAAAAAAAAAAAAAAAAACCCAACAAAACACAATTTGATCCAGGTGTCAAAACAGACGGGCACACGGGCAGCTGTCCTTTGTTAACGCGGAGAAAGCTCGCATTCATACAACAGCTTCGTCTTCCTCATACAGGCCTTTCAGTCAATCATCTCTGCTCTTAAATATTAATGAGGCATAATTTTGAATTAATGGCCAGAGATGATGACAGCTCTGAAAGGAGTCTGACCAGTGATTGTAATTAACATTTAAACAGAATCCTTCAGAAGATCATGCCTTATTTATCATGCCTGTTACAGCTGGATGTCTTTGCTATACCATTTGTTATGGCTGTTAAGTGGTAGGGAAATGAGACATGGTAGGCTTAGCTGTTCATTATTTCTCTGTGAACATGCACCAGTAGCATGAGACATTTACTCAAAGTTTTCAAAGCTTATTTTGCTGTAAAAAAATAAAATAAAAATGTAACAGCAGCTTAAACTGCTGTTTGCAGGCTCTCAAGACCTGAATTTACCAAGACTAGATTGAGAGAATAAATCATGTGTTTTTATTTCCAAGAGCTTAAAGGGACGAGAAGCCAACAGATTTCCGATGCATATCGGGCACAACATGCCCCTTTATTCCAGTCTCATGGGAGAAAAACAGCAAGACCAGAGAGCAGGACCGGTTTGTAATAAAACTGAAATGAACTCCTGCTTTTCTAATCAGTGGTATCGATTGTATCTCAACTGTTGCTTGTTAGTTTTTATGTTTGCATTTAGTGCTCACACTGCTCCCATCAGAGCGGAGCTTTTGTGTATAATATTTAGTTTAATGAGGGGAGATCAATTAAGTGTATAAGAATATTTATTGAGGTAAACAAGAAAGATTTTGGTGATTATACTCCATCAGTGTAAAAAGCATCTTCATTAAGTGTATACCCATAGGACAGGAACACCCTGGAGTCTAGACGCCGGTGGAGTAAAGACAGCAGGCGGATAAAGGAAGCTCTCCGGCAAATGTCCTGGTGGTTATATGCAATAGTAGGTTTGAAAGACAGACATTGATGTGATACTTAAAGAAAAGCATCCAAGGACTGATTGGCCAGACCTGGTGATCAGACCTGTGAATGTTGGGACTTATGACATCATGGGAAAAGGATAACAGAGAAGATTAGAGCGGGAAGACATAATGGAAATCATTTAAGAAGATTTGACGTATAGCCAGACCAGTACTTTGAGGACAATATTGATATTTGAGAATTTAAAAACCTATAATGATATATTCATGACCTTCTTTTTTTCCCCACAAGTGTAAACACATAACATAAACAAACATTTTAAATAATTTTCCTTCCTTTTTTTTAAGAATTGTGCCTAAGATGTAATAAGCGAAGCATTTTAAAGCAGAAAAATAAACCTATTAGAGCTCAAATAATGTAATGCAGACACTGTTTCTAAAATACTTCAAATATACAGCACCAGTCAAAAGTTTGGACATGCTTTCTCATTCAAGGACATGGGAAGGTGTATCTAAACTTTTGACTAGTACTGTATATCTTATTGGCCAACAAACATGCTGATACAGATATATTATCAATAATCTGTAACCAATATATCGGCACAGTTGAGTCTGGCTTTAGTCCTCACAGTAGTTAAACCTGATTGTTGTCATTCAATGAAATTACGGTGACCACGTGTCAGTCAGATGCATCCACTATATGAGTGACATGTTTGTTATAAAACAACTTGTTATTCAGTACATTTGATTAACTTTCCTTTTCTGTTTGTATCTACATATTAGTCACTCAGGTCATAGTGGACATTTAACACTTTTATTTATTGTTTTTGAAACGTTGCCTGTAAAATTCTATGAAAGTCAAATCACAATGATAGATTTGGCAGTATGGGTTTACTATGTGTTGCTCAATGACTTTCATTTGACCATAACATCAACATGACCAACATGTTATAATTTAGTATGATGCAGTGATGCAGCTTTGTGTTGTAAATGGAATATTTGATTTATCTGCAAAATCCTGTCAGTCTATGATAACACACTTAAGCTGAATAGTCAGTTTTACAAAGCTTTCTTACTCGTAAGCTGTCTAGATCTAAAACATTTAATTGCAAAAAAAATTATTGGTTAATTACTGCATCTTCTGAAGCCTAATCTTCCTTTTTATGCAAGTTCCATTTTTTTTTATTTGAAGCTATACTTGTTGAAAACATAATTTGCATGCTGTTGACACTTTGACAGCAAAGTATGAATGTGCATTGTAAGGTCTGTATTTGGATGTTCAGCGTGTCTGTGTGTGTGGGGAGATGTGAGAAAGGAAGCAAAAAAAAACAAAAAGTGATGACAAAACTCTGGGACGCTGTCAGCAAACTGTGAATACGAGGTCACAAATATTTGCTTCCCTCTCCCTCATAATCGGAGTCATGAGGATGGTGCCGATCAAGCGCGGAACGGCCGCCGAGTCATTTTCTTGGAATCACGCCTCAGACTAACAACCCACATGTGCATCACCACAGAAAAAAAGATGGCGGTCCGCCTTTCAAGCTCCCCCAGCGTCCCTGTAAACATACGGGCATGTTTGTCACCTTGAGGCTTTATTTCTGAGGTGTTGGAGTGAGTCACGCTTGACAGAGAGAGAGAGATAGAGAGGTGTGTATGTATGTGTGTGTGTCTGTGTGTTGAAATTAGGATTGACAGCAGGAAGCAGCCACATCCCATTCCTCTCCTCTGCTCTGTTAAACCTCCTGTGCTTTCTGCTTCCACATGACTGCAGATTTCTGTTTGCTGTCTGTTGCTTTAGCTGCTGCAGTACTTTTTTTTTTTTTTTTTTTTCTCACAGCCTTTGTGCCCATTCCCTCCCATCAGCTTCAGTCCTGTGTTTCCTCTCTCCTCTCTCCTCTCTGGTCTTTCTCCTTACATCTCTCTCGGGACCTGGTGAAGAATTTTTTTTTTCCCTCCCCTCTCTCCCTCCTGCCACCCACCCTCCAACATCTATCTCATATTTTTGATCTAACTCCTGATTCCCTTCCCTCACTATTAGGATTTCATGCCGAGGTGCTTTCAGTTGAGTGGTTAGATAGCCAGGCAGTGTGGTGCATCAGTGCATTGCTTCTTTTACACAGAGTCAGAGGGGAAAGGCTTTCCGCGGTTGCTTCCGACATGTTTCGCCTCATGGGATTCTGTCTCCATTAACAAGAACCTGATACAGTTTAATAATTCATTAAGACAAAAATCCAGATCCCAAAACAAATATGCCCTTATTTTGACTACATACAAACCTATAGCTCTAAAAAAGCACTATTTATAGCAGTCGTGAGTTATTTTACTCTACAGGAGGCTGAGTCATGGTTGTTCTCTGTTTATTAACTTGAATAATGAGAGCAAAACCTCTGCTTTAGGCTGCTTAACCATACATCACATTAAATCATTAAATCAATCATTAAATCAAAATAAATGATTCTCAGACTTATTAATTGTGCTCAGTAATGAGATGAATGGTATAGGATGAATCAGTGAGGCAGTTTACTAATGCATGTTATTATTTTGACATGAGCGCTACTGCACCTGGCAGCTGTCTGACCTCATGTTCAGTGTGGCTTTTGATGAGCAAGTTCATGCAACACAACAGTAGTTCAGCGAAGGATTGGACCGAGGGAAGTTCATATTTTGAATTTCTGTCATCCTGTGTCAGTTTGGATATTTAGTTTTGAGCGAATTCAGCGTGTAAAGCTGATCATTAAAAGAGCTAATTGTGTATTTATGTAATAAAGGAGACCGTATTCTGATCAGCACCTGGTCCTGCCATCCTTCAGTCTTTCTCTTCCTTTAGGCAAGACAGGAGCGTTTTTTATAGCACATCTCATACATGAAGGCAATTTAAAGTGCTTTACGTAAAACAAAGAAAAAGGAAATACAGCATTAAACATTGACACAAATTGAAAGGATAGGAGATATTTGAAAAGATAAAAACAGAAATAAATACAAATAAAGACATAAGTGCATCAGGAATAATGATGCATGCTTAAAGCTGCACTAATCAATATTTTTATATTAACAGTGGATCAAATGACTTTTGTGAAAAGTGTTGCTCATAGTGATGAACCCACAGATAATTACCACCTGACTCCTGTAGCTCTACAGAGTGTTGAAGCATCTTTAAAGGATTCGGCTGATGATTTTCTATATTTTTCTTATTGTCAACAAATCTCTCAAATGTGCAGAGCCGAACCAACGATCAACTGATCCTACTTACAATTATTGTGTGTGTATCCAAAGTCTGATATATCTTATTCCTCTGTGCCGTCTGAGCCACACCGCTGCACTAGTTAGTTTATTCAGAAACGGCTCCAAAGAGTAATAACAGCAATCATGTTTTCAGTCTTCGGAGAGTAGTTCTGTGTAAGGCAGACGCAGTTCTGTTTACAGAGCTTCACTAGCTTTTTGTGTTACATATCAAAACCTCTTAACTTTATACTAAAATTCTTTGAGACATTTACAATGTAGCATCCTTTCATTTCATTGTTTTTTATTTTTTGGCCCGCAACTTTATTGTTGTTTGGTTCTGTCTCACTGGTCTTCATGGTGAACCTAGTGGAGCATTTAATTGCTAAAGAGCCAGATATTTATAGGAGGCCAGAGCCTCGACTCTTAATGAATGCTAATATTGCTCCGTGTCTGCCGGACGTGATAATAGGCAATTATTTAATAACAAGTCCACCAAGGTGATAAATATGTCAACATTGTGTTCACAGCTTGTGCCACTGCCCCTTAGTGCCCAAACAATCCATTAAAGCTACTTAAAGTTTCAGTCAAATGCAATGACATTAACCTGGATGTAAAGGTAGCCGAAGTCTGGGCAAGTGTTTTCTACTGGAAGTTTGTTCCCTTGATTTAATCCCGTCTTCATTTAGTTGCAACCAGACCCTGCCTCCTCCTGTTTCCATCCTCAGTTTATCCCTGAGAAATGATACAATCTTTCAGATTTGTTGGCTGAATGATAAAATTCCCTTTTCCTTCCTTCAGAAGTAGAGAGGAGAGTTTACAGTTTGGTGAGGATGAGATGGATAGAGAACAGCTTGGATCTGAGACAGTTTATGTCCCACACACAAACACACACATTCTTTCTGGTTTCTCTGTAAATTTCCACAATGAGGAGTATAATCTCGAGCAGTGGAGAAAGTGCACTGTAATAGGCCTCATTCAGTCACTTAACACCCAATTGTATGAGTCCCAAAGAGCTTGATGTAGTTACAAATCATTTTTCTCACATTATGAACAATTACAGAGGTCTAAACAGGATTGATCACGTTGCACATGGAGAAAAGTTATTGCCACTTAATTTCAATATAATTTACTTGCAGTTTTTTGCAGACTAATTTTAGATTCATATTTTTGTCATCTTTGCCTGAGGATATGAAAAGTTAACTGTGCCAAACACCAAACTATTTTTATCCCAGAATGCCCCCATTTCAAGAAATAACACTGTGACTGTCGGTACAGCGTTTTAAAGGACTCAGGATTGTATAATGGTTACTTTAAGTGAATGTTTTACAGTAGTTGCTGCATAAAAGCATCCACCAATCAGCCTCCTTCAGCTGTTTTTATATGAGAAGCTTTTCCAACTGAAGATGAGCAGCTTTGTTACATGTTAAAGATGTTTGAGGAAGGAAAAAGAACCAATTTAATCCACAGGGTCACAGATTTTATGTCCCTGTTCTCTGTCTGCAGTGACGGTCTGAACCTTTTTAATGGTTCCTTTGGCTTCGACGAGGTTAAGATGGCTGAGTTGCCCTGTTAAACCCTCCTGACTGCGTTGTTTAGACAGTAGAGGCTTGGGCTGTTTATAAGGACGCAAACAGAGACTCATTAAGAAAATAAAGTAGCCTGGGAATTGCAGAAGTCCCATATGGAGGCAGATCCACACTGACAGGAATGAAAAGAAAAAGAGAAGCTTTGCAAAGGAGGTGATTTGAGACATGATATGATGGAAGATTCAGTTGTGAAGAAGATTTGTGAAATGAATAGTTGATTAATTGGTTAGTATATTGATGGACAGTTATCAATACACAGTAAAATATGCCAAAAGTTGGGTGATTTTAGTGTGCTGGTTAGCCTAACATGATGTGGTAGATGTATGTGTGTATGTAGGCTTTATTGCTTGCTAAGATGAGGGTGATTGGTTGGCTGTTGGTAGGCTGAGCTGCATGCTGGTATTAGCAATATGCTAGGCTAGCTTGACAGGATGTTAGCTGGTTCAGATAAAAATGAACCAAGACCAATTTTGATAATCAATTGTTAATCATTTATCAAGCAAAACACATTTGTTGGTTCCAGCTCCTCAAGTGTGATGATTTGCTGTTTTTTTCACTTTCGTGTGATCGTAAATTGAACGTTTATGGGTTTATGAATGTCGGTGACACGAAACAAGCAATCTGAAGATGTCACCTTGGAATATGACATTTTATAGACAAAACATTATATAATTAATAAAAAAATAAACAACAGATCATTTGATAACAAATATAATCATTAGGTGCAGCCCTGGCGAAATGCATCACAACTTAAAGGATGAACAGTATGTTTGCAGGATGGATGTCAGTCAGGTGAAGTTTCTCTGCAGCTCATTGAACGTCTCTCAGGTATGCAATACATTTTCCATTAATATTCATCCTTTGGTGGGTGGATTCACTTGTTCCTGTCGGCTGTTCTGAATATGACCATGTCAAGACCATCAAAGCAGAGATCACTCATTGCTACTGCTTGTTTGGGAACTGCTTTAGAGCTGCAATGATTATAGTAGTCCATTAATCAATTGGACGATGGACAGAAAAGTTTTGATAATTAAAGTATTTTTTCAAGCACAAATGCTGAATATTAACTGTCCACAGCTGCTTAAATGTGAGAATTTGATGCTTTTCTATAACTGTAATCTTTTGGTTTTTGACCAATTTGAAAATATTAACATGGACTGTTTGAATTTTTTTTTGAAGTTTGAAATTATTGCTGCCATTTTTCACTATTTTCTGAAATTTTAAAGTCAAAAACAATGAATTGATTAATAGAGGAGATAATGGACAGATAAATCAATAATCAAAATAATCATTAGTTGCAGCCCTAGAGTGCTTATAAGATTCATAAGCCAAGCATTGGATTAAAATGATGAAACTAATCAGATCTCAACATTTAAGAATTCTTATCATTACCAGACTGTATATGCACGCAGGATTATTCAGTCTTATAGCCTTTTTTCAGAAGACGCTGGACAGAATTAATGTAGGGAACGCTATAATATATGCCGAGCAGGCTACTAACACTTTCTGAACTTGTGGTTTGTTTGCCTCTATATCTGGGTAACACACTATTCCTTAAAATGACAGGAACTTGGCCCTCTTGTGCCTGCGGTATAAATATCAAGCTGATCTCTCACCCGCTATTCTTCTTCTTCTCTCTCTCTCCCTTTGTGTGCGTATTCTGTATTAAACTCTACCACCAACCCTCTGTGTGCACGGTCTCCATGCAAAAAGGGCTGGTGTATATGTTGGAGGAATAAAATAGTGTCCTGTAGTCACATAAGGAGCATCTAGCAGCACATGTAAATTTCTGCCACAAGCGATTTATCCTGAATCAGATGGATTTACAAATCAGACAGGCAGAGAGGAGGAAATACAGATTGCTTCAGTCATAATAAAGTATATTCTCTGTTCTCCTCTGCCCTCAGGGAGGTCGCCCAGATTGACCAGTTCCTGCAGGAGACGGCGGCACGTGAAGCCAACGCTAAGGTACGCCTGCAGCAGTTTATTGAGGAGCTGCTGGACCGAGCCGACCGCGCCGAAAAACAGCTGCAGATCATCAGCAGCTGTGGCACCACGCCGAATGGCAGCCTGGGACGCTGCAGTCTTCAGGCCTCAAAGGGCAACGGACGCCAGGTGAGGATATCGTAACGTGATGCTCAGAACAAATTGTTAACTAGACTGTCAGGGCAAGAAATATAGCTTGTCAGACAGTATTTTGTTTGTTGTATGTACGTATATCATCTATACTTAATCGAACATTACTTTTAAAATTGTTGAATTGATGCTGATCACCTTGACCTGCATGATAATTCAAAAATTATAGAAATTATTCAACAAGCTGTATTGTTTTTCAAATCATATGAGCAGCTTCAGGCCAAGTTTGGATTATTTTCTTTTATTTTTTTATTAGTATTTACTTAAATGAATCCAAACAACAGAAATACAGTTTGCACTACCCAGTAACTTTAAGGCTGCAACCTTTTGCTGCTGAATTGTGCATAAGTATTGATTATATTGAGTAATGTCCCTGTAAAGCACCACAGGTCAAACCCATAATAGACTTCTTGATGCCAGAGACAAGTCTGCTCTGCTTTACGGGGCTAAATACATCAGCAGGTAATATTCAATAAACTAGAATCACCTCAGAGTGAAACTACACACACTAGATGAGAATTTCTGGCTGAATGGAGACAGAAAATGGAAAAGGATGCATTTCCTCACCACCAGTTTGTGTTTAATTTGAGCAGCACTTTCAAATTAAACCTACAAGCTTCGGGTTTGTTAGCGGAACAGAAAATCATGAGTGTGTGTGTGTGTGTGTGTGTCTGTGTGTTGGGAGTGTGTGCTTTAAGTCATTTAGCTGATTTGTTGTGCCTCCTGTTCCAGGAATCCACCGGTCGTTACCTTCTTGTTGACTGTATTAGCATGATTTTAATTAAACCTTGATATTTTTATTTACCTGAAATACTTGAAATGACAATTCATCAATTATTTTATATGACATTAAGTTTTTTACTACTTGGGTTTTATTTATATGTATGAGCTATATGTCATTGACACTGTGTTGTTCTACTCATACTTAATACTTTGGTGTAACATTTTAACATCTATCTACATCCTGACCAGAGACTGTATTTGCATGTAAAGTCATCTCATGTTTTGATAACTGGAGATTAGGGTCCATATTCATCAAATTAATAAGAATTACATTTTTGCTCTAAGGAACCAACAGGTGTAAAGAAGTTCTTTGCTAAGCAATAAGACACATTTATCAAGTGACTCACTCCTACTTATAGTCAGGCGTAAAACAAACTCTCAGGGGATCACGAGTGATCACATGTAAGCTCAGAGAAGTCTTTTTATTGTCTTGTGTTTTTGTTTTTCAGGGTTTTTTGTTTGCCTTGACGCAAAAAGATAATAAAGATCTGATCTGAACTGAGCTGGAATAGCAAATCAGAGATATGGGTTGACCCGACCTATCTGCTATATTGTACATATTGTATAAAAAATCCTTACAGTTTACCCAGTGGTATGTTATTCTGAAACAAACATTTAAAAAATGGTTTAAAGTTAATTTTATTTGAGTGAAATCTTTAAATCTCTGGGAATATTTAACACGTAAAATTAACAACGATCTATTATGTCAATGATGTATAAATATTTAAATAAGGGTGAAATAATAGGAAATTGGCTGAAATGAAAAGGCATTCTACTGTTGGTAGATGAGGTTCATTAGAGAAATCATATAATAAGGAGAATTTAGTGCCACACCAAGTAAGGCCAATGAAGATAAGAAAGTGATTGCAAAGAAAATCAATTCCATATTTATTCTGGTTGTTTGTTTGCAGCACTGATAGATAGAAAAAGTGGTGTAACACCCTATCAAATGTTCAGCTGCAAATAATATGCTAAAACTACTCTTTTTTATGATAGTGCTTGAACTCACATATTATTCATCATGACCAATGAACTCTCTTAACTTTAAGGACATTTTTAAGTCATAACAAGTATGATAAATGGTTTTTATTTTTAGTTTTGTAAGCAGGCGTGAAAATGAAGGATTTTTTGCTTTTATCTTCCACTAAAGTCCAAAATGTCCGAGTTCTTTGTCTCCAGGCTCACTACAGCTGGCACAGTGGCACTTTTCCACTCTGCTTTGTCTTACTACACAACAATAAAAAAATGCATCAGCAGATGGTGCTGATAAAAATGTCACTTATACAAATTATTATCCAGCATCTCATGAGAAACAGGCGACCTGTTTTGTTACACAAATCTGTTTGCTGCATGGAAACCAGTTCTCGCTCTTGCTCAAGGTTCAGACATGATTTTGAATTAGCTCATTCACTTTTCATAGTGACGCAGTAAATAATGTAAGTGATGTATCTTCTACAACGATGTGTAGCCTGTTGCAAAAACAATTTAAGTTTGTTTTTTGCAAACCAGCGTTTAAAAAGATATATTTTGCCTTTTTCTTGACTTGTATCTGAAAGCTTTTTGACCTGCGACTGACCTGAAATACTGCTACCTAAATTTAGATGTTCTGTCTTCAGATTTTAAGATCAGTCAGTTCCTTCATCTATGTCCTCCCCATTGGATGACTGCGAATAATCAACATGACAAGTACAAGTGCGGAGTCACAGGCTGGTTGGCACCTTGTTACCCTGTCAAGGGAAGCCCAGAGATGTCACGCACACACTCAACCTGGCTCTCCATCCTTCTATCACGGCATCAGTGAGGTCGCCCTTATCTCCTAGGAGACAGTTTTTAGAGCCACAAAGGTGTTTGAGGAGTGACAATGACAGACAGGATGACTGACTGGTTTCCTGCTCGCTCTCTAGTTTAGTCCTATGCATCTCTTCACAGGAGATACAAGTTAAAGATGTCTATAATTCACATTTTTTGGCTTTGTAATTGAGCTAAATTGGAGAGAATGAAAGCAAAAAATACAGAAAGACTTCATTTTAAGACCAAAATTAAGTCACCAGATTGAAGTTTTACCTCCTGGTGCACAGGACAGAAGCTTTGTGTTCCACCCATTTCTGGGAGAATTATCCCTGTTCTGCTGTCACGGCTTGCTGGCCAGGAATGAGAGCCATGGATGGTGTTTGCCTGTTTCCTCTCTGGTCCATTTTGACTGGCACGCGGCCAGAAACAAGCTGTGTGAGTTAGAGGGAGAGAGGGAGTGAAAGTGTCTGTGTTTATGCACATTTTCCCTCTGTGGCACGTCGCCGGTCTGGTACACAGAGTTCCACCTGGCACTAGTTCACACACACACACATAGATACACTCACACATTCAACACAGTGTACTTAGGAAGCTTAGAGTCAAACAGAGTGAGAGTCAGATTGCACACCAACAACTAAGACCTCAAAATTCCTCAAAATTCTCACCAATTCACTGAATTCAGAGCTACAACCAAACATTTTAGGTTGTAGGAAAGATGCTGGGAGTTTTGCATCATTGAAAGAGTGCTTAACCAAACAACATTGTCAAACTCACAATGGACAGTTTATCCCCCTCAAAACTGATGCAGCAGAATCAGAGATATCACCTTTTTATTCCATGCACTCAAAACCTGCCACCTACATTACCCACAATTCAACCGAACTTGGTAGACTAAACTGGACTGTACATTTTCATTAGGTGCATGTGCAGTAACTGCTCTTAATTCCTAATACATTGTAAACATCCCATTGATTCCTTACACAGCTTAGCTGATTGACTGCAATGCTAGTAGCTGCTAATGTAGCCTTGAGACACTTAGGGCCCTATTTTAACCGCGCAAGTGCAGCGACAAGTGCAAGGTGGTAGGTCTTAGGCACATGGAGTGTGTGGGTGTCTCCATGCGCACCTGCTATTTTGGTTCATGTATGTGCAACAGCGCAACATGCAAAAGGGCTGGGTGAAGGTGAATATTGATTGATGGGTGTTGTGATTATTAGGACAAGGCAAATTTATTTATATTACCCAAAGGCAACCCAAAGTGCAGTCATCATTGTTTCAACTCTTAGTTCTTCTGGCAATTTGTTCCACATTTGAGCAGTATAGAAGCTAAAGGCAGCTTCCCCATATGTATCTTGGACCTAAACCGTTCAGTGATTTATGGACAAGCAGTAGTATTTCAAAGTCGATTCTTTGAGAAACTGGTAACTAGTGTAGTGATCTGAGAACTGCAGTTATATGCTGAGCTCTTTTGGTCCTTGTTACAACCCTGGCTGCAGCATTCTGGATCAGCTGAATCTGTCTGATTGCTGTCTTAGACAGACCTGTTAACACTCCATTGCAGTAGTCCAGCCTGCTAGAGATAAAAGTATGTTTCTCTAGATCTTGTTTTGACATCAAGTCTCTGATCCTTGTGATATTTTTAAGGTGGTAGAATTGATTTTTACTCTTCAAGGACAGACTGTTAAGGTGAGAGTTTAAGTCTTTCTTCATTGGCCCTAAAAACAATGACTTCAGTTTTGTCCTCGTTTAACAGGAGAAAATTTTTGAACATCCAGCTACTAATTTGTTTCACGCACTGTTCCAGTGCGTCTATTGAACTGTGTGATAAGAAACCTTAATGTTTTGAATAATTTCAGCTAACAGGAGCATGTAAAGATTAAAAACAGAGGTCCAAGAATTGACCCTTGTGGCGCTCCACACATTGTTGGGAGACGCTCTGATGCACAGCTACCAATGGATACAAAATAGTCTTGAAGGTAGGACTTGAACCAATTCAGGACCGTGTTAGAGAGACCAAGCCAGTATTCTAGTCTGTATATTAGTATGTTGTGATCAACCATATCAAATGCAGCAGTAAGGTCCAATAACACAAGGACAGAGACTCAGAGATAGAGAATCAATGCTGAGGTCAATGTTATTCAGAACTTTGATGAGAGCAGTTAAATACTCTCTCAGCCAGTCACATTGATGCTCTCGTAGCTCTGAAACAGTTGTGCCAATCACAGCTCAACTAACAGAAAGCTTTTCTTCAGGAAATGTCCAGATGCTTCAGAGCGTCATGACATGAACACACATCACCACAAATCTGCACCCAAAGACAGATGGAGTATGATTTTCCATCAGTTAGTTACTAAAATAACAATAGAAATAAAAACTAAAGAAACTGATTTGGTAAAGTTGTTCATATGATTATATCACACCGCTATTTCAGAAATAATTTTCATGTATCTCGCTTTGTACATGGTCACATAGTTTAGTAATTAATGTTACACAACAGCGTTTGCACTGCAAAGTGTTTCAAGGGTAAAACACGAGACGTTACTTCTGCTAAAAAGAAAGTTGGAAAAGATATTGAGTTATAACCGACCAGTCTGATGTGTGTAGAGGTGTGTGTAATTATACTGTATCAGCCTGGTGTTGTTTTCAGGTGATTTAATGAAGTTAAACACAGTGAACGGTCGAGCGTAATGGCATTGCTCTCTGGCACTTCTCTAATTAGAAGCTGCAGATTTATCAACATATCAATCCTGCTGCCTTCAGATGCTGCAGGGATTTAATGAACTGAAGGAGAAGCTTTTCGTACAATATAAACAGCTGTGGGCAGCAGATACCGTAAGAATCATCCACATATATTTATAAATCTATGTAGACTGATTTGCTGACTTTCCTGCCTTAACCACATGAAACTTTATTTTCTGTGCCGATTTTGGTTGGAGAGTGTTTCGTTGAAATTAATTATTTGTATTTTCAACATTAATCTGTCGTGGCAACATGTCTGCAACAAATATTTAGTTTGATCCTGTTGATAAAATCACCAAAGTATCAGCAGATTGACGTTGTGCCACAAATAGACATGGTTCTGAGACGTCGGTTTTTAGCGCAACGTCTAGGACCAAATGTCAACAAAAGACAAGAACTGTCTTTGCGCTGCTTCATTTGAATGAACATTCCACCAGTCTGCACCTCTCCTCCCACCTGCGCACCGTATGTTCTGTGCTGGTCACCAAAATACCACACAGACATGCAAAGCGAGTTTCAAGATCAGAAAATACCAAACGGTCAGAGCGCTGCTTGTGCTAGTCATTGCACCTCCACGAAAATATGGCCCTTAGACAGTGACATCATGAGATTGAATTCACAAAATTTCACGCAGCTCCCTCTGGAGCCATGAAAGGTTTTACATAACTTTTTTCACATATGCAGTTGTTCTCCCCAAGACCTGTAAACAGACTTTGATGTGTAAATTTGGTGGAATTCCCCTTTAAAGTTGGGGCTTGAGGATTGAAATGTTGATTAGTCAGTCGGTCCAACCATTGTCCATCCACGGTAAGATATCTTTACTACTATGGTCGGGAAATGGCAGGATGTTTAGTATTCATATTTATGCTGGATATTCATTCATGGTGTTAATGAGGGAACATGTTCTTGCTCCCCAGAGGATGAATCCTTTCCATTTTAAGCACTTCATAAACCTGTCTGTAGCGCCACCCTCAGGCCAAATTGTCAACTTTGGACACAAGTCTAATGGAAGAATTTCCATGTAATTTGCAGTAAATATCCAGGATCCCTACATTATAATTTCTAATTCTGCCTGTTGACCTCTTTTTTCATTTTTGTTTACAGTTAAACAACTCTGCAGTCTCTGTCAAAGTATCTTGAAAACCAATTAGTGGGTTTTTATTCAGATTTACTAAGGATAATCATGATCCACCCAAAATGTATCTTGATTTGAACATGGATGTTCATTCTTGAATTTGGAAGCAGAGCATCCATTTTCCAAATGAAGACCTAAGATAATAATAATGATATGATAACCAAATTTATTTTGTATAAAACTTTATAGTATAGATGTGGTTTAAAGCTCTGAAAACTTGTTAAGTGGATTTTTGAGTTTAGATTATCTCAATCATATAATTATCTTGAGGTTTTTGGTGACCCCTGGCCGTCTCTTTAATGCCACTTTCAATCATTGAACACATTCAGGCTCCTCAAAGAACAAAACCTCCAAATGTCGGACACGTGCTGAGCTTTTCCTCTTGTGCCACCCTCAGGACTAAATGATCCCAGTAGTCTGAACAAGCTTCTTCTTCATCTATGACTCATCATCATTTTCTCAGCTTCTCTCATCAGTTGTACTATACATGCTAAAATCTGTGAGAAGATTAAATCACACAAAATATGCCCAATGTCTTTGAGTAGAAGATCAGTGATGTTATTTATTTCAATCTTCATAATATTCTGTTTGCCTGAGCTGAACTGTCAGAGCTGGTTTGAATAATGTTTAGAAAATCTATCTGTGGTGACTTATACTGCAGGATACTGTTTGATTTACTGTTAGATTTACCTCTTTTCATTGGGAATTTATTAAGCAGTGCACTTTTGTCATTTTAATAGCAATACTAATTTATTATGACATATATTAAGTCTCTGTATAAATATAAAATATTACACCCACATTTCTCCCATTAAAAACTATCCTAACCACCTGAAGTCACTTGTATATTGCCAGTTGGGAACAAATGAATGATACAGCCAGAGCATAAAGTATGTGACCCACTCTTCCGGGTTGTAATCTTACACAACCTTATCTCGCTTTGGAGTACCGAGATGTTTTATTAATAAAACGTTTCTTTCTAATCTGTATCTTCATGTCTCCCTCCAGAGAAACTCCAGCCTCTCCGGGAGCACGAGGGGCATGTACCAAGTGTCAGACCGACGTTCCTCCCCCAGCACAGGGTAAGTAAGCACACTGCTCCTTTTACACGGATGATTTCAAACCTAGCCAGACCTTTTACCTTGAGTCTGAAATATAATCCATCCAGATAACTACTGTGCTGTAAGGAGCTTTATGGTACAAGTAACACTTACTGGTACACTTAACCATCAAATAAAGAGAGGATTATCCAAGCTCTCAGTGGCCATATTACATGTGATATAATTAGGAATCATTTTGTCTTTCTTGCACATTTTCTTAAGATAATAATAGGGAAGGCATTGTATTAATAGAGTGCCTGGAGCAGAGGGTCAGTTGTTTAGGGAACTGTGTAGTCTCTGTCTATCAGTTCATTTGGACAGAAACCTGGTTTTCTGGTTTGACTGGAGATTTTGAGGCTCTTGGCTGTTACATGAATTGAGTGCACCCCATCTTTCATACCTAGAGTAAAACACAATCTGTCAGTTATATGGAAATGTAAAAGCTCCCCTGGAACCCCAGATCATCTAACCACCATCTACTGTGCTCGCTGCCCCCACCTTATGGGGCACAATGTCAGCCATGTTTATGAATGTTTATAAGCACGGCAGCTGAAGTTAGAGAACCTCATAAAAACAACAGAAACGGTGGCAGTGCCATGGTAACTCCCTGTGTGATTTCATATTATTTTGTCTTTCGCACATGAGTTAAAACTCAAAGTCAAGAGATTGTAGTTATTTCCACAAACCCTTCTTGGAACAAGGGTCCCTCCCTGTTCAGCAGGGCTGCACACTTTACATCTCAGCAAGTAGTGAACTAACATTTGATTAAGTTTTCTGAATTGCACACTACAGCTACTTAGTCACCCAATACAAAATCAGCTGTCAATCATTTTCATAATCTGTGAATCATTTAAAGGGGACATATCATGATTTTTGTGATTTTCTGTCATTTATATACTTCTATATCAGATGTCTATGTTAAACATGGTCAAAGTTCCAAAACATGACATTAACAAATAAAAAATGTTTTCTGTAAGTCAATTTTGAGTTAAGAACGAGAAAAATAAGTGAATATAAAAAATAATCCTACTACTACTGTTTGGTTAGGTACATAGACATAATGGGCAATGGAGCAAGTGCAGAAAATGAATCTCCATCAATTAGGGGGAGCAAAGTTATGGTTTTGCTACCCTGCTTTTTGTCTTTTTAAAAATAAACATCATACAGTCCCCACTATCAGGTGATAATATTTAAGCAGCCTATATCAATGATGATTTTACTATTTTCAGCAACTGACAAAAACAAGTAATAAAAAATCACACATTTTTGGACCACCCTTTAAGTTGGTTTGTCAAATACTGATGCTCTGTCACACTCCCTGGTGTCTGATACTGACGTACAAGGTGCCCTTTAGCGTCTGTATGAGACCAATCTGGATTTCAACGAACTCCAATGTAAACCCATCTGCGTCATTACTAGATGCTCAGAGCAACTGCTCTGGATCCCCTGCTGGAAGTATTTTCCTCACTGTTACCGTATTAAGGGTTTCTTTTAATGATATTTTTAACATTTTTCAACATAGAAACACAAAAGTGTCCTTCTTAACTCAACAATATGATAGGTTAATGTTATGGCCATCAGTTTGAATTATTTCTCCTTTGATTCCGAGAAATAAAGGTTTTTTTGTCAGTTTTGGCTACATTAGCATACCCATAATCATCAGCTACAATTGCTATGGAGACAAGACAGTCCGCTTTATTACCCTTTACAAAGCCATAATTTATTTCAAACTATAGCCTAATTTTCAAACAATTGAAGAAACAACTTCAAACAATAATTTTTGTGTGTGTTCATGGCAGTTGGGTGGTTTAGAAATGCAGGACATTTGTTTTAAATTAATTTTTTTTTCTGGGGTTAGGACCCCCAACCCTCCCCACCAATTATGTATCTTTCTAAATTTGCTCCCCCAATTTAAAACATAACCAGGCACCCATGTTTACTGAGATGAAGCTTTCAAAATAGCCTTTTTCAGACAGAGGCTGAACTGAGGAGCTGCATAAAGTGCCAGCATAAGATAAATAAGGAGTTTTGAACTGAAAATCATGCAAAGATATTCCAGTAGAGCCTCAGAATATAAATATAGACCTGGAAATATGCATGATACGTCCCCTTTAAGACATTTATCAAGCAAAAGTGCCTAACGTTCACTGATTCAAGCTTTTCAAATGTGAGAATTTGCTGATTTCCTTGATTTATTATTACAACTTGAATATGTCTTCATGCGCTCTGAGAAGTTGTGATGGGCATTTTTCTCTATTTCATTACATTTTAGTAGACTGCATTAATAACTGACAAGTAGCCTGTTAATTATTGAGGATAGAGTGTGGTTTCACACATTGACATCCACATTAAGATATTTATATGTAGTACAGTGTTGAACCGTGTGATGCACAGATTCCATCTCAGCCAATAGAGACAGTGCTGGTTGGACGTCTCTCCGCATGAGGTCTGACTGAAGTATTTCTGGATCTCTGCTGGAGATTTCTGACACATGGTCGCACCATTAATACCCTGACTAACACAACTGTCAGTTGATATGTAAATGTATTTTCTAACGTGACGTCAGACAGAACATGTCAGGCCTTCCCCATTGAATCATGAATGACACGACACACACCGTGGCTCAACAGCAACCCGCAAAGCCTTCTGTCTCGGGTTATTAATAGCTCTTCATCAAGGATCAAGATATTTTTTGACATCATCACAAGTCTGCATGTGTCAATTTTATGTATTCCATAGCTCATGTATAATAGCAATCGGTTTGTAATTGTAACAGAATCCATATGCATGGATCCCAAATCAAGATTTTCTTCTTAAAGTCCAAAAGCTTCTGATGTAAATGTAGTTTATCGCAGGTATTTCTCTGTGTTCTCTGAGAATGCTACTATCAGGACATAAAAACTAACATTCAGAATGAAGTGTAATCCATCTTTTAATGTTGATGTGCGTAGTAGGAAACAACACAAGCAGTGAGATGAGACAGGAGGGAGTGTGTTTCTTCTGCCACTGATTGTTGAGTTGTTTTATATTTGCTGTCTGATGCTTCACACACACACACAGTGAAATAACTAATTAGCAATCGGTAATCATATGTTGCTTGGGATTGAGATCAATTCATATCATTATCTCGTGAAATTGATTTAATGTTGTCAAAACATTAAAGTGGTGCTACTGTTTTTATCACGTTTCTACTTTACAACCAGCTCATTAGAGAATTTAAAAACCCAGTTTTTGTCAGTGTCCCAGTTTTGATCGTGAAACCGTAAACAAACATCAGTGGTTATTTGTGACTTAGCATCTCATCTTCTGTGCATCCTTTTCACTTGCAAGCACTGGTGAGTGCTACCTGCAGTATTACCTGTGGTTCTTCTTCGTTTTTGTCCCAAAAAGACATATATGCTGATGCTTTGACTCTTACTATTATGCTGAGAGAAAAAGGAGCAAGTAGTGAGATGGAAGAAACGCAGAATGAAAGAAAAATGTCCTAGTTTTTGAGAAGCTGATATTTGTAACCGCTCATTACTTGTGTTATTTTAAGTCCTGTAGCTGTACGTATGTACAAAAGCTGCCCTCATTCTACTAGAAATCCTGTGAAATGCAGCTCTGTCATACAGCACCTATTTGTGGTTAATTTTGGTTTCAGAGGTTCAGTGCATCCGATATTGTCAAATTAAATACCAAACCTGCTGATTTCCTCAGTGGATGTGAATCTCACACAAAGCAGAAAGAACAGAACTGTTTTCTAAGACAAATAATCAGAAGAATCAGATGAACAAGTAACTGAAGCATTAAGAGCAGATGTAAAGATGGTACTGTTTTCATCAGGAGCTTTTTTTTGTGCAGCGTGAATAGGGTATGGGTGAATATGGGTGAATAGGCCGTTAGATTAGCAGAGTCATGCTTATCACCTGCAGTATCTACCGTAAGTAATTAGTTTTATCTTCGCTGAGTGTCAAGTGGAAGTATGTCTGCGTATCTTTGTTAATTCTGTGAAAACATGGCATGACATAGTAACGTGTTAATTTTCAAAATGACATAAAATACTTTTATTTCAGTCTAGTCATAATTGTGGTGTGAATGTATTAAAAATAGTAAAGAATATCTGCAACAGTGATCTTCTTCAGGCAGTGCAAATTTTTTTTTCTTTTTCTGTATGAAAATAGGAAAAATAGACCAAGAAAAGTTCAAATACACACCTTTGGAGTATTTTCTTTCTTACGTCGTGATGTTGATTCTCATTATTAATCTTCAGAATATAATATGGACCATTAAGGTGATGTTATACAAAAAACATTTCAGAACAATTCAGTCATAATTTGTTTTACTGTTAAGTTCTGCTACTTGTCGCTCACTTCCTTCTCTTTTTCTGCAGAGCATCAGGGCGAATCAAGTCCGTCTCACAGGGCTCTGGTGGTTACGATAGTGACAGCGTGGAGATGCATCCTATGGAGGATTGTCCCGAGGCTCAGTACTATCACATGCAGTGCCGGCTGGGCGAGGGGGGTTACGAGCGCTCACCCGGATGCGGCGGTGGAGGATCGAGAAACTGGGGTCTCCGTAAACAGGCCATCCAGAACTGGCAGCGGCGACCTTACAGGAACAGCACTGAAGGCGAGGAGGGAGACGTGTCAGACGTGGGCTCCCGGACCACCGAGTCTGAAGTGGAGATGTGGGAGCAAGAGAGGAGAGCTGTGGCTGAAGTCCAGCAGTCTGCCGCCCCCTATCCTCACCACAGCAGGGCCGGATATCGCCCTAATGCAGGTGAGGATTCTTATTCTTAGAAATGCACATATTGTATCTCACATACTCTCTCCAATCTAACCATCCAGCCAGTAACTCAGACACATGGGATTCATAGAACAAAGGGCTCGGTATGACTCCCATAAGAGCAGTGACTGATGTGGATCTAGGTCAGGCTGAGTCGCTGTAATATTTCAGGAGCTGTGTCACTGACCAAACTCATTCTACAAATTGAGAGGAGCGCAGATCAGCTATGAGCTTATATGGTAAACATGGAGGGAAGAGGCCACATGTCTGCTGCAGTGTGTAGACACAACAATGTCAACACTTGAAAAATGACTTAAACTCTGAAGGAACTTACAGCGCAATCACAACACTGCTACAAATTTTTTGTTGTTTATGTAATTTCATGACAAGTTTTTCCTTTTCCCAAATCATGGGTCCAAGGATTGAGAATGTTGCATGCTGTAAGGCTGCACCTAACGATTATTTTCATTATCAATTGATCTGCAGATTAATTTCTTGATTAACTGATTTATCATTTGGTCTATAAAAATGTTAGAAAATAGTGAAAAATTGTTGTTATAATTTTCCAGATTCAAAGGTGATGTCTTTAGATGTCTTGTTTATTTAGACCAAGAGTCCAAAACCAAAAGATATTTAGTTAACCCTCATATATGACAAAGAAAAGCGTGAAATCAGCTGAAACCAACAAATTCTTGGCATTTTTGCTTAAAAAATGACTAAATAAAATAGTTTTTTAATTTCCTTTCGATTGCTTGATCATTGCAGCTCTAGTACGCTGTACAGATTGTAAGGCCTTCTGTGACAAACTAGTGATTCTGGTTATGTAACTTGACCCTGAAACAACTAGCTAAAATACTTATTAGCTGCATTTGTCAGCTATTGATATCTGATATGTGAATTTAAAGCGTGATGAGAAAACTAAGTGAACTCCAAAGATGTCACATCGTACTGTATGTGTCCAAGGTGCGGGTGCATCAACCAAACACTTACAGAATTATTATTAATATATCCAACACTGCTCTGACAAAGATGAACAGCAGTCTCGAGTTTAAACTAACTAACAGGGAAGGGAAGATATTTGATTTTTTTTTAAATGTCATATGTTTGTTTTTGTGATTGTATGCACAAAATAGTAGATGTTGACTTTAGGGTTAATAAATTGTAATCAAAGTGCAGTATATGAAAGTATAATGTGTTTTCATAGTACCATATGTGAATGTGTAGTTTTTATAGAACAAAATAGATGTTATTGCTCCATTGTTCATCTGTTTTTTATGTAGGCAAGACAAGTTTATTTGTGCAGCATCTCTCAAACACAGAGGTGACTCAAAGCGCTTTACGTAAGGTGAGAAAATGACATTTAAAAGCGCATGCAAGAATTAAATAAATTACAATAGGATAAAAGTAGATAAATGAAATTAGATACAAATAGGCAAAACAGAATATACCAAAAATACAAGTATAGTGCAGTTATAAGTTTCCCCAAATTCAGTAAGAAAAATTAAAGTGATTCTGCACGTGTGTCACTAGGTGTTCATCTTTAAAGAAAATAATATCTAAACAGGGACATGATGAATGTATATTTTAAGGTTTATAAATACTAACTGGCATGCAGTGCAGTCTGATATGATCCAGATTTGTTGCAGTGATGACAATTCTGATTTATTTAGCTACAGTTTATTTATTTCAGGAGGTGTTTACACTGTTTTGTTTACCATAAGCATGTCTGTTGTAGATGATGAGTAAACCAAGTCATACATTGCTACAAGTACTACAGTATACTTTCTCTGTTCTGTGTGTGTGTGTGTGTGTGTGTGTATCTATGGTAGACCTTGAACATATTTTATTTGAGAGAGCACTATTTATCTGATGTATCGTCTCAGTTTCTCCTCTCATACTAAGCTTTGTGCTTCTGTGAGCGAGCCAAGTTGGAAAGCCTGTCATGCTTGAAGATTTTTTTTTCAGCTCCATCACAGATTGTACATCTCTCTGTTAACTTCCTGCCGTGCCAAGATCCTTAAACTCACTGCTGCTGCCCTCCATTTTTCCCCACCTGCTGTCGGGTTTCTTATAAATACCAGGTGGACCGGGGTAGTCAGGGAAGGAGAGAAACTGGGCTAGAGCCCTATGACAAATCTGTATGAACCACTATGACGGCCCCATTAACTCAAAGATCTGTCTCATGTAACACTCAACATGTTACTGGCATTCCTCGGCTCTGACGTAGTTCTCCTTATTGGGAGAGTCTCTGCCAGGTTTTATCAGATGGTATGTATCTACATGCACACAGGCTTTTTCTCCGCATGTAACACACAGCTCGGCTTTTTTAGTTCATTTGGCAGCCTTGAGCGTAGGTGGTGTTAGTGAGAAAAAGAAAGAGAGAGAGAGAAAGAGGAAGAGTGTAAGCAATGGTTCATAGCCCTGATGGCTGCGAGCAGACTCCTTCCAAGGCCGAAGATGAAAATGAGTCATCTAGGAGCAATCTTGCTGGGAGCAATGAGCCGGGTTTGGATTGGACATATAGTATCAGCCAATAGATAGCAATACAGAGGATAAAAATGAAAAGAGGAAAAAAAAAATTATGTAATCCTATTTAGTGTCTTGTTGAAGGTTGGCGCCACCATGTGACAGGATATCTTTTTTAACATTTCTGGCAATTTACATCTACATCCTTGTTAGGAAATACAATAAACTAAGTAGAAAAAATTAAGACCATCTCTCCAAGCACAGAGTTACCAAGTCAAGTTCACTTTTTCATTTTTTAAATGAATAAATAAATAATAATAAATAAATAAAATGCCCTCTATAACTTTAGAAATTGCGTAATTTTGACCTTTTGCCACCCACTGACCCACCCAACAGGACACTAGCACAATGAGGAACATTCACTGATTGCTGATTGCTAACATGTAAGTTATGTGTTGATACATTAGACTCTTTTTTTCTGTCACTGATGTCATAAAAACAGCGGAGTAAACAACTGACGCTTTAAACATATGGTGTCTTCCTACCTTCAAAGCAAAGAAAAGCAAAACAATCCTTGAAAACTTTGTCAAAATTCATCATCAAGATCTAAACATCAAAAATAGTCCATTTGTTATACTTTAAGCAGCTGATCTCCAGTGGTAAAAGACTACAAAAGACTTTTTTCTTCCCATAGGTCGATCAGAAGGAGGCTACAACAAGCCCTGCCGTCATGAGAAGAGCCCATCCAAATCCAACGAGGTGATCAGTCCGGAGATCCTGAAGATGCGTGCCGCTCTCTTCTGCATCTTCACCTACCTGGACACTAAAACCCTGCTGAGAACTGCTGAGGTTTGCCGCAACTGGAGGTTTGTGGCTCGTCACCCAGCCGTCTGGACCAGAGTTCTGCTGGAGAACGCTCGCATCTCTTCCAAGGTGAAAAGTAATGCTGTCAACAGTAAACAGCAGCAGCATGTAAAGGAGTGTAACTGAATCACCCTTTCTATGTACTATGAAGATCTTCACTTATTTCGATGTGTCTCTTGTAGTTCCTGGGCACACTGTCTCAGTGGTGCACTCAGACGCACTCACTCATCCTGCAAAACCTCAAACCACGACAGCGTGGCAAGAAGGAAACCAAGGAGGACTACCTTAAAAGCACACGGTGAGATACACATGCAGTAGAAACAGAGACACAAATACAGGCAGGATGTTAAAGCCGCACACAGTTTAGAAAAATCTAACTTTGGGATGCTTATTACTACATTGTGTGTTGTTTTGGCTTCGATAAGCTCTTTGCTTTGCCATCTATTGAACTGAGTGACATGCTAAATGACTCCTCAGACTGTGATTGATGAGAGGAGGCCAAGAAGAGGAACATAAGTGATTGAATACCGATGTGCTTGTGCTGTTTGATTATGTTCAGCATATAAAACATTTGTTTTCATTTCCTGAAAGAAGACAAATAGATGTTTGATATGAGCAGTAAAATTGTTTGTGTCTAAATGTTTTTTTTGAGTATGTTACAGCTCAAAGCTGCTCTTTAAATGTGCAGACCCTGCATGGACATGCTGCCTCTTGCATATATTGCCAAATACACTGTAGGAACATTTTGTTATGTGCTATAAATAGATGAAGTGCTGCGCTGAAGGACAGGAGAATTACCTCCTCTGCTGTGTCTCTGCCTGTATTTTCTTGTCAACCTTCCTTTACGTCTTAGTGGCTGTCTGGAGGAGGGTCTGGAGGCGTTGCTAAAGGCCACAGGAAGTAACCTACTGATACTAAAGATTTCTCACTGCCCCAACCTGCTGACTGACCGCTCCCTCTGGCTGGCCAGCTGCTACTGCCGAGCTCTGCAGGCTGTAACTTACAGGTAGACCCACCTAGATCTGTGTTAGAAATTTGCACCCTGACAAATGTATCAAGCACAGAATTTTCAGTTGAACCTCAGTGACTGAATGAGCCTATAAAACTGCACTCAATTCCTCACATGTATGTAATATAGACACAAACTGTGCATATGTGTTGTGTTGCAGGAGCGCCACAGACCCAGTTGGCCAGGAGGTGATCTGGGCCCTCGGAGCAGGTTGTAGAGACATTATCTCTCTACAGGTGGCACCACTACACCCATGGTAATACACGTGGAAATAATAGATAGATACCTTTGAGACTTTCGTGTTATGGCGACTATGCTGAGGTTATTAAATGACTGCACGTGGCTTTCATTTTTTCTCTTTTAGCCAGCAACCTGCTCGGTTCAGTAACCGATGCCTGCAGACCATTGGACGATGTTGGCCACACCTCCGTGCTCTCGGTGTAGGTGGGGCCGGATGTGGCATTCAGGGGCTGGCCTCACTGGGTAAGTGTTGCTTATATAACGATAGTTCAACTTGTGCTTACGTCCACTGCAGTTATTTCAGCTACAATATGAAAATACATTATTTATGAGTGTGAGTGAGTATTCATGAGAATTCCAGTAGCGGCACACTTTTAAATCATGAACTCATTCACATATGCAGGAACTGTGATGTAACTTTTGTTGCTAGATGATAGAGAAATGGTACGAGTGTGTCAAGACATGACATAACAAAGCATCAAAAATGTTCTCATGAACAATCTCAACTGTATTAATATTAAACTTCAGTTTTAAAAAATACATCTATTACTATATTACACTACATATATTGCATTTCAGCCACAATTGGCACAGATCTTAAATGTAAACAACCCTTTATGTGCTGTGACCTCTGCTGTGTATCATCTCGACATTCTCCCACTTTATGTTCCCTCTTTCTACAGCGAGGAATTGCATGCGCCTGCAGGTGCTGGAGTTGGATCATGTGAGTGAAATCAACCAGGAGGTGGCAGCAGAGGTTTGCAGAGAGGGCCTGAAAGGCCTGGAGATGCTGGTGCTCACCTCCACACCCGTCACCCCCAAAGCCCTGCTCCACTTCAACAGTGAGTCTGAAAACTATCTGAGTTAATATTTGTCACACAATACTGTACTGTACGTGTGCATTAAAGGTGCTGAATAGAAGCACTGACAGTATTGTGTACATCTCATACAACATTTGTAGGATATGCTCTGTAGAGTTATCCAGTGATTCACGTTACAGTTACCACAATTACAAAGTTATTGTTATAGCCAGACAGCCAAAATATTTTGGCTATGGTTAGACCACCAAGGGACACTAAAACCGCTGTAGGAATAATAAAAACATGACTCACAGCAAAACATTTTACTGCCTGTTGTTGTCACTTGAGGTCTGCTGCCTGCTTCACATACATATCATGCAAAATGAGAATGTATTTATGTATTTCTCATGTTTTTTTTATTACATATTTAATTTAAGAAAACCCAGATGATTTCCATTTCAATATTCCCTGAATCCTCCTTCCACCCATGTAGGTGTGTGCCGCAACCTGAAATCCATCGTGGTTCAGATCGGTATAGAGGACTACTTTGAGGACCCCAACAGCCCTGAAGCCAGAAAACTGTTTGATGAAATGGTTAACAAGCTGCAGGTAACAGCACCTCGGTATCTATAGTAGGACACACTTTTCAGAGCACCATACAGGTTTTTCAGTTGTTAAAACATGCGATACTATTCACAGACAAAATCAACACAAAAAGTTAAAGCAAATGAAAAAGCTGTTAATATTACAGCCTCTATGCATGTTTTTAATATAGATATAGTCCCTGCATAGTGTGCACAAATTGAACAAATACATTTTCTGACTTGCACTGAATGGCTTTCCAAATATTCCAGCTTTCTTCTCACTAAATCTTGGAATAGTTGATTCACCAACTCTGGATGTACATACAGATACACATAGAAAGCCCAGGCTTATAGTTGTTCTAGGGCTGCAGCTAATAATTATTTACATTACCAATTAATCTTCCAATTATTTTCTCAATTAATCGATGTTCTATAAAATGTCAGAAAAAGCTCATGGTGACAAGTAGTCTCATATTGTGAATTTAGATTCCTTTTTTTAAGCCGACATGTTCTTGGATTTTAGCACAACTGTATACACATGACTAACAGGCGAAAGCTGTTCAGCAGATAAGATGCATCTATTTTTATTATGACTACACACTGTTTCAACCGTGACTCAGTCCTTAAAGTCTCCATGATGGCTGGTTGTGAGATGTGCTGCTGCTAACTCACTCTAAGCAGAGGCTTATTGTGAGAGGTCATTCTTACAGTCGACCTGACCACACACAAATATTTAAGAGATTTAAAGGCTGTGAAATCCCAGGTTTTTATTTCTGTTTTGTTTTTATGAGTCAGTTATAGTGACTTCTTCATGGGTATTACACTTACAAGATGGGGAAGTTACTCACAGCAGTTAGGTAACCTCTCCAAAAGCTGCAAACAGCTATGATTTATTTTTATCTTTCCCTTTTCAAGTTTCCTGTGAAAAGGAAGCCAAAGCTCTCCTCTCATATTTAATCATCCCTTTTTTGAAGCAAGCTCTTTAAGAGTGAAACTTATGAAGCAAAATAGTCATCCTTAACCTGCTGCAACTCAGTGCTTTACAGGGGTTTTTTTTTTATGAGACATCTGTTATTTTACACATTCAAATACTTACTGCTAACAGAAGAATATAAAAAGAGAGAAAATAGAATATTTGGCCTTCAGATAATTGGAAAAATTCATTTACAGGTTGCCTTCGTAGAAATGAGATTCTGATGTCCCTCTCTTTTTCTTTCAGGCTCTGAAGAAGAGACCAGGCTTCTCCAAAATCCTCCACGTGAAAGCAGACAGTCTCTGCTAACATCTTTCGTGCAGATTCTTCAAGTCTTGGAGAGGCGCCATTCGGCTCCAGTCAATCAAAAAGACCCAGCTGTTTTGGGCCCACTCCATTGGGTTGAATAACATCTGCAGCACTCACAGAAACCACGGAAGAACGCCACAATGATGAACCAGGACCTGAGGCTCAATGTGCATACTACACAGGGACAAACTTGAAACAGAAAAACTCATTCACTGCTCCAGGAGTGGAAATCAGTATCTCTTATGTATTGGTAATGACATAAAACCAGTTTGGGAGCTTATTCGGACTGCAAACACTTCAACAAAGGCACTATATATTCGATGAAGGGCCTGTCTCAAACTGTACTCAACAAAACTGTCAGACATCCTCTTTCTCAGTCGTCTTTTGTTTTCAAAAGTGGATCGTGTCGTCGCACAGAGCCAGACCGCTTTCTTGAAATGCCTGGAGCCAGGTGACAGCGCTGTATTTAACTGTCTGACTCTATATAAATGCTTGACGTATACCTGAGACCTTCAGCACCAAGTGCTCGTGGGCAGCAGCACATTATACGGCGTACATACTTTCCACTTTGAAGGAGATTTAAATGATTGCAAGGAATTGTTGAGAAGTTGAATTTCTTAAGAGATCTTGAGCTCTCTTATCCACGAGTAAGGGTCTTAACACAGAGGCTTTATATGTTTGTGTGTGTGCAAATGTGTGAGTGCATAAATAGACTAGCCGAGGGTTGAATAAATGATTTTTCTTGCTACCTGCCCTGCACTATGTTGAAACTGGACATCTTTTAACTCTCAGAAGAAACACCTACTGCTTCCACCCAGAAACAGAAACATGCTGCACCAGCTCCAGGCACAGCGGAGAGAGTTAACGCACAGACCACCTTTACTAACATGTCGTCTTCTAGCCACTGCATGGCAGCGATGCATTTAGCCTCTTCTACCGTACCATCCTCTGCTTCCCGATCATCGGATACAGGACTCAAACGTGGACTCCGTGTTTGATGCACAAGGCTCGAAGATGATCCGTAACTCATTTCTCTCAAAAAACCGGTGCCATTTGTAACAGTCGTCTGTCTGTCCTCATTCCAGCGAGCGTTTTCTCCAATGTGCCATTAATGAGGGAAGAGGGACCACGCAAAGGCAGATGTTTAAATCTCTTCAAATCTAAAGTAACTCAACAGTATTGGAGTTTGATTTGAAGATGTGGTTTTGTGTTTCATATTGAACATGGTCTCCAGATGTGTAGAGGTGTTACAGTGTTGATATATCACGTGAATTTCATACCTTACCATACTCAACGGTGCCATTCATAGGACTCGTCACGAGCCTCTGTACAATCCTCATTTATAATTTACAGCTGACGTCCTCTGACTCCCTCTGCTGGTGTTTTCAGGCAGTTACACAGCCGACAGCCAGCTTTTGTGATTTGACACGTTGTGCCCTTTCCAGCATGGAACAAGTATCACCTTAACTATTTTTGCAGAACTCAAAACCAAGGGATCAGGTCCTCAAGTGTCACCTTTCAATTAGGAATTTGATTTGGTGTAATTCTTGGCTTCAGCGGACATTGCAGAAACTTTAAATATGTATGAGTAGCAATACTTCAAGTGTTAACACTGAGTTTAAACTCCTCGGAGCTGCAGATCAGTTTAAAGAGGCACTCCGCAGATTTTTACAAAATCAGTTTAGAAGCTGTGAGGAGTACTACTCAGACTGTGAAAAAAAAAAACCCCGGTGATGTCATCAGGGTTATCTCAGCTTGGAAACAGCACACCTTTAATATAAAAACCTGCGGGGGCATGGGGTTTGAAGAATGTGGGTGTTTACAAGGCTAACAGAAATACTTTGAGTTGAATTATGGGAAGCATTTTTAGAGCGTGACCCATACTAGGGACCAAAAGTAAGGATTTCTCTGCTTCTGCTGCATCGATTTTGACTCGATTTTGAATCCCCCAACTTTATAAAAGTGCAATAATTAAAATCACCGGAGCACCTCTTTAAACAGAGCTCCTATTAGACACTTATATCCACTTTGATTCTAAGGAATCACGCACACAGCTTTGAAACAGGTTAAAAAAAATCTATCACACGTCAGGTAGAACATTGCGTCTCCTCCCTTGCGACATGCTGTTCGTTTTTTACCTCGCACATCTAATTTGTCTCAAGGCAATCAGCCTGGTCTCTACAACAGATCTTAACATCCGTGGGCGGAGTGTGCAACAGAGCAAGGTGGCAGTTTTCAAAAAATGCTGAGCAGGCTTTTGTCATGTGGGCTCTTTAAAATTTCACAACCCACTGATGAGGAGAGCTGTTGGCTGCCGTTTTTGTTTTTGGTCTCTGCTTCACAGTCAAACATGTTAATGAGGACTTGTGTGGCTGCATAATGTAGTAATGATGTGCGTGTTCCAAGTCAATATGTGAGAACATTTGTGGATGTCCATTTCTTCATGTTCTTCCAGTACTGCATATTATTATCTTACACTTGTACTGATTGTCCACCCGGTTTCATTGAGGGAAACAGGTTTGTGAGAAAAGTGTAAAACTTTACTGACACAATAGAGAAAACACAATGCACTTGTTGATTTTGAGTTTTAGACAATCCTGCCTTCGCTATCAGCTACTCTGTACATAATGTTTGTATAAAACAACGAGAAAAAAAGAGAAAAAAAAGGACCAACATTTGATGTTATATAATATTAAGGTCATACTCATGAGTGGAAAAAGTTGAGGTTTACAGGTCTTCATTCGGTAAGCATTTTCTCTCCAAAGTTGAATGAAAGATAAACATAGAGAATTATATTATGTATAACAGTAGTGTTGAAATTGCAGTTGTGTATTAGATACTTTATATTAAATGTGCATCAGAGTCATATACAGATGGAAATTATTTAAGAAGAGGATAAAGATGATAACTCAGCTATTTATTTCTATAAAAAAAGAGCGATGTGTATAATGTTGGCATGTTTGTGTTTGAGCATCAATCATTAAGTTGCCTTCTTAACTGTTCTGCTACTGTGGCAAGAAAATTATTAGATGTTAAAGAGCTTTTGATTGCCTGCAGGTTTTCTCTTTATTTGACCGAGTCTGTTGTTGCACTAGTGAGAAAAAAAAAGATATTTCAGATGTTTATTATAAGAGTGTTGTTTTTAATGTTCAGCTATTTCTCAGTATTTGACAAAATATGATGCACTTTTTTTCCTGAACACTTTTAACGGGCCCGTCGGTCATCAGTTTAGTCAGAAACAGCACAGGTTTCTGTCAGCGGGAGACGAACTGTTCACTTACATGTTCGGTTTCATGGAAAGAAGATTTGCGGGAAACACAGCGATCATATATGAACTTCTATAAGTGAACAGTTTGCCTCTTTTCTCTTACACCATCTTTCATGTCTCATAGGTTGGGAAGTTAATGACTGAACCTGATTCAACTACATTCAAGTGCTTTTTAGGTTCATTGCCAATATGACCTTATGCTCTCCTTTTGTATCTGTCTTACAGTAACATAACCTTTGTTTTATGTTTGCATTATACTGTAGATTTCATGCTCATACCAACAGTACTTTTGCTTTATTGTGATAATGGACCTGCTGAAGATGTTACAGAGTCTATACGCTCTGAAACTGCAGATTAGAGGTGCCAAGTATGCCAGAATAATTTTGGCTTACATCTCCATTCTCTGCCTCTCCAAATGTCAACCAGAATCATTTCTAATTTATTTTACGGATTCAGAACCTGAAGCATCGCGTATAAACCAAGGTGCTTCCTCATTCATGTTTACTTCCTTATTTAATTTTTTTTAAAATCAAGTTTTATTTCTCCTTTACTGCATTTGTCATACTGTGCAGTTGGAAAAACAGTGTCTGAGTGTTCATGTACCTCTCTGTACATATTTTATGTATGAATGATTGTACTCTGCCCATTCATCTGAATAGTATTTTACATATTACCTCAACACTTATCTGGGCAATTAAGTGTGCAGTTTGTTTTATTTTTTTTTTGACTACCATCGACAGGTATGCCATTTGATCCACAAACATCGTCCTTGTTGCTACAACGACAAAAACAGATTTTGTTGCTGAAAAAAAAACGTTCCCAAAAAATGATCAGCCTTCTACGATGACTGCAATAGATGGAAATGTTTTACTACTCATTTTCACTCATGTGTTGTCATCAATAAAACTGCTTTAAATTGTATTTGCTACTGCTTTCAGCTACTTCTTAAAATCATTTCATTTTTAATTTCAAGAGCTCTAGCTTTTGATTACGGGTTCAGTTTCTCAAGCTGATATAAAGATGTTTCATTGACAACTGACAGTGAGGTGTACGGTTGATCAAGAACTGGGACATTCAGTCTGGAAAGACGTGCTGCTGTTTATTTCCTTAAATGTCATTTCTCAGTTACCAGTGCAAAGGTCCAATGCAAGTACTTAATAAAAGCTCTGATGAACTGTCTTTATGTTAGCTCGCCAGGACACAGCAGCTAACATTAAAGTTTGCGACTGGCTGGTGAAGAAGGACAAATAGTTAAGAGGTTAAAGACACCTATTTTTCTCAGGAGTTGGTGGAGATCAAACCAGAAGTAGACTTAACATTAGTGATGATGTTGGATTTGTAAAAAAAAAAAAAAAAATTATTGAATTGTTTGCTTCTGCCCCCTTGTGGCCTAAGTGGCCTAAGCCCCCTGTTGTTCTAAGTGATATTCTCCAGAAATTACACTATATTCAGGTTTAAAAGGTATACTGCACAGAAATAGAATGAATCTATTCTTAAAATTGCACAAATTAATTTATCAATCCATGTTAACAATGTATATGTGTAATCTGAGCTGTGCAGTTCCCTGCAGTTCTATGGAGCATTTTAGCATCTTTCAGCTCATTGTTTTGGTTTTACTTAACTGTCTTGTTTCACTCTCACCGCTCAGCTGTGTTCTGACTTGTAAACATAGTGGAGCATTTAGCAACCAAAGAGATATATTCGCAGGTATTTTGCCCCCTCAAACTTTTGAGATTGTTAAATTATTACAGTTTAATTATTCACAATCAATGGCAAAAGTAATTTATAAATTATTTGTCAATGTGTTCATGTAACTAATTATAAATAATACAAATGGTAGCCATGGTAAATACTTCTAATGCTTCTCATTAATTACTTACGAGTATAATATGTATTATAGTGATTGATCATCATAACAGTTTATAAATTCTTCATTATATAGTGTTACTTGTAATCTGTACAATGAAATTTGTCCAAGTTTACCACTGTTAATGAAGTCGTTTGAGTGACATTTTCTTATTTACAGCTTAACAAGGACATTCCTACATATTTAGAACTTTGTTTCCCCATATAGTGAATTTGTTTTGTGAATGAAGCTGCACTTCCAAAGCAGTGTAACAGATGACTTTACCTTCTGCTGATGTCTGTAGTTGAATGATTAAGTCCTGATCTGCTCTGTTGCCTCATGCACTCCCCTGCTGGACCGGGCCTCCTGCCAGAACTTTGTCCCTCTGTGTTTCCCTCTCTCTGCTTTCCAACTAACAGTCTGAATGAGAGAGGAGGGTGAGTAGACTGCACATAGAAAACAAGGTTTCAGTCCTTGCACACAGACTCACGATGCACAACAATCCCTCTAGCTGATTTCATAACCACCATGTGTTGATGAGGCTCAGCTGTGTTCATGTCTGTCCTCAGAGCTCAGGGGGGAAACTGAGGCAAATCTTAGCTGATCTGCCATGAAATGTAACATGCGCTGTGATTGGCCAGCCTCTGAATTTGTTGGCAGACCTGCCTGTTTCTGTGCCCTTGACACTTTCAGAAGGAGATCTCTGGTTACATCTCACAGTAGATTCCCAAAGTTTTACCACAACAAGGCCTCAGAATGATGTGTACATGATGAGAGGCCTTTAGCAACTCCTTAATATAATATCTACTTTCATTAAATATTGTAAATTCAATTATTTATTTAGAAAACCTTTATTTCCTGTATAATTTTATAGATTCAGAGTGCACAATTTATTTAAGTATTAATACACCAATTTATGAATCCCTCCCCTTGTCCTATTGTCTTGTTAAATAGCTGTAGGTTCTCCAAAAATATAGTGTTTTGTAGTGTTTTTTTGGTGGCTCCTTCAACAAGCTGCAGGTGCAGAACAAGACGTGTTTGTAAGTTAGATAAGAAGGAGACTTTAGTAGGAAGGATAATGTGGGCTGTTGTTCAGAGTCTTTTGGGTTGTGCAGCAGGATGCAATCAGGCTCAGTGTGACTGTCTGCCTGTGATTGAATGCTATCACTTTATCACTCTATTCAGGATTTGATTTGCTGTATTGAAATGAGGACTCCAGCTATGTAAATGGTTGATTGAACAGTATTTAATATAAATAATGTAAAACTATAATGAAATCAAAGAATTTAAAATATAAATTTCTCCCTTGTGGTTTTTGATTTTTTCCTCACAGAAGAACACAAGATGAGTGATTTATAAAGCAGATATGTATGCTGTAGTATACAAAAAAAGACAATTTAATTTCAGTTAGACTTTTAAGGCCCTGCACACCCACACAGGTGTTTTCACTTGTGGCTAATTAGACCTCTGCTCAAGTTAAAGTTGGGTGGGGCTATGTAGAAAATGCTTGATGTCACCAGCTCTATGGAGTAATAAGAATATGACAAAAGTGTAAGAATGTAGTCACACAAGCACCAATGTATGCAAGTATTCACTTTGTCATTCATTTCAGTTTAGGTCCATGAGAATGACAATATCTGCATGTATTTCTTGTTCTGCTGCACTGCCAAAATCAGCAGGATACGTTTGTTGAACTTCGACAGGTGAATTTGCAGTCAACCATAGAAAAGAACAGAAACAGTGACTCATTGTGTTTGGATACGGAGACGTTAATCTAACAGTGTCCCCCCCCCCCCCCCACCCCCCCCCCCCCCTGTTTTGCATATTACACTATCAGCCTACAAAGTGCAACGTTGCTCTCATGCAACGTTGATGTCATTCTGTGGCCACTTTTGTTTGGCTGATGTCAGTGTACTGTAAGTCTTAACATGTGCAAGAAAACAAACTGCATGCTTCAGTTAGGTTCAGTCTAAACACGCCCACACATGAGAAGAGTTCAAATCAGGCTAAATAAGTGAAAACACCTGTGTTGGTGAACCATGGGTGTGCAGGGAGTTTAAGTGATCGGGCGACTGGAGCTGTGTGTTCATTAATAAACACACACAGTGGTTGATTTTCAGAACTCAATTTTAGTATTCATCAGGGGATTTTAAATTAAGATGAGAAAACTAAACAGGCGGTTGTTGGCGCTGTCTCTCATAGCTGGCATGTTAAATGTCGTTCTCACGCTGAAACTTGGGTCATTCTGTTCCTTCGAGTTACCATCTCATGCTCCTTGCTCTTTGTAACTGGCAGCAAGTTGACATCCAAAAAATATATCAGATCTGTGTCCTTGGCATTTGTTTGGTTTGGAATCGTTGTTTGGCCATTAAATTTTACTTCAGCCACATCCCAGAACTGCACAATATGAGACGAAACAGAGCATGCTTTCTTAAAAACCATTCGAAATTAATCAATAAAAATGTTGTGCTCTCTTTGTAATAATAAACCAAACAGTTGCAGCATTACACTCTAAATGAAACCATATTGTAAAATTGCCTAAGGCACATTTTGCAATCATGAACTGACATGACTAAATTTGAGTGAATTTTGAAAAACTAGTTTCAATTTCAAACACAGGAGTCAACATGTTCCACAGAGCTTTGTTATTTATTTTCTACTGTAATGTAGTGCTTTATTATTAATAGTTTATTTGGATCTCTATAAAAAATATCCAAAGTTGGATACAGAGGGCAAACACAACATCATTTTGCCTATTTGTTTTAAATTTTGAATTCATTTGTAGTGTGTGCAAAGGCTTGAATAAATTGATCAGTAATGGTGCTCCTTTTAATCCTATAATTAAAAAAGAAAGAAAAAAAACAAAAAAACAAGCTCCACAGCTGCCTAAACACCCATCAGGTGGTGAAAAATGAAGAACTGCAGCTCAAATATTTAAGTGATACTGGCTGCCGTGTGAGGGAGAGCTTTTAGATACCAAAGATATCGTTTCAGTAAATGTCTTGCACTTGAAAATCTCTAAGGTCTAAAAAGAACCGGCCCATATTCTAGTGCTTGATGTTCTGCCTATGCATTGAAAAAAAACAACCATCATATTATTAATACTTACAGTATTATTGTGTGTCTAACTTCTTCTTTGGTGCTGGAGAGACTCGAGCCATGTGGGTGTTAAAACTCATCAGGTTTCATGTTTGCAAGGTTGCACTTTGCACATATTTGGAGTCAGAAGTTACAGTACAAGTACACATTCAAAAACACAGTCACAATAGATCTCTACCACTTAAGCATCAATAGAAAAAGAACAAAATCAGGAATATTTCTCTGCTGTTGTTCTTCTTAATTCTTATGCAGATTTTGAACTATATATTTTACATTTAACGACTTCCATGATATGAAGTGCTTTGTCATGTGAGAAGTAGAGCTGAAACAATTAGTTGATTAATAGATTTAGTCAATCGTCCAAAGATTAATCAGTAACTTTTTTGATATGTGATAGATTTTTTGAATTACTTTTAAAGCAAGAATGACCAGCGTTTGAGCCAGACTCTTAAATGTGAGTATTTTCTGGGTTTTTTTACTGTAAATTGATCATCTTTTGGGTTGTTGGTCAGACAAAATGTGCAATTTGATTTATGTCCTCTTATCAACATTTTATAGACTAAACAATTAATTGATTTAGCCAGAAAAAAACAGCAGGTTAATTGATGGTGAAAATTAGTTGCAGCACTAGTCAGAAGAGAAATTTGTTGCAAATACTAAGATCCTCTAACAGACTCCAAAAAGGGGCACAATGTGACAGATAGCACACATGCTAACATGCTAATGCTACATGATACTGTAGATGTGGGAAAATAAAGGAAATTTGAAGAAAATTAAGTTTTTCTCGATTATTTTGGAAGTGGAACATGACAAAATCATTAAAAATATGTGGGAAAAAACCCAAATTATCTCCTCTTATGTGTGAAAAATGTGAAATTTTGAAAATATGTCATCATATTCAGATGAGGAAGCACAATTTCTTCTAACGTTATGACTGTGAAAGTTGCTAATAATCGGGGAGGAAACACACACTGATTTCCTTGTTTTCTGTTGCTAATTAAAACTTTCCCCATGTCCTTTCAGCCTGTTTGTCAGTGAAGAGGAGGATTAACACTGTTGTCCAACAGAAGTGAGGACGGGTTGAGGTCTGTTCTAACACCATCTGTCACTTTGGCACAGCATTATGGCTTCTGAGCCTTTTCTTTTCTTTCCATGTACACTCACTTTATGCCTCCTTCTCATAGATTTAAAAGGATACCAACATAGTGAAAGTATGGAAACAGCTCTTGTCTGTGGTCGTACCATTCAGTGCTCACTTTTTCACTTCCCTGGCAAAGAGATGGATTAAGAGGAGATATTTAATGTCTTCCACTTTGTCATGATGTTTTTCATTTTAATGAATTAAAAAGACTGAGCCGGTTGTCGTTAGACGATGATAGAACTTTTTATTATGTTAAAACTTTCTTAATTTTATTTAGTATTTCCATTATTTCTGAAATAACATAACGTACAGAAGGCACTTACAAAAACAAGTTAAATTACAGATGCTGTTATTATAAACATTAAATTACTGATTTAAAAAAAACAACAATGACATGAATGATAAAGAAAAGAAATGACAGCACCATTGGCAACTTTTGAACTGTACATCTCAAAAAAAAAAATTCTTTTAGCATGATTCGAATCTACAGTACAATAGAAACAATACTTATTTGTAATCAGTGAAATAATGCCCGAGCTATGTTTTTAAGTATAACATAATCATCAAGATTAATCAGTTCAAAACTCAACAGTTTGTTTATTTATATTCTTTTCACTAGTCAGAGGTTCATTTTATTTTACATATTAGGCTTTGTGGTTTCAGCTCTGTGCAAGTCCTGGTACATCTCTATCAGGCGAGTGGCCTCTCTCTGCCCTGACAGCAAAGCACCATGGGTAGTGGAATAGTATTTTCGGTGGGTGGCCTCTCCAGCAAACAGGACCTGCAGGGGCTGAGGAGGAAGGAGGGGAAGAAAAAGGAAATGAGAAAGGGAAAAAAAGGATTTGAGAGAAGAAAACCAGATTCAAAACAAGATCCCTCAATGTCGTCTTGACATATTTTTGGCCTCTTGAGTAGCACTGGTCTGTTTCCATCACGGATTCCCTTGTTAGCGCTCTACATGTTGCAGGCTACAGTTACTTTTCCTGAGGGCTTACAATTTCAGTTTAGCAGAATTAAAGGGCTTCAGCAAAGGGGTCGTGCTGTTCCTTCAGCAGTGTCAAGTGAACACACAAACACACAAACCCAACCCCCCCCCCCAACCCTTCACTCTCTACACCCAGAACGCTTCAGGTTTCATGGTCTAGAATGCAGGCCAGGAAACAGCATTCATAACCCCCCTGACACCAGCTGTATTTGCTCTGCATGTGCTGGGATGTGACATGGTAGTGATGAAACCGCTGCGTTAGCCAGATGCTCTCAGAGTGCATGCAGGGATTGTAAACAACCAAATGTACAGTCACTGAGAATACTATTGTAGAAGCAGTTATGTCCCAGTTTTTCAGTGAATACCGTATGAAGCAGTTACTATAAACAAGGAAAAATAAACACATACTGTATAAGTATTGGTAACACTTGATTTACAGTTCTAATAAATCCTTATAATTTCCTAGATTAGAACTGGTGCATAACTTTAAATTCATCACAAGATTAATGTGATGTGTTAGTAATTATAGGGGAAACAGAGACTGTGGTGCTTTGGTACGATTCTGATTGAATTATTGATTCCAGTTAATGACTAGTGTAACAGACGGTGTTCTAGTCAGTGAACAAGAGGTCATGCAAATATATGAAATTTGTCTGCAGGCAAGCATACAACTGAAGTAGGGTTGCGATGAATGATTATTTGTATTGTCAGTTAATCTGACAATACGTGATTGCTGATTATTTTCTAGATTAATCGACTAATCGTTTGGTCTATAAATCACCAGATTGTCCAAACAAAACCTCAAAATATTCAATTTACTACAATGTAACTCACTTTTGAGAACCCAGAACCATCAAATAATAATAATAAACTAATGACTGAATGTTTACTTGGATTTAAATGAAGCAGTTATTTCAAGAAAATTCCTTTAAAAAAATAAACAACTAATTATAAACTGAACACAACTAATTTAACTCAAAAACAGTCTCAGAACTTTCACTCTATTTTCCCCAAAATTAGTACAAAATAACATTACAATAACTAATAGGAAATGATGTAAAAAAAAAAAAGGAGAAAAAAGGCATTTTATTACACTAAGAGCTCACAATGCTTACAAATATTAAGTGGAGGACAAAATAACAGAAACGCCCAACAAAATAAAGCTGTAAAAAAGACCAATACCAGTAACTGTTGCTTAACAGTTGCCATAAAGCTGAGTCAACATCTCTGACATCATCTAACATGATAAGCTTCACAAAAATGAAGAGTTATTTCAGGCCTGTTGAATTACATTGTATCATATCATACGTATATGTTCATATTATTGTGTCCACCCCCTGTGTCATCCTATGATTGTCTCACCGGAGCCTTGGTGCTGTTGGCGTAAGGCAGTGGCATGGACAGCCTCTCAAAGTCTCCGCCACTGGAGCCCACCCTGGTGAAGGAGTAGGAGCCTCGGATGTGGGGGTTACTGCCCCACGAGGAGCGCAGGATGCGCCGGGGCTTTGGAATGTCGGGGTTCCCTGCGGACGAAGGGACGGAGAGCGAGGGAGAGAGAGACAACTTAGTACAGAGAGTGGAAGGAGTTTGTTCAAAACTTTGTAACCAACCCAGTCTCACATTTAAATGTGTAATAGCTATGTTGGTCCACAGCGCCAAACATATAACGGCTCTAAAATTGTGAGATGCCTACGTTTTTTCCATTTTTCGCAAAAATGTATTCAAAAGTTTACGTGAAGCTGACTTGAGGCTTCAGCTATCCAAATCTGTCAAATCAATTGGATATCTTCCTTAGTTAGTCTTTGAAAATTCCCTCTGTGTTTCCGTGTTGAGTGGAAATGAAACGACAGTAACAAAGAGAGGGAAATCAGTACTAAAAAGCCTGTAACCTTGAAAGATGCCCACTTGTTATGACTCATTTTGACGGCTGGTGCCTCAAGTCAGCGAATACATGTTTGTGCAAAATGGTCGGTATGAGCAGCATAAGAATGAACAGGAGGAATGATAAGAGCAAGCAAAACCTCAAACCGAGAAATATTAACCTAGAGGTAGAGTAGCTCTAGAGGAAAACTCATTGGATCATGAGGATTCATCCTCTGGGGACCATGAATGTAATAACAAAATTTCATAGCAATGCATCAAATAGTTTTGGAGATATTTTAGTCTGGATGAAAGCAGTTGACTGCTCAACCTGACATTGCCATCCCTAAAGCCTCACTGCTAGCAAGTCTGAAAAGCCAGCTCATTACAGAATGAAACCAATTCAAACTAAAGACGTGGCAGCTCTGAATTGAGGCCTTTCACTGGGAAGTCCAATCTGGCAACACTAATAAACGCGTGACCCTCTATGAGCAGAGAGGCACCAGCGAGTCTATATGTAATTAAGCAACAGCTGAGGGGATTTAAACCACACTGACCTAAATGAGGAATGTGTGTGTGTGTGTGTGTGTGTGTGTGTGTGTGTGTGTGCATGAGTAGTTTGTAATTTACAGTCTGCAGTTATAGGAAGTCAACTGACCGCATAATCACGTAACAGTCACTGTTTCTGTGCACGCACCGTGACCTATTATTTCTGAAGGCACTTACCAAGTTATAACCTGAGACATTTGTATAATTTACAACACATTTCCAAATCACACAGTGAGTCAGCTTGGAGGCATGCTGTGAAACTTAGCTGCAACACTCAATGAGCCTCAGAGAAAGTGGGGCAACCATCCATACCATTTGTGTGTATGTGTCGCAGCATAAAGGATGAGTGATCATGTGTCAGTTAAAGTAAAGGCTTTATCTTATCTGACACATGATCTGACCTTGTGGTAAAAAGACACAGATGCACAGTACCTGAGTCATTCAGCTGTATTATCTGTCAACCTTTTTTCATGGGAAAAGCTACTTACGTCACAGCTGAGGCTTATGTCATATCCTTTATATGAAACACAGTTATCCAACCCGAGTCACAATTCTTATGAGTCACTGAGCTGACAGCCTACCAAGGCTATTGTGTTAGTTTGAGATTACTGATTGTTAGTACTAGAACAGAACTGGAAGACGGAAGTTGATAGTCAATATAAGTCAGAATTACAAAGGTAGAGTCATTTTCTGTAAGGAAAGAATAGTTTGCTCTTCAGAGATCTTCTCAGTCACGAAATGATAAAAAGAAGAAACTCAATGAAACACAAGGGAATTTTAACACAAAACCTTGTGTTAAATATCACCTGAAAAAACCCTCAAAGCTTCTATGGTAAACAGGATTATATGAACGATTGCCCATAATACACAGATCTGCCTCCTTTTGTGTGCGTGTCCTGACCTGTAAAGCGCCTCAGCAGCTCAGTGCAGGTCTCAGCCACTGTTTCGTCATCGCAGCGCTCCATGTGCAGCGCCTCCTGCCCACAGATCCAGCCGCTCAGCATGTAGCCGTAGCGCTCAGGCGGGTAGAGGACGTCAAAGCTACAGATCTTCTTGTACCACAGCTCCTCCGGGTAGGCCAGCTGTTCTAGCTGAGCCTCATCCTCCCACACAAACTGGATGCTGTTGCACTCGGGGCTCCAGAAGGGCTCAGCAAACTCTAAGAATATCTTATCGGTGGTGCTAATGCCCAGCTTCTCGATGGCTAGCACCTTGTCCTCAGGCAGAGAGGGGGAGAACATGGCTTCGTGGTTCTGCTTCAGCACGCCCAGAGAGGCTGTCACGATCACATGGTCTGCTGTGATCCACTCCTCGTCTTCGCACTCCACGCAAATGGGGTGACCCAAGATCAGAGCGTCCTCGTGAGGTTGGCATCCGTGGTTGTTTTCGTTGTGGTTGTTGCCCTGGTTGGTGTCGTTACTCTTGGCGATCAGCTCTTGACGCTGGGCTGTGTAGTTCCAGTGGATGCAGCGGACTGGTTTGCTAAGGCAGACAGTGTGGGAGGGGATATCCTGGGCCAGGAGCTCCACGATCTTCATGAAACCACCAGGAATGACGTAATGAGCACCAGGGATCTCTGTCCACTCGCCAAACTCACTCAGCGACACCTCATCCATACTGGGAGAGCTGCTTTCACAACTCTCCACCTGGAGAGTAGGAGAACAGGAGCGCATACAAACACAGATAATCAATCAGTTACATTTCCACTGGAAAACTACTTGCTGACTTATAAACTGGAACACAAATCTCCAATTTGCTGTTTCACCCCCAAAGACAACACTTTGATGACTACTTCAAGTTAAATTCATACTGGAGGTGTGTCAACAGCTTTATCTCTGCAGCTACAGCCCTGAACAAACCAGCATGACTGAACTGGTTTAAACATGCTGGGAACATATCATGTTTTATTTATAGGACAACTCACCAGTAGTGTATTAATAAGAAACAAACATGTGTTGGTGCTACTGTCTCTGTTAGTAAGTTAGCCAGCATGGTGGAAGTCACCTGGTGGCTGCATTTAACAAATATGTTTTATTTCCTGTGTGTTTCTGTGAGTGGGTGGGAGTGTATGGACGAGCGCTCAAGAACATGAATATATGAACAGGCTACCGATACAAAATGGTGTTTTCACAGCCTACAATAATCATACTCACATCTTTTTGACAAATAGACGGACAAAAAAAATAGAATAAACAATATAATTTCCAATCTTTTTTTGTCTTTATGATAAGTTATTCAACATAAAATGAATGCATACAACAATTACAATCATTGATTAATCATTTAGTTGCTGTTTTTGTCTATTTTATAGAACTGTAAATTTAATATGTTTAGGTTTAGACTGTTGAAGATGCCACCTTAGACCCTGGTAAATTGTGCTTGAATTGTTTTAAAACTTTGTAGTCAGATTAACTGATAATGTAAATAATTATTAGTAGCAGCCCTCATATTGTTCATTGATTGCTTGTCAAAATGCCTTTCTAGTACAGAATGTGTTTTTCTATTAACACACAGTCTCATACAATTTAACTGGAAGTTTTTACATTGTATTCAGACAAAGAAATCGTGTCTGAGCAAAGCAGCGCTCTCAACTGCATGGTAGGAAATAAACACAAAACAGCTGTGCTTGAAATAACAAAAGGCCGCGGACTAAATATTTGCCAGTTTATATCAACATAGATTATAGGTTAGAGGCTAGTAAATAAAAGCTCATTAGTACTATATAATTAGCAAACCAATCTTTTTGTAATTAATAGCTAATTGTTGTAGCTATTAGGAACACCAAGCACAAAGATTAGAGCAACATCTGCATCTCATTCCAGTCCAATTATACAGTAGGTCTGTAATTGTAATTTCCAATGTTTCCACATCATTTTCCAAATATCTGAATTAATGATTTATGAATACATATGAATATATATATTCATATATATATGAATATATCAGCAAAACAACAGCCAAAACAAGAGCCTCCTGATGCACCACTCAAGATACAACATGGTTTTGATAGGAGAGGAAAAACCCAGGAAGTGATGCGCTGTTACAGTATCACATACACAAGTGGACATGTGGATGTGGAGAACACACACACACACACACCTTGAGGTACTGTTGAAGCATTGACAGTTTGAGCTTCTTGGTGCTTTCGGAATCATCAGGATCCAACATGATCTTCTTGCGCACCACGTCTCGTGTAAAGACGCCAACGCTGTTCTGGCTTTCAGCACAAACTGGCTTCCCGTTCTGGAAGAACTCCTGAGTCAGCTCGTACACCTGAAGGAGGGCAAAGGTGAAGAAGAAGGAGGAAGGATGTACAGAAAGCATAGGAGGGTGAAAGAGGGAAGAAAAACAAACCACTTTAGTTTAATTCAACACATAGTAAACTTTTAGCAACACCACAGCAGATTAAAAATAAAGGCTACCCGTCACTACAGATGCAACACCTTAATAAATAGAAAGGAGAGAGCAGGACAAAATACTGCAAAGAAAGTCTCTATTGACCTCCAGGGTGATAATAAACCTTTTCCTAAAAAGCACAGAGTCAAAACAGCACCAGTAATGTATCAACATGTATCGAGTCAAAACATTAACAGCATGAATCTGGACTGTGTTCACTTTAAGTTAATAAAGTTCAACTAGATAAATTCCTTGACATATAAAGTGCAGCACGCACTGTAAGTGGAACACTTGCTAAATTCACGGTCTGTGTATGTTTAGGTATTATTAGTTTTGATAATAAATTATGATGTTGGAGATTGTATGCAGTAAGGTGACATGATTTTGTGTAAATTGAAAAATCATCTATAACAAGAAGCAAACATTCCAATAGATGAAGTGGGGAGAAGGTATAAGAGCAGCGATGCACCAGAGACAGTGACAAACGAAAAAATCCTGGAGACGGGAGTCTTTCCAAGTTAAATCAGTCAAATCACAAATTTGTCTCAGAGAGCTTTACCAGCTGTACAACATATGCAAAAAACATAAAAACGATTTTCAAAAGTACTAAGAAAACTGGAGAAAGATTGACTGACTTGGCTACACAGGGCTGCTAAATGTAGCAGAGGAAAGAGTATCTCCGGTTTCCAAGGTGGTGAAACTGCAAGGCCGTTAATATAGAATTCCATTAAGATTTATCACATGGAGTTAGCACGTTATTGAGGTGCATGCAGAAAGCAAAGATGACAAAAGAACTCTATTGTCAACAAAAGAAAATGCCTTCTGTGTATGTAATATGTGTGTGCTATACCTTCCCTCTGTAACTGCTTTTCCAGACGTGACCTACTTAAACGATACTAATCCTGCTCAAACAAGAGCTGCATGAAGGACTTGAATGGCTATTCCTTGTTAAAATCTGCACACTTTGGAGGTCAGATATGTCCAATAATGCTGTTGTGGATGTTAGCTGTGGTGAGACTGACGGGACATCTCGATTCCTTAACATACATTTCTTTTCCACACTGTCTGACAGTATTTTGTATATATTCTATGTCTGCTTGCTCCAATTCTTCATTAAAGCTGTATAAGACTTCCCAATTTTTTCCCTGTTTCCCCAAAACTGATATATATTTTATATAGTTTTAGTAGGTTTCAACGATGTTTGGCTGCACAGTAAGTGTTTGTAATGACTGACCAACCAGAGGGCATTTATGGGTGGTCCCACTGACTTCATATAAACTTGCTACTAAGGCTATTTGACATAATTTAACTCACATATTACATATTCTGATGATCAGTCATGCTGAATAATGAGTATATTTGTGTTCTGGTCCGTGCATACATCCATTTGTGCATGCAAGAGTGAATTCCTGTGCGTATCTATGCGCCTGTGTGCATATGCGTCCCTCTCACCTCGTTGTACAGGTCACTGAACTCCTCCACCAGGTCCTTGGGGATCCTCTTCCCGACGTTGGTCTGGTAGTGAGCCACACCGTTCTTGGTGTACAGGCTGATGCGTCCCACACTCCTCTCCCCGTCCGTGGTGTCCTCCAGCAGCCCGTTGTCCTCTGCCAGGTGGTACACTGGGTTCCCATTGGCGCCATGGATCCAGGTGGCTCCGAGCTCCAAAGTTGATTTTCCTACAACATAAAAAAAAGCAGAGATCAGTGTGAGTTTGAAAAAAATATCTCTTTGAACTCAACACCTCCTGCATGGCTTTGAATGAAACAATATATAAATTCCACTTGGCTCAGGTGCAATCACTCTAGAGAGTTAGATAATTTGACAATTCAATTTGAGGTCAACTCAATTAACATACTGTAGCTGAAGGCCACTTAAATACCATTATTTAATGTTTTTCTTAAGAATAATGGACTGACAGTACCGTGTATGACAGACTCTTTTTTTTACATGGATTTATGTAATAAAAACAGGCCGATGCAAGGACAGAGATGGCTAAATGCTTTACATAACGTCTAAACACATAAAAAAGACTTTTACGTAACCGATGCAATTATCCATGTGCCTGACATACTGGTTTGTATGTAACGGTGCAGTACGAGTGTGTTTTTGCACGTGACTACTTTTATAACCATGCAGTATCAGTGCCACAAGCAGATGTTGTTTCCTTCCTTCTTGCCAGCTGAAAGAATTTGTCATAAAATCAGCAGCCGCCAGAACAACTTTCTCTGGCACAGTTCAGTCGAGACTGTTGGGAAAATCCACTAGCGTCACTGAATTACTCTGAAGTGGACCAAGTGAAAAAAGACGTTATTTCTCTTGGCACTAGGAACAATGCTGGTTGCGTAAATATACAGCTTTCAGGTATTACATGTTTGGGTGTTATTAATGCATACACACATTTTAAGGAAACAAATTCCTCTTACCGTGCTGAACACTGTGAACTCTCCCGCCGATGTGGTCTGACGCCTCTAGGACTGTGACATCCGTGAAGCCGTTTTTCAGTAGGACCTTAGTTGCAGCAAGGCCGGCCAAGCCAGCACCAATCACCACTATTCGAGGCTGCCGATGAGTGCGTAGGCCGCTACTAAGAGGATCATCAGTGCTGTCTGAGGAAATTTCACAACTTTGCATGCCTTCCAAGCTCCTCTTCGATGGAGTCTGTAGATAAATTAGAGAAAAGAACCCAAGTTAAAAATGGAAGCATTAACACCGAGTCAGCTGGCAGACAGAAGCTCATAGAGCAGAATATGAGTCTGAGTTTATGTGTCCTGTAAATGACACGTAACATACTTTGAAGAAATAATATACTTTAAAGTAACTGATTGCAAACACTGTTGGTTGGTTGGGTCGTATTAGGTTGCATGCCAGTTACAGTAGCAGTAGATGCTACCTCTTAAACGCTCCTATTTTCAGCTACTGATCACTGCTTCTCTCTGTTGATACAGTTTGTCTGTGTTTAGCATATGTTGTCAAGATTTTACAGATTATTAACCTCAATATGAAGGATTTTTTTGACCAGTGTTAAAAATTTGCATAAAAAAATCTGTCCAGAAGTCATAATGTGTCACTGTCACTCTGGATAATCCACAGAAAACGCTATAAAAAGGACCTACTTTCTACCTAAGAAAATAATTCCTATGATAACTGAAGTGAGGTCTGTGGATTATCCAGAGTAACATGGACACTGTTTCTGGAAAGATATATTGCTGCTGAATTTATGTAATTTTTCAAATCTAACCACACCACAAAATCTAAAATCTTAACAAATTAAACCAAAACTATCTTTGTTGCTAGAGAAACCTCAGACTTAAGTTTAAAATTGTTGTTTTTGTTCAATATTTTGGTGAACTGATGCTCTAAAAACTTTGCTGTTTTTTTATGACCGGTGTACCTACAGTACTGATGCCTGTAATTCAGCCTATGTGGAGCTCTGTTGTCTCATATTGCTAATTAGTGATGACTACACAAACCTCTTTTATAGCTGATAAGTGCTTCTTACTGGCATATTCTCTAATATGACCCAAGTTTACAACTCTATTTATGACTGTGATTAACCTCAATTTTCCATGACATGTTAATGACATGTTAACGTTAATCTGCCTTTGTGCAATGTATCATGTTGTATGACACTGTTTACTGAGGTCAAATTAGACGTCCTGACACAACCCTGTTATTTGTCAGAACCCAAACGACACACAAACAAAAAGCAATTTCATGTTACAATATCTCTAATTATACTAAAATTGCTCAGGGGCATTAACATTTAAAGTGAAGAATACACAGACGGCCTTGTCTGCCTTGAATGTATGGACAGCTGTGTGTGAAACACAGTGGGAGTCTATTCAGAAGACAGTCCTGTTAACCCGATAGAGAAATCTACAAAGTACAAACTGGAGGCGGCGGTTTTTCATCAGTAAACTGTTGTAATCTGACAGTTTTTAATTTTAAATGGGTAATTTGTCTCAGTAATGACATGCGTGAGCAACAATATCAACTCCTCTGAGGTAAAACTGTGATATCCTACCGCTACACAACTCACACACATACTCCCCACTTTGTTACCACAGCAACAGTGGACACGATGTGGTACATATGGTTCTCACAGCAGAGACAATTCAGTGAATCTAAATATCATAATAACTCATATTTGTGTTACACCTTGTCTTAACTTATATGAGCTCATTAACCTACCTCCAATTAGCTAAACAAGTACATGCATGCAGTATGTAAACCACAAGTAGATAGCGGCCATCGTCAGCTGCGTTCAACCTTGATTCAACTTTGACATTTGTGAAACTGTGTTGTAAGCAAGTTGTCAATCTTGACAAGTCAGCAGCATGAATCACATGATCAACAAAAGCTGACAAAGATGTCTGACAGGAATCCACCAGCCAGCACTGCATGAAAACTGCATGATAATGGTAATTGTGAGCACAGATTTACTTGATTTTTTTTTTTAAAGATTCATGTTGAAATAAGGACTAGACTGTGGTGTCAAACTAAAGAGGACATGCACTGGGATTTCTGTAAATCGGTATAATTTCCTGTTTGAGTCTTTTCATGTGACCTTTGGCACAGATGTGGGTTAAAACTGCTTATCTGGACGGGTCAACATGTGACATCTGACCTGACTTCACGACCCTCATCCTGAATGAGGGTCGGACACGGTACGGATTTACTGAACATGCATTTCAATTAGAAGTGGCGATATGACAATATACACAGATAGACCATATAAATGTGTCTGAAAACAAAAAGAAATTAACAAGATTGTTTTGTGGAAATATTGAATTTTTATCTGATTTTTGCATCAATGTGATGATGTGTCTTGATTTGACAGATATTTAAATCAGTGACTGGTCATTTTCATGTGATTATTTTAAACAGTTTATCAATTGATTTCCCAGAAAATTGAAATATATTACTATGTCTTGATTTACATTTACCATTGTAGAGGAATTTATCTTTATTGCACACTCCAGTGAGACGTGTCAGTGTCTAGTCAGCAGCTGTAGTTCCCAACACGTCACTGCTTAAACCACAGAGTTACACAGAGTTACATCTTTGTACCGTAAGTGCCAAACCAAGTTTCACATTCAGTTCTCTCACTTTTTTTGAAACTAACCTCAGTAAATTGTAAATTATCCGCTGGATTCCCAGAGTCTGAAGCTAAAATATTGATGCAACAACATCATCATAAATAGTCATTCTTGGGTTTCAAATTTGAAGGAAAATGAGGGTTGATCTTGGATGTTGTTGGTCCAGTGTACTCATTTTATCATACAATAGGAAATATAAATAATAGCATCATCTCTAACATGGGACCTGCCATGATAGCGATTATACAGTTAAGCTTGTCTTTAGTAAAAGACCTTCCTGTGCTTGCTGGCTGGGACGTGACTTTTGAATCTGTGGTCTTGAAATGTGGTCTTTCTCTAGCACGTCAGTTTCCTGTGCCACCACATGTGCAGTAAGTTAAAGAATAGATGTGAAATTGTGGGTTTTCCAATGGATGTTGTTGTTGTTCGAGAGGAGGGTCATAAGAGGACACGGCTTTGTGGCGGACAACAAATGAAGATATTATGTCTGACAGAGGATACAGCGATAGACTGGATGGTTGGGTATTATATTTGTTGTAGGATGTTTGATTATAGTATTTGTTTATATCATAATTTATCAGTTTTCTGTCTGGCATTTTAAACTGTAAGCATCAGGCCTGGGGTTTATTGTGTGTATCTGGTTTTCTACACATCATTTGTGAATAAACTAAATATATAGTAACATATTTACATTGGCAGCAGGTAATACTGTACGTCTCTAAGTATATGAATAATAATAAACCTGCAGCCAATCAAATTATGTCTGATGAAAGGCTCAACAAGCAAATGTCCTGTGACTAATAGGTAAAACCATTTAGATTATCGCTCAAGTATAAAATGCAAATATGTAAAGTGTAAAACTGTTTCCTGGCTACAGCCTTGGGGCCAATGGTTTCATTGCTTTACACAGATGTTTACATATGTATACATGATGATTTTCCACGCTCATTTTTTTCCACACAAAACATTTAAGATAAGATAGGTGTGATTAAGTGAATCAGTGAAACATCCTGGCAGTAAGAAACAAGCATACTGCATATCCAAAGATGAGTATTTAATCTCTGTCTGTACGCTCAGTATGCTAATGTCTTATCTCTGAGATGCTGTTGTTATATTTTAAGCATATAGTTGAATAAAAGCCAACACTCAGCCACTATTAATCTATTACTTTCCTTCTTTTGCAGCTGCCTCTTTGTCTGACAATAAGAGACACACTTCAACAAACCAGTAGGAAGTGCTAAAAGGATGCTGACGAAGCCAAATATCCTTGTATTTTCCTTTTATATTGATAATGTGATTGTGTTTTGAGGATTTAACATATTTGTTTTCTTTCTTGGGAAAATTCCAGATCATAGCTTAAAGGGATGACTTTTCACTCAGAATTATTTTGTCAATGTGGGGCCTGACCTAAAAAATAAATCAAATTTCTGTATAAACCTCACCTGATTTTACAAACAAGTAACCTAATTTGTTTAGCGAGACAATAATTTTAAATGGATGACAGATTGACCACTTCACACACTGGCCTCCCTCGACAGATTGCGCATTCCTCCTTGGTTACTTGTAATTCCACGACTGGTTAATACACTCGCCACATGCCACTAGTCCACACTTTACGCCATCGCCACAGATTAGTGTGTGGGCCGGCCTTGGGCAGATAGGCGGCTCAGGGTGGGGTGAGGAGGATGGGGGAGGGAGGGGGGGGGGGGGGGCTACCACTGACCTAGAAATGGCAATCTACAGTGTGTCTGCTGGTGGCCTTTTCAAGAGCAGAGCCGGCCTTAAATGCCTGTTTGTGAGCTCCTGTCTCCCATCTTTACTGCTTTCCTTGGTCCCCTTTATTTGTGGACAGAGCTCTTTGCAGCTGTGTCCACAATCACATCTGCATTTCTTCTATCAGTCCCATGTGAGTACTCGCATTGGCAACAAACATCTCTCTCCCTACATCAAAAAAAAAATATGCAGTGTAATCTAGGGGCTTTGTGCCAAAGGCCAGACATTCCACACTTCTCTCTCCCAGCTCTGATTTTCCCAAGCTGGGATGATGGAGTGGAGGCAACACACACACACAAACACACACACATATTCACACACACTAGGGATGTCAATGGTTAACCGTTAGTCGGTTAACCGCTGAGAATATTTTTGACCGGTTATGCATGTCGGTTTATAGGTTAATTTTGCATACACCCTCCGCTAACAGTAGATAATTACATATCATCAGATTCTTTTTGAATTACTGAAGTAACAGTGTAAAACCAACTCAAACGCGCAGTGTTGCATTATGGGTTGTTTGTAGCCTTAATGTTGCTAGGCTAGCGAATGTCTTAAAGTCTGTTCACAGTGAGTGTGTTTAACCTGCAGGAGTTTCTGATGGCTCGTGTAACATCTTTTTCTGCCATGGAGGGAAATAAATTCATAATGAGTAAAAACAAGTCCAAAGCGTCTTCCAGCATCTATTCTGCAGAGACGGACTATGTCGCTGCCAAATACCACTGTCACAGATAAGGAATTAAGTCAAGTGAAGTCAAGTTAAGTTTATTCATATAGCACATTTCATAAGACAGTCGTAAACTGTGCAATGTGCTTGTCTAAAAAAAGACAAACAGGCAGTCTTATAAATAAATGCTAACTGCTGAAGAAGTGAGATGGTGTGAGCAACTATACCATGATGTGAGTTATATTCAAAAAGTAACATTATTTTCGGCCGGTCCAAGGCCATCACCCAGTTGGTGTGCTGAATGATTGAGACCGATACACTGCCAATCAGTGTGGAACACTTTGAGGAGAAGAGGGATGAGCTAAAAGTCAAGCTAGCCAGGGAAGATAAGCTAGCTCTGACCACCGACTGCTGGACAGCTCTCACAAACGAAAGCTAGATCACAACTTTTCTTAAAAATTCACCGGTTAATGGGTGTCGGTCTATCAAAAGCAAAATTAACTGAAACTGACATCCCTAACACACACATACGCACACACACTCTGCTAGGGCTGTCACAATAACTGCAATATTGCAATACCGCGCTATAGATAAGTCAACCGCAGTGGATGCAAGCAACTGCTACAACCGCACTATATTCAAGTTTTTTCTTTTATTCATGAGGCTAGGCCCTTGTTTTACACTTTGTGCGTGTGTATAGAATGTCCAGCGGCCCCTCCGTTCTGGTCCGGCGGCTCACAAACCTCACAAGGCTACAGCAGCTAGCATCCAGGCTAACAAGCTAACCTGGTGTTCAGCCCTCATAACAGAGCCGGGCTTGTTGTGAGCTGACCGGGGTCAGTGCTGGTGTAGTTAAAAACATGTCTGTATGAATATTTTGTCTCAGTTATATGTTTAAATTCTCCCAGGTCACCATGCGGCCGAGCAAGCTGCCGTTTAATCTGCTAGGTAAAGTAGTTTTCCACCAAACATACAATCCAAAGGGACTTGGCTGTAGGCCACAGTTGTTTCCTGCCACAACACGATTTATAGTGTTCTCTGTGTTCGTCAGGTACTGCTGCTCAATTCAGACAACACATAATCAGGCTAACATACCTTGACCCCTTGACCCCACCCCCAAAAATGGCGCTAATACTTCATATGGCCGCGCTGTTGAGCCACCCTAAATCAAAAATTTTGGTGAGATTGGCTCTGACCTGATATTTTTACTCTTAACCCCAACCAACTCACAACTCCAACCAACAAAGGCAACAAGTTCTAGCCAATCAGAGACAGAGTAGAGTGGGTCTTCGCGGAATACAGATGGAAAAAAAAATAACACCAGTGGACAGCATAAGAGTTTCGCAAATAGGGTTACCATCTAGACATGACCCTTCAAACTGGCTCCAATGCAAACCAATAGGTGACATCAAGCCTTGCTACATCCATCTTTATATTTAGTCTAAGGTCCAGATTAAGAGGAGAACAGTGCCCTGATAACGACAAGAACTGCAGATTCAGGGAAGAGACTCATTGGTGACTGACAAATTATCACCACTGAGAGAGATCAAAGAAAAAGATAAGACATCAAAGATAATATTTAACTATAGGCCTGTATATTTTGTGTTTCTTTAAAGACACACACCCTGATCTAGCACAGTGAGTCACATCCTTGAAATTTAAAAAAAAAAAAAAAAAAGGAACCACTTTCTTTCAGTCACGCTATGTAAAGGGTTTACACAGTGTAACAAATGTTTTTATTAACAATGAATAAATCATCCACTAATACTTGATCAGTTATAACCCGTTATTAGGCGCAATTGGGCTGCCAGGTTGTCACTTTCACTTCCTTGGACTGAAGTCCATTTATTGGCAACTTGTTAACATTTACACCTGCAGAGTCGATACACTAAAAACACTTTATTGAAGATTTATTAACATTTTAAGTTCAGACTAGAGGATTTTTTTAAAGCAAGCATGTATTAATTTGTTACTAGCATTTATAACTGTATTATTGCTAAATAGAGCGGTTAAACACCAGCTAAATGATTTTTTCTTGACCTAAATCTGTAAAGCACTGGTGAATTATTTATTGACCCATAATCAATCCATTAGTTAGTCAGTTAGTGATAAAGGGTGCCTTGTTGGAAAGTGGCACCAAAGTGTGGATTAATAAAATGAAAATAAAAACTTTTAATAGTAATCTGAGCAGTTATCCTGCAGATAAGAAAAGTCTGACTGGAGGCAGAGAGCAGATAAAGAGAAAGACAATCTAACTGTTTGATCTCAGCTCCTCTATATGCTGCCTGGCTGGAAAACTATAGTGTTGGGAAAGCCTTTACTGCCACGTATAAGCTGTGATGCCAAAGTGGCAGCAGTTTGAAACAAAGAAAACTACTTCACTGAGTTACTCTGACTGATTGTCTGTGAAAGACAACGTGTGTTGGAGACATTACAACACATAAATAGTGTTTAAAAGCGATAAAACAAAGCGAAAAACATAAAAAATCCACCTTGTTCCAGGCGGTGCAGTTAAATAAATCCAACGACCTACAACACATCAGTGCAACATCACATTTTGATTTCAGCTGCCGGCGCTGTGTGTACACAGGTTGTTTTTGTGCACCGTTTTGCTGTCTTTTCCACACAAACAACTGGGTGACATCTATTATAATGTATTTACGGCCGCTCGCAGCGTGACAGCCACAGTAAACAAGCTGTTCTCAGTGTGTTTTCAGCGATAGAGCATGTTCTGTCCTTTCTGGTCAACATTTAAATCACCACACTCGCCATCACCGTCCCGCTGTTAAATAATAAGTCTGTTTTTCAGGAGACGAGCTTACCTGACTCTCTTCGTCTTCAGCTTTAAAACCTCAGCTTGCGCCGTTTTCCCCTCAGCTCTGACCGGCTCCGCTTTGTATTTATGCCTGGAAACCAGAAGCAGCCAGTTTCTCGGTGGCCGCTGCCTCCTCATTAATTAAATATGAGGAGTGATGACGACATAGACCAGCCCTCCACTGAGTCAGCCTGCTGCTGCGCAACACGCGCGCGCGCGCGCGCGCGCCCACACACACACACACACACACGCACACACACACACAAACATCCTGTGTGCCACATGCAAGCAAATCATCATATAATAAACATGAATAGATGGATAAAAGTAATAATAATACACCAGTAACATAATAACAATAATATTAGCCTGATAATAATCATGCGTTTATCTGATGATTATTATTATTATTTACACACAGAAAACACATGTGAATTTATCACATATGGAACATTTTTATTTATTGAATCCTTTATTTAAACTTGTAGTCTCATTGAAGTATGGACAGACACGTAAATATATATATATATATATATACAAACACAAGTTAGGCATTATTTTCACATTACAACAAGCAGTTAGTGGTATTGCAAGTGCTTTAGTATAGTCTTTTAAAATCTTCAAGTGAAATGAGAGATTTTAACTTCCTTTTCACATTATTTCATATGTGAAAATAGAATAGAATAGAATAGATTAGAATAGAATAGAATAGAATAGAAACCTTTATTTCTTCAGGAAATACCATTCATTCACAATGGTGCCCCACAAATACAAAACTAAAACAAGCCATAGGCTATAACAAGAAGTGTAAAAGGTGTACAATCAACAATCTTATACATAAATATAGTATAAACACAAGACAAACGACTTACAAAATACAAAAAGAACACAAAGAAAAGACAGTAATATAAGTATATTGCGCAGTGATAAAACAGACATGAAAAACAGGAGCATTCGTTTTTAAATAAAATAATTGTTTAACAGAATCTTAAAATGTTTTAGGGTTAAAAACTTGTCTAATTTAAGAGATTCTTGAAGCTTATTTCACCTATGAGGAGCATAATAGGTGAATGCCGTTTTTCCCAGTTCTGTGTTCACATGTAAGATATCCAAAAGTAATGCATTCTTGTGAGCGAGTGCAGTATCCCATATTTCTAAAAAGGGATGATAAGAGCTTATTTAGGATGGCTTTATAAATAAAAAAAGAGACAGTGTTGTTCCCTTTGAGTGGTAAATGATGTCCACCCAACCTTCTCTTAGAGGATACAGTGACGGGCTCTAAAACGATATCACATAAGAAAGAATAAGAAAAAAAAATAATAATACAGCCACATAATGGCTCATGTGGTTTTCATACAATGAAAGACAGTCAGTTTTTTATCTCATATAAAACATGTATGTATATTAACCATGTACAAGATTCACATATAGGCACATGTGGTTTATCAAGTGAAACAGAATTTCACATATGTTTGTGATTTTAATATGAATATTTCACAATTGTCATTAACTCACATTTTGGGACATTGATATTATATTTCATGTGTGAAAATATAATATAAATATATGAATTTAATATGCTTTTTTGTAAGAGTTGGTATTACACTTGTGATTATCAGTGGTGAAAGAAGTATTGAGATTGTTTAGTGTCAATATGACAATGTAAAAATACTACATTGCAAATAAAAGTCCTGCATTAAATTGTTTTATTAAGTAGAAGAAGAATTATCAGCAAAATGTAATCAAAGCATCAAAAGTAAGAGTACTCATCAGGCAGCAAAATGGCATTTTAGAGTGTTATATTGCATTATTGGATTATTATTCCTGGTCTGTGTAGGGTAAAGTTAGCATTAAACTGAATTACTGTGTAAGTATAAATAACTCAAAATTGCACTTCTTGTTCTTGAGTAAATATACTTAATTGCTTTCCAACACACACCATCCTTCAGTCAACACATACAAAACATTTACTCCTCATGATCCGGATGCTGTAACAGTCCAACAAAAAGAAATGTTGCAATAAAGAAATAAGTTACAAAGGCAAATCTACAAGGATGAATTGATGTAAATGAAGATGCTGACTGTGTGCGACACACACACACACACACACACACACACACACACACACACACACACACACACACACACACACACACACACATATTCAAAACACACAAACCAAATGTTGATGGGACAGATGGTTTAATTTTTTCCAAGTCCATTTCCATTATTTACACAGACAGAATCAATTTAGGATGGAAATGAACAATCTTATATATTTTCTCAGGTTAGTGCTATAATTTACCCTAAAATACACCCTCAATCAAACTACACCCCACCTCCGCCCCGCAACCACAGAATAAAAATCTTAATTTAAATAGAAAAGATGTCCAACAACAAACAAAAAGAATAACATGTCACTAACATATTTATGGCATCTTCTCAGTGACAACTATTTTAAATTGATGATCCGTGTCTGTGGTGGATTCGTTTCATGTTGTTGAGCAGGAAATCCCTATGGAAGCAGGCGCCGTTTGTTTTGGTGGGTTGACCCTTTAACTGCTCCGAAAGGCCACTGCCAGCTGTTTTGTCTATACAGATCCAAACCCATAAATCAACAGGAGGTCATGTGGGTGATTCAGTGGTAGGGTGCACCTCTCGGATGTCATCAGTGTTTGTCTGTGTATGGGCCAACAATCACTGAAGTTCATCTTGCAGGTCACCTCCCTTCCTGTCCTGGGCTTTGTCTGTGCTTTGTTAAAAGAAGGAAGTTTGCCAGACAATCATTTGAATAATCAGCAGAAAATGACACACGCTGTGACAGAAAATGGTGCACAAACCATTAAACTAAACCATCAAACTAAAGTGAACCACTATCTATATCATACATACTTCATGGATAGTTTCTTATCTGTTTGTTTGAAGATACGGTATTGTTACTGCTGTCACAGCAATCATTGTGAAGAACATTTTCCATGTCCAGGTGCTGAGTCAAAAAAAAATTGTAGATAATTTCTGCTTCCCAAGGACTTGCAACACTGAAGAATGCTCCATTTCAAGTATATTTTTTCTTTATTTCATTGAGAAAAGTATGTTTCAAGCTCAAAGTGGCTCTTCATCAGGTACAGAGACACAACACAGGAAATTAAGGTATAATAAAATATATTATAATGCAGTTTCATTAAGTTCTCAAGTGGGCGTTTTCTTATATAAGCACTCAAACTCCAGACGTGGAATCCAAACTTTGATACATTTGTACATGTTGTTCCACTCTCCTCTCTCTTTCTACCCTCAGCTTCTGTCCTTCCGTTTACCCTCGTTTTATTGTGTAAAAGGCCAATTTGAGTTGGGTTTTGCTCAGTTGTGATTTCATTCCATGAAAAATTATCCCCCCTCCAAAAAAAGAAACAAAACAAAACAAGAAAAATAACACAGCAGACAAGCATCATAATTATGACTTTTTGATGACCTCTGAATCTTTTTCGTACTTGCTGTTTTTCTACCACTTCTCCAGAGTGATGCTCTTGTATTGTTTTGGCCCATTTTAAAGTCCAGATTTGTTTTGTCACTGAAGAAGTTGTTTGAAAACTATGGTTCTACCAGTAAGCCTGTGGTTTTTACCTTTTAACTGTTGGTTTACTAAATGGACTACTTTGCTCAGTTGGCTTTCTATTTGTAGTGCAGATGTTGCTCTATCCTGTAAAGTAGTCTGGTTAATATACTGGTCTTCAAGATGATGGGGTCAGTTTAGGTAAACTTAGACATGCTTTTGATGAAATGTTTTGGTTCTCTAAAAGTTTCTTCAGTGTGGACAGCTCTGTTTTTAGTTTGTTTGAAACATACAGTACCAGTCACCAGTTTGGACATACTTTCTCATTCAAGGGAATGGGAAGGTATGTCCAAACTATTGACTGGTACTATAAATAAAAAGCTCAGTTAAATTACACACCAGCATGGACTTCAAACATGTCCGGCTGAGCGTCATGCATGTTTAAGAAAGATTGCAAGAGCCACATTTCTCTTTGGTGTGGATCTCTAGCACCACACTAGTCAGATATATGCTGAAGACATGACATGTGGCAGGCAGGGGGTTAAAATGCCAAACCAATTCCAAGCAAAACTTTTCTCCAGTTTTTTTTTTCTCTCTGATTGTTTGCTTTTCTTCAGGAACACCTTATTCAGTTGCACATTGCTGGAAGCTGTGTGGAGAGCTGGTAGCTACATTTACATTACAATCCAAGGCGGAGTCCTTTAATTTTATGGCTCAGATAGTCATCTCGCTATCAGCTGAAATTTGGATGTGTGTGTCTATTTGTGTTCAAGCAACTCAAACAGCAATTTGTAACTGCCTTTCTATTTCTGAGGCTCTGCCCATAACAGGGCATTATAAGCTTTAAAGTGCAGAGTACTATTGCTTGACTCCTCCATATAAGATTGACATGTAAACTCGATGTCACATCAGGAGGCTGACTGACTTTGAACCATCATGCAACAGGTCAGCATGACATAACCTGGCTAGCCAGCCGCTCATTCTCCATAAAACTGTAACTGTAGATGTTCCAGATAACAACACACAGGAGGCTGAAGTGATGTAACTTGTCCTCTCTCTATGCTTCACAGAAGGAGAATATAAGCATCCTGCAGATTAGTCTGAATTAAATAAACAATGGCCTAGAACTCTGAATGGACAAATTTTATCAGCAATGGATGTGACGCCTGCCCTTATAAACTGAAGAGTCCTATCTGATAGGTTCATCCTGATAGGCTGAGCACCTGTATGGAAACTTTAATGTGCTGAAATGATAATATCTTGTGCAAAATACAGCAGCATTAATTTATATATGTATCTCTGTGGAAGCATGCCCTATGTACATACAATATAAGCATTTAAATTGTTATATTAATATATTATGGTATTGTAAGTACCCTTTTTATATTCATGTTTGTACATCATGCCTCACTGTATTGTTTTTTATATATTTTATAGTTTTGCAACCCAAAGAAAGGCAACTTTATTTGTACAGCAACTTTTAACAATAAGGGAAATCAAAGTGCTTCAAATGTCAATCAAGTAACACTTTACTTTAGGTTCCCCTACTTAGGACTTATAAGCAGTATATAAACAGTTTTTAACACACTATGATGTAGTTGTAAGCAGATTCAAGTGCTAATACATGGATGCTGGTATATTAACAGATAATGAATGACAATATAATAAAATACAGTTATAATAATTATATTATAGTGTGTTAGAAACCATTTATTACATTTTTATATACTGATTATAAATGCTGAATAGGGGAATTAAAGTAAACAAAATGTGTTAACAAAATGGATAAAAATGAAATAAAACAAGATAAAAAGAAGTTACAGTGCAGTGCAAGAATAATAAAATGGCCCTAAATTTAATTTAGTAAACAGCTGTGTAAATCAAATATACAACAGCATATATGCCAAGTATAAAAAGAAAATTTGTATCAATAGATTTATTTCACCATACTGTGTTCATTGAAGCTCAGCTAAAATTGTAAGGGCACAGCAAGAAACCCTGCGGGTATCTACAAGACACATCAGCACAGATTAATCAGCCCGTCTTTTATTGACAGTATTATGCAACCACAGGACAGTTTTGTTCTCTCTATGCATTGGTGCTCTCAGATCACATGTTCCTTTTTGCTATCTTAATTACTTTACAGGGCGCCCCGGCTGAGGTGACGTGATTAGCACGTGAATATGCATGTGTCTGCTGCATAATTAAAGTGCAGGGGAATGCTGGCGTGGGACTGGTGAAGCAGTTGGATCATGAGAAAGGCCCCTCTGTTTGTTGGTCTACCGGGGCACAGAGACCTCACATTGTGAGTCTGGCCAGTGTTGGGTTACTGTATTGTCCATCGTTTTCCCACCTCCCTTTCGGTCTCTTGCACAGCCACGCACCGCAGAGGGGGAAGAAAGTAGCTTTTCATTGATGGGTCAGTTGGAGCATGCACAGGAACTCAGTGAGGAGGGGAGTCAGTCAGCTGGCGACAACTGCCTCTCATGGTCTTGAGCCATTCCCCAGCAACAAGCAACCTGCATGAATGCTACAGAGTGACTCATTACCTCCACCGCCACCGTGAAGCAGTGAGGAGGGAACAGAGGACCAATCAGAGTGTAGTCGTTAATGGAAGGTTTATTGTTATAGTGTAACATGCTTTGGTCAGACTTCAAGGTCCTCTGTCAGTACAAAAGAACATCCACCGCCAAGTCTGCAGAGTTCAGTGCAGGACAATAGGGACTGCAAGCATTCTTATTTATGTAAGAGGACTACAGCATATGTTGCATTTTGTGTTGTCAAAATACACAGTATGTATATCTCCATCTCTTTTATTTCTCTTGATCAAATACCTTACAACTGTTCATCAAAGGGCCAACAGCAGGGCCTAAAAGTCTCTAAAATTGTTTAATTATTTCTTTTTTTCATATTTTGTTTATTTATCTATTCAGTTGTATTTTCCGTATTTTTTTTTTTTACAGATTTGATGTTATTTTTTAATGTCTAAATGCTGCTTTGTCTGCTTTGTCTGGTGAAATACTTGAATGATTTATATTTTACAGGTTTTTGAATATGCTGAGTTTAAAAACACTGGACTCCACATATAAAAGACTCACATGTGTAAGTTGTGTAAGAATTTTACCTCCCTCCCAGGTCCTCCCAGACCACAAAACTCCACAGAAAAATACAGAGGACATGACCTTTTATGACCTAACATAAGCATGTGAGCCACACACAAACTTGTGTCTTTCTTCCTGTTAACAAATGACAGCTAAGCCATTGTGCCACTCGGACCATTTAAATGCTAATGCAAATAAAAACACATTCTTTTTGTTGAATGTTTCAACAATATGTTTCATGTGCCCCTGATGAAAGGCACTCTGTGAGGAGGGTAGATGTTTCACTTGATGGTAAACAGATCTGAGTACTGCGTCATAAAGGAATTTGATCACATGTTCAAATGGAAGTAAAGATGAGCTATTCAGTGTTTCAGTGTTAATCAGAGTAGGCAAACAGCAGACCATAAAGCTGAAAAGGTTTCACTATCATTTCAGATAGCATGTTTTTCCTCTCATCTGCCTTAAACTCTGTTGCCCCTTACTCTTTTTCACACCCTTTTGTGTATACTATCACACCACCGGTTGCGCAACAGGTCTTGGCCAGAGGTCTGAGTTTTCTGTTGTTGTAGTGTAACAAGGAACCCTGTCACAAGTGTTTTGGCCAAATCTTTCCTCCCTCTCTGAAACTGATGCCCCCTCCTCCTCTTCCTCCACCCCCTCCACTCTCAAGTCTCTCTCCCACATGTTAACTAGTACGCTGCCTTTGTCATAGAATCACCCAAACAACAAAGCAGCTTATCTTAGTAAGGCTGAGGAGTGGTAACAATGTGCTTACATAGTAATGTGAAAAGTGTAAAATAAGCTCACTCCTCCCCTCTTTATATTCTGCTGTTCCTAAGTTGAGCTCATAGGACTTGGTTTTACAATCCTGTATAATAATCAGCAGTCATTCCTTGAGTGGGGGTAGGGGTAACTGTTTCATTGGGTCATTAGGTTGGCACCTTCCTTCCTTGGTGTTTCGTTGATAGGCCCACACAGCAACAGAACTTTCAGGAGGATCAGTCGAGTCCAGGTTTCTTCTGTCAATAATTCAGTCCTGTTTGTGCGGACTGTAAATCACAACCAGCAGCAACAGAACTTCAGGAGGATAAGTCAAGTCCAGGTTTCTTCTGTCAATAATTTAGTCCTGTTTGTGTGGACTGTAAATCACAACCAGCAGCAACAGAACTTCAGGAGGATAAGTCAAGTCCAGGTTTCTTCTGTCAATAATTCAGTCCTGTTTGTGTGGACTGTAAATCACAACCAGCAGCAACAGAGCTTCAGGAGGATCAGTCAAGTCAAGGTTTCTTCTGTCAATGATTCAGTCCTTTTTATACAGACTGTAAATCATAATCAACGGCAACAGAACCTCAGGAGGATCAGTCGAGTCCAGATTTCTTCTGTTAATGATTCAGTCCTGGTCATGCGGACTGTAAATCATAACCAGCAGCAACAGAACTTCAGGAGGATCAGTCAAATCCAGATTTCTTCTGTCAATGATTCAGTCCTTTTTATGCAGACTGTAAATCATAATCAACAGCAACAGAACTTCAGGAGGATCAGTTGAGTCCAAGGCTAAAGAAAAAGCCAAAAACATGCTATTGTTGGTATCATAACAATGTCAATTGTAGTTGTGAAGACTTACAGTACTACAACAGAGCAAAACGTCTACTCAGAAAAGAACAAATTCATATTAGGAACCAAGAAAAGAAGGGTAAGTAGGTGTTTCAGTGTGTATTTGATGAAGAAGTCAGGGGACCGTTAGCATAACTTTGACAATCTATAGAACAAATATGCAAGCTTTCAAAAATATAAGTATTGACCTTTGGATGCAATCTTTACTTCTGTTTGGTGAAATTAAATTTAAA